>NC_085030.1:3809226-4109226 GCF_963692335.1 Osmerus eperlanus | reverse complement strand
CCACACCGGGACCCAAGAGCACCCCTGTCAAGAGCATCATCAGCCTCAACGTCAACAAGTAAGACCAGAGAGAGACGGTCAGAACAAAACAGTTAAGCCCAGACAGTTAGATGCCTACAGTATGTCCTAGAGAGATACAGTCAGATCACTACTGGGAATTCCTGAGAAACTGTGAGAACACTACAGGTGAGACCAGCAATGTGCTGCTCTCTAATCCATGAGCGGCATGTTTGTGCCTCTTTTTTCACAGGGCGGTGCACTCAGCCAACTACACATCATCCATTCCCTCTGTTATGGCCTTCTAATTGTACAAGCTCCAATGGTGACCCTGGATGTTGTAGTTCCAACTAGGATGTCTAGACTACATTTCACGAGGACTGTGTTGCCTCCATCTTCCAGCAAATAATTTTACATTTTTTTTGCCCACAAGCCATTCATACACTATGAATTCCTTAGCGTCATTGCTAAGGAGATCATTCCACGTGAAGTATTGTCTTTACTGTATATGTACTATTCATTATGGACTGTCTTTAGACGATAACAACCAGAAACGTTTCCTTTGGGACATAAGGGCAGTTCAGTGCAAAAACTGCATATCAGGCAGTTTATTGGACATAAACAGACAGCGAAATGGACAGACGAACAGATGATGCACAATCAATGACGATGGCTTATACAATTTGTACAACGGGTTATTATCATTAAAGAAATACAAAACACATAATAGTAGAAGAGGCATTGGTTAACCTCAGCTGCAACAAGTAGAGAAGTATTCGGCAAACAAACATCTTTGTGCAGACTCATGTGGTGTCTGGAAGACCCAAAACTCATTATTAAGGACATCTGTCACACATCACATCAGTAAAAGAGAAATACTTTCGCCGGACTTAGCGTTTTACAATAATTACGTGTAAACTATACCTCAAGTCACCTGACAGCATCCTTGAAGTACAGGACCTTCTAATAAACCATGCATGAGCATATATACCATATGTGTTAGAATGGTAGTCTAAGAACAGTTTACAGCATTATCTCAGGAGTCCTGTGCTTAAGAATAGTCCACAGACTGGCCTGGTGTTGGATAACGAGCTGTCATGCAGTGTCCTCGCCAGCAGTGGGCAGCTGTGGGTCCCTCACTGGACAGAGAGAACGCTGCAAATCTGAAAATTGTCATCTTTCCTTTATTAAGTCTGTAGGAATGTGTGTAGAGCAGCTGAAGGATGAGAGTCCACTAGGCTGACTACCATAATACTCAGCCTACAGAGTCAGACACAACCACAATCTAGACCTGTCTGCTGGAGTGTTCTCGAATAGAACTCAGTTCTAGACCTTCCAGATGGTTCTTGAACTGTGTGATGTTTCTAGAGCCCAGAGCTGGTTTTAGAACTGTCTGATGGTTCTATCAAAATAGGACAGCCCCTCTCCACACATTCAAGTACATTCCTAGTGTAAAATAGCAAAAATCAATCTTAAAGAATTATGTATACTGTATATATGAATAAAATAAATATATGGTAAATAGGGCACTTGGTTACTTTGTTATTGTGAGATCTATAAGTGTACAAGGCAGTCTTCACTGGGAGTATTCCCATCTTCAGAATCACAGCCCTTCATTGTTCAATCAAACAACTATTTTTCCTTTTTACTTCCTTCTGGTCACCATGGGGATGACGATGTAATTTCCTCAGAAAAGGAAGAGCCTACTGCTCTGGCGGGGCCATCTCTGGATCTGTCTGACATGAGGATGGCTAGTTGTAGCTGTTCACATGCGAAGTCATTGTTCCGTGTAAAATGAGCAGTTTGGACCAGTTCAGCCACTATCCTGGCACAACTTCAGTACTGTCAGACCAGATTAAAGCCTCTTCACATAGTTCCCAGGAAACGTTCCAAAGAATTTGCTTCTTCTGGATGTGCCTGGACATTGAGAAAAACACACCAGCGTAAGAACTAGCTTGAGGTGGTATCTTGATATCTACATGCTGCAGGTCATGGATAGATGGGTGGATGTAGAGGTTGGATTCACCTACGAACCACCCGTCGTCACATCTCTCCATGACATCGACCACCTCACCCTCCCTCAGCTCCAGCTCATCCTCGTTGCGAGGGGCGTAGTTATACAGCACCTGGAACCTGCATGACATCATCAGTTTGGGACAGGTTGTCGCATCAGACTCACATTTACTGTTCAGACCCAGATTCTAAGTTCTAGAACATACACACACAGCTTGAATGACAGCCAGCTAAATAAGACTCAGGAATGAGGGGATAAGCAGAAAAGGTGGAGTAGAGAAGATTTGGAACATGGGAGATGGAGTCGAGGAAAAGATTTGGAACATGGGAGATGGAGTAGAGGAGTAGAAGATTTGGGACATGGGAGCTACTCACGGCTCTCCACCACACTGCAGTCCTTCCTGGGTGAAGGCTGGGCGCTGGAGAGAAAAGGAGAGAAGGAGAAAAGAGATGTCAGCCATGTCTAAATCTTTATGCTAAAGAGCCTACGAAGCGCAGTGAACCTTCCCACAGTATAAATTGCCGAGACAACACCATCAATCCACACAATCCTCAAGTCAAACCTTCCACAACAGTTTCAGACTCCATACAACTGTTCTAGACCAGCATAACGACATACTCCAAAATCCCTGTGGCAAATAAACACAAGGAGACTCAAAAACAACTACCCGAACTCCAGTCAAGCAGGTCACCAGCAGACCCTGGTTCTGTCTCGGCCCGGCAAGACAGGCTGGACAGAGACCATTTTCACCATGCAGAACTACCCTCGCAGACCATGCTATGTGGGCAGCACACTCTGACAAACATGGTCTGCCTGGAGGGTCTCTAGGACTGGTCACCTCTCACTGATGCAGCTCAAGGTGCACTGTGGGAGATGTGCGTACCCTAGGAGCTGGTGAGTGGGTGTGGCCTCTACTGGGTGAGCCGCAGGAACGCCGTGACATCACAGGACTACGAGGGGGCTTACCCACAACCACTACCTCACGCTTTAATGGCTGCAGGGACCAGGACACACAGTCAGAGTAGAGACACACACACAACCTAAAAAACAGCAGGCATCTAGTCTGTGAACTAGACTGAGAGCCCATAGAGCCCATATTTATATCTATATCTATCTGACCTGGTATTTGTAACATCCAGCTGGCTATGTTTAGGGCCTAAGGCGATGGTATATTTAGACAGCCCTGACAGTGTTCATTTAAACTAAAAGACAGGCAGCTATATCAATGTTTGTTTTGGGTGAACTCCTTCCATGCAGAACAGTAAACAAATATCACCAACCACGATTGGTAAGCTAAAATAAAAATGTTAATCTTCTAAGTCCTGTTTCTGAGGTTAGAGGTCACACCATTTTCACACAGCTGCCATGGTTACCTTGGGCTTAGGGGAGCGCATTTCTGGTCGGGACTTTGTGTAGGGAGGAGGGGAAGGGGGAGGGGTGGAGAAGGAAGAGGGGGAGGAGGGCTTGGGGTAGGGAGGGGGGGAGTGAGGCGGGGTGGAGGAGGGCTTGGGGTAGGGAGGGGGGGTGGAGGAGGGCTTGGGGTAGGGAGGGGGGGAGTGAGGCGGGGTGGAGGAAGGTTTGGGGTAGGGAAGGGGGGAGTGGGGAGGAGTGGCACAGGGAGAAAGATGCAAGGGAGGGGAAGAAAGAATCGAATGTTCGAGAGGAGGAGAGGGCTGGCACACTGGTGCACCCTGGGATTGACCAGCCTGTGTCGGAAAGATGGAGAAGTTACAAGTTTATAGCTTGATCAAGGGTTAGTCTGCAGGCACGTATCCACGGCAACGGTAGGAAAAACACACAGCACACCCCTCTCTACCTGACGCTCGCCTGGATTCTCTGGTTGGAGTTCCACTAGATGTTCCACTGGACACTCCATCTTGATTTCTAACTGAAGTTCTGCTTGACGTTCCATTAGATGCTCCACCTCATGTTCTACCTCACATTTGATCAGATGTTCCACAAGATGTTCTCGTTGGTACTCGGGTCTCTCCTCCACAGGTGTGACAGATGTTTGTTTGTCAGGGAGAGGCCTGACTTCATCAAGCTCGTCTTCATCTATGAACAGCTTGGGAAGCCCTTTGCCTTCATCTGCTGCCTGCCTGTGAAACCCCTCCCCCTGGGAAAACAAGCTCTGTGATTTGCTGCGCTGTATGATGGACACCAGCTCCTCACACAAGTCGTCTTCCTGCTCTCTGGACGGCGAGTCCTCTCTAGGAGCTGATTGTTTGCTGGTCAAGGTGTGAGATGGTTGGTTTCTGGCCAGGCTGAAAGCTGTTTGGTTGTCAGCCAGGTTGAAAGCTGGTTGGTTGTCAGCCAGGCTGAAAGCTAGTTGGTTGTCAGCCAGGCTGAAAGCTGGTTGGTTGTCAGCCAGGCTGAAAGCTGGTTGGTTGTCAGCCAGGCTGAAAACTGGTTGGTTGTCAGCCAGGCTGAAAACTGGTTGGTTGTCAGCCAGGCTGAAAGCTGGTTGGTCGCTGGGTTCATACACAACAAGGTCCACAGGACTGGAACTAGCCTCTGACTCAGCTGGACAATCCATGAAGGATCTAGCACTGGCCTGTGACAGGTCAACCACACTGCCATACTGAGGGTGGGTGTCAAAGGAGGGGGAAATAGGGGAGGAAGTGATGGAGGTTCCCGTCGTGGGGAGAGAGGGGAGGGGGGAGGGGCTGGGCTCAGGGGAGGAGGGGAAGGTCCTAGGGGAGGTTATAGGGATGAAGTGCCCCTGTCTGAAGGACGGAGTTAGGGAGAGGGAGGGGGAGTAGGAGTAGGAAGAGCCTTGGCGGGAGACGGGTGAGGAGGACACCAGAGAGTCCAGCTCCTCCAGGTCGGCCAGCAGGCCATGGGGATAGGGGGGAGGGGTGGGGCCGGGGGTGAGGGAGGGGGTGAGAGAAGGGGTGAGCGAGGGGGTTCTGCGGGGCTGGGCAGGAGGGGTAAAGGAGGGGTAAGGGGGAGGGGTTGGGGCAGGGGTGAGGGAGGGGTAAGGGGGAGGCATAATGGCAGGGATGAGGGAGGGGGAGAGCCCCAGGGTGAGGGATAGCCAATCGTTTGTGATGGCCTGCAGTTTGGCTTTCTGGGGGGATGGGCCTGGCCTAGGGGAGGGGGAGGAGCTGTAGCTAGGGAGTGTGGATGAAGGCTGAAGGATGGAGAGAAAGAAAGTAAGAGAGAGAACTGAAAAACCAAGAGAAAATGGCAGGAGACACGAGAAGATATGAAAGCCGACACTACTGTCACTACTGTCACCCAAATGACATAGAGAGAGAAAAGGTGACAATGCCATCGCATACCTTAGCTGAGCCCAAGGGGTGGAGTCTGTCATTGGGGACATTCTGTGGCAGTGAGGATTGTGGGTAGTGGGTCTTCTGGGTCACGTCCACGTAGGAGACCGGGAAAATGCCCTGACGTCCAGACTCCGGAAGTTTCCCCTCAAACCAGTTCTGATCCACCTGTCTCAACAGCAGCACAGGCTCCCCCTAAAGCACACAGGGCTGTGTTAGATGGAGGGATAGAGAAACCGAGGCATGGAGACAGAGGTGGAGGGAAAGAGAGAGAGATGAAGTGATAGGAGAATTGGAGGATTAGAGCTTGAGAAGAGGCAGGGCTGGAGGAATGAAGAGCTTGAGGGAAGGATGGACAGAGAGACGGTGGTGGTGGATAGGAGGGTCTTGCCTTCTTCAGAGACAGCTCGACAGAGGTGTCAGCTGTGAAGTTGTAGCGAGCCACAGCCTGCCCCAGCTCTCTGGCCTGGACCGGGGGTGGGGGTCTGATTGGCTGGGGCTTCTGAGAGGGACTTATCTTCTACAAAGAGAGAGACAGATGAAGAGAGACAGATAAGGTCACGGATAAGCTTACTGGAATCAGTGTTAATGGAGAAGAGAGAGAAGGGAGGTGAATTAAGGAGGGAAGAAAAGACAGCTAGAGGCACACAGGAGTGTAGAAAAGACAGGAGAGGAAGAAAAGATGGAGAGGAGAGGAGAGAAGAGAAGAGGGGAGAAAAGAAGGAGAGGAGAGGACTTACCTCCACATAAGAGATGGGGAAGATCCCCACCTGTCCATGGCTCTCTCCCTCATACCAGTTATTATCAATCTGCTTGAGGATGTAAACAATCTCCCCTTTCCTCAGAGCCAGCTCCCTGGGATGACACAACACCAAGTTAGCATGTTAGCATGATGTCAGTTACTTGGGACCACACAACACTACAGTTAGCATGCAATACCACAGTTAACATGTTAGACATAACATGCTGTCTACTCAATGGTATTACACAACACAATAGTTTTGGTTCAGTAAGACAGATGTTTAGCGTTGGAGGGATGCTTACTTGACGGTCTGAGCTTTGAAGTTGTATACTGCTCTGGCTGCCTGTTTCTGTTGGGAACAAAATAATGTACCATTTCCTCAATATAGACAATCATCCCTGCGTGCCATCAATACAGTTGGGTATTGGACAGTAGATGACTGTGGCTCACTTACTTCCTGAATATCAGGGATGTGCTTCCTGCTGGGAGGGGCAGTGCGACCCAGGTCAGCATAAGATTGGACGGGAGTTGCATGGCGGCCAATGTCAACATACGATTGGTTCCTACTGAAGTCCTGGTCTGAAGGGGAGGGACAAAGAGCCACAATCACAGAGAGACAGCAAGTAGAGATAGTTCACATGCAAGGGAAGGGTCGTTGGCACAGGTACTAGACAAAACCAAATTTATCTAATGGACCAGACTTAGGCATCTTAAAAGAAAAGCTATAAGAGTTTGCACGTGGTAGAGCAAAAAGAAACTGGAACCTGAAAAAGAAACTGGAATAAATTGGGGCAACTAACACAATACTATGGGTGAACAAACTAACATACAAAAAGATATGTGTGTGCATAAACACAACAATCATATGCACACACACCGTGTACATGATGTAGGTATTCTACTACGGTAAATCAAACATCACAGAAAACAACTACAACATGAAGCACATGAACTCATTGACCCCACGTCACTGAAAACGTACACATGCACACTACAGTAGACGACAGACACATACAGAACATGCAGGAAAGAGGATGAACATAGAGAGAGAAAGAAATTAGGAACAAGAGGGAGAGAGGGAAGAGGGAGAGAGAGAGAGAAGGAAAGAAGAAGAAAGCTAGGGGGTGGGGGGTGGTGAGGTACTTTGGGAAGGATGCGGCCCTCCACCTTGGCAGAGTTCATTCCAGTCCTGGTGGCTGGTTTGTTTCTGGGCGGGGCTGGGGGAGAGAAGCTGGTGGCACACGGGGCTGGCCATTCCATCTGGCAGTGGGGGGTATATCTGGTGCAGGCGGCGGGGTCTGTACCCCATCCCATCTCCCTGCCTAGGGTGGCCCACAGCCTGCAGGGAGGAACTTCTCTGGGGCGTGTCTGGAAGAAGCTCTGCAATCAGCCTATGGAGGAGGCTGCTACCAGACAAGTTGTTCCTCCAACTCTCCTCCTCCATGCTCCTCCTCCTCTCGTCGTCCCTGGTCCTCCTCTCATACTCCTCCCCGCTCCTCTCCTCCAGTAGGTAGAGGTAGATGTCAGTCAGTGCCTCGTCCAGAGCTTGGTACACTGAGTTGCTCCGCCTCCGGTTGAAGGGGACAGGGCTTACCAAGGAGGCCAGCCGGGAGGGGGCAGGGGCTGGGCAGAGGGTTGGGGCTGGGTGGGCTGGAGCTGGGTAATGGGCAGGGGGTTTTGGGGCTGGGGGAGGTCTGGATCTGTCATGTCTGCGCAGGGTGGTAAAGCGGGTGGAAGAGGCGGGACAGGGGCCCTTACATTTGCCAACCAGCTGCCACTGATGAAAATGGTGATGAAGATGAGGATGGGCAGGGCTGCGGGGGCTGTCGGAGGAGGTGTGAGATCTGCGATCAAAGTCGCTCTCGCTGCAGGGGGAGGACCCTCCCAGGTGGATGATGTCACTGAGGTCCGAGGCCACACCCTCCGGCTCGCTGTCCCAGAATTCCTGCTGGAGGGTGGAGGGAGGAAGGGGGGGACACTGAACAGGGGGCTGGGGGGATGAGTAGAGAGGAGGTGGGGGCCTTTGGTGGGGGGGCTGGTGGGTTGAGGAGAAAGGGAGATGGGAGGGGATGGCATTGGCATGGCAGGGGGGCTGGGGGCAATGGCTATAGTAGGTGGGCTGGGAGGAGTTCCTGCCGGGGTAGAAGGGACGGCCCTCGGGGGGGTTCCTGGTGGGGGGGTTAGCAGGGGGGTTGTCGTCCAGGCTGGACTCTGTGGAGTTTCGTCTGTGGAGGATGCTCCCGCCTCGTGTCCCGCGGGGCCCCAGGTCAGGCATGGACCGCGACTTCTGGATGAGGCTCTCAAACTGTGTGATCCTATTGGTCACCACGTCTTTAGGCACATCCCCATGCAGCTTCTCCCTCTGGAGATCCTCGTCCTGCATCTCCTCTCTCTGCAGTCTCTCTGTCTGCAGTCTCTCTGTCTTCAGTCTCTCTGTCTGTAGTCTTTCTGCCTGCAGCTCGCTCTCGTATTCCAAAACTCGTAAACGCACAGTGGGGGTGTGGCCTCCGACTAGCGCCTGTCGGCTGATGTGGTGCATCTGCTTATACAGACGCAGGAAGCCAGGTGCATTGTGGGGCGAGCCTTGCCGTCCCTCCCCTTCACCTTCGACCCTCGAGTCACATGACAGGAAGTTTGTGCTCTTGGAGCGCAGCCGGGGGGTGTGAGGTCCCGCCCCTTCCTCCGTCAGCAGGTTGTCACAGCTCCAGGACTTTCGTTTGGGAGAAATTGGCTCGTCCCCCACACACTCTATGCTAGATGCACGGCTGCTATTTCCCTTCCCAATGTCACACTCAACCCCGTTCTCCCCCTCCTCTCTGTTACACAAAACCCCGTTCTCCCCCTCCTCTCTGCTACACACAACCCCGTTCTCCCCCTCCTCTCTCTCATGCTCAACCCCGTTCTCCCCCTCCTCTCTCTCACACACAACCCCGTTCTCCCCCTCCTCTCTCTCACACTCAACCCCGTTCTCTCCTTCCTCTCTGCTACACACAACCCCGTTCTCCCCCTCCTCTCTGTTACACTCTACCCCGTTCTCCCCCTCTCCTTTGTCACATACACCCCCACTCTGGCCCTGAGCTGCCCAGCCATTCAAACAGATAGAATCTACGGGTCTCAGAGTTGCAGTGGGGTCGAGAGAGACAGCACTGTCAGATCCCAGAGGTTGATCACTTGGACAAGGGGAGAGTGAGTTATGTGAGAGTGAGGTGGAGCATTTGAGATGGTCTGAGGCAATGTTACTACCTTCCCCACCTGAGAGATATCCAGCCAGCACAGCAGCATGGTCAGAGAGAGAGAGGACAGGACTTAGACAGGCTGTCACACACACACACACACACCATCTTACAGGAATTAGAGACAAGCTTTAGAAATATTTTGCTAGTTAAGAGAGCTTGTTAGTGAGAGAAATGACATTTAGGCCAATCCGGCTCAACAGTGAATTATCTTTGGATTGAAATGACAAAAGCACGCTTCAGCCTGGACAGAGTGATGTCACAAAAGGACAAAGGGACAAAAGGACAGAAAGACAGATGTGTGTGTGTGTGTCTAAAGCATACCTCTTGCTCTGGTGGGTAAGGTGGGGGAGGAGCTGACCACAGCTTTGAGAGGGGAGGGGCTGCGTGGGGTTGTCGCTGAGGGTCGACTGCTCATGCCGACACTCAGGCAAGGGTCGGGGACCCATGCCGGGCCCCGATTGGATAACAGGCTGGTGTCAGGGCCCTGATTGGAGGAGATGCTGCTGGCTGAGCTGTGACTGGTGGTCAGGCTGCCGGCAGGCTGGGGGGAGGCCGAGGTAGGCTCAGACTTCCTCCTCTTCCTGTAGTCAGTAGAGGAGCTGGGCACACACATTTTATTAATGTGTGTTATCAAACAGTATTTTGTTGGTCAGAGTAGGAACCGTTTGTATTTACCAGGGACAGTACAAAGTAATTACATCTGAGTCAGGCAACAGAAATGATGAACAATAATAATATGATGAACTCATGATGTATGGCTAAACCATAGAGATGTACTGCTTAGATGAGTATTACCTTGAGGGCCTGTCCGTAGGTCTGTCTGCCTTGCTGTGGTGAAGAGAATTCTGAAAGACACCCAACACACACCGTCTGAGTATCCAGCTTACACACACAAAGACAGCGCAACACTCTGGACAACCAGAGAATCAAAATGTTACCCTAGTCTGGAAACCAGACTCCTACCTTGACCCTAACCACTCCTCCGCCATAACATAGTCCTAACCTAGACCTCAGACCTGCAGAATCCACTGTCTCACATCATAGGGAGCATGTTTGTGCTTCACCTGCACACCTCACGCTTTCATCTGGTAAGACAAAGGTTCCAGTCTCCCATCCAGGTCTGCTGCAGACTGCCAACCATCCTGCTGGTCAGGTGTGCTTTCAGCAGGGCGTTCCACTTACGAGAGTCTCAATGTCAAACAAGGCAGGGAAGTCCTTGAAGGCCTGGCTGGAGTAGGTCCTCATCATTTTGAATCTAGTTCCTCTGCGCTCTGTCTGTCTGTCTCTCTGTGCAAGTTAGTTCGACAGAATCTTCTAGTTCTTTCCAGGCTATACTGACTGGAGGATCCTGTAGAAGGAGCTATGCTGCTTCTTCTGCTGCTAGTGTCTCAAATTCTCCGGGTATGGACTGGTGCCCTGCTAACATAAATACTGGCCTGGCTAGCTCACCGACACACACATTCACACACGAACACACACACAAACAGGCACACATACATGCACAAGGACACACCAACACGCAAACACACACATGATTGGCCTGCGAAGACCAAGACCTCACAGGACGTTCATAAAGATAGCCCACACCCCACTGGTCGTAACTGCTGGTGTCAGTCAAAGGCTTCACTCTGCTATTGTCACCGCCTCCAAATATAACCCACAGAGAGTACTAATGTTGCTCCTCACACAGGCTGTGGAGGTCCTCTTTACACAGACAGAAACACTGATGTCTTCGAGCCGACACACCACGACACGCTATTCCTTTAAACTTGGAAGACAGAGACAACCTTAGTTTTCGGACTGAAGTCAAAATAAATAAATAATGATATCTATGATCCCACTGGAAACAAATGAACATCAAACCACGATTGCCAAGGACAGATGGCAACACTTCGTCAGCTATGTGCTACGGCGACGGCCTGTGCCATGACACGGCAGTTGATAGGAAGATAGGACAGGCCTTGGAAGGGGCTGGCAGAGCGCATACTAAGAGGGGGGATGGAGGAGGAGAGAAGAGGGGAGGGGAGAGAGACGGAAGAAAAGGCAGGAGGGGCAGTGAACAAAGACCTAGCCTGAGAGTCGTAAACATTGACGTATGACAAGGATGCGGCGGTACCGAGGCTTGTTCACACAGCGTCCACCTGTTCTAGTGCTGTCCTCCAGACATCCCCTACATCGGGAAACACCTTGTTTGTGCATCTGTAAATATGGGGGGGCTTTTCACAAACCATAACTCACAGCTCAGTTTGTTTTCAATTCTATGTTTAGTATTTTGATTGGGTGTAACAGGGTGGGAGGGGCAGAGCTGTTTACCTGGGCGTGGCCTCTAGGAGAGCTCTCTGGATGACAATCCAGGCGTTTTTTAGGTGGCTTAGGAGAGGAGGTGAGGAGGAGGGAAGAGGAGAGAAGAGGAGAGTAGAGGAAGGGGAGGAAAGGTGAGGGAGATGGAGGAGGACATGATAAAGGAGAGGGGGAGAGGGGTGGATTACAAAACCACAATGAAAAAGAGGCGTTCAGGTGCGCACACACACACACACACACGCACACAGACACACACATGCTGCAAGTGTCACTGCATCACTAATCAGCATTGCTTCCATCCTCATGTTCCCTTTCAAGGGTTTGATTTTGGATCCTCCGACGAACCAACTACTTTCCATAAACACTGCCTTAGCCAGCCATTCAATGTTGCAGGTGAGTGTTTTACTGACAAGGAAGTTCAACCAGTTCAGCCTAGTTGCACACACACACCAAACCGAGCAAATGAGAGATGAAGGCGATGTGGGATAGAGATATGCTGACGAATTGGTAAGCCGAAAAGGCAGAAGATGAATACATGCTCACTCACAAACATGCTACCTCATCTACACGACATACATGAGAATAGAGTAGAGTAGAGTAGAGTAGAGTAGAGTAGAGTAAAGCAGAGGAGTGGAGAGGAGAGGAGAGGAGAGGAGAGGAGAGGGGAGGGGAGGGGAGGGGAGGAGATGAGAGGGGAGAGGAGGAGGTAGCTGGAGGCCTCTGACCCTCCCCTGACCAGGAGCAGCTTGGTGGGCCTGATCTTACCGGCCGTCCAAACTCCAGCTCTGCAAAGAACTTAAACCACGGCTCGTCCTCAACAGCTATCACTGGGTGGGCCAGGCTAGTCTGGAAAGATGAAGGGCAGGAGGCGAGGGATGAGGAGAAAGAATGGAGGGGAGGAGTCGCAGCCCAATGACACATAGACAAGTGAGATGGGGCTGACTAAGACACAGATGTAGAGAAAGAGGAGCCCTGAGAATTCAGTGTGGGACTCAAGACTCCAGCAGGTCTCCACCTCCACCAGCAGAGGGCACTGTAGTCTGTAGTAACTGGACCCATCCTGCCATGTTGTCACAGGAAAAGGTTCCCTCCAGCTTGTCAAGTTCTCCTACCTGTCTCTCTTGCTCCAAGATGGACGACCTCCCGGGCTCGTAATCAAAAATGCTGCGAGGCTCCGCACGGTACCGCCGAGTGTCCACCTTCCTCTCTGGGGCATCCCACTTCCTGTTCACAGCACACAAGCACAGAGAACGGTCAAGGGTTGGAACTGAGATAATGAGAACTCATGAGAGGAATGTCCTGCTACCGAGAAACTATCCCATAATAGAAGAGGCTGTCGTACATGTCTCTCTCCGGCTCACTGGCCCTGCTACGCCCCGCAATCGACCTGAGCGAAGGGGTGGGGGAGGGAGAGGCATTCGCTTTACGGAGGGGGCGCGTGGTGTCGTTTTCGGAGACAGTCTTGGTGATTGGCTGGTAGGCATGACTCCTTGGAGCGGGGTGTTCTTCCGGAGAATGATCATCTACAACAACAACAACAATAATCTACACGACAAAAAACAAGAAGTATCGTTGCACTTATCGTTGTAAGTGTGAGGGAAAGCGGAGAAAGAGAGAGAGCGAGAGTGATGGAGTAGGGGTGAAAGGGTAAGGATGAAAGGGGGAGTCTGAGTGAGAGAAGAGATGAAGTGTGAGTGGGAATAAGGGTGAAAGAGAGGAGAGTAAGAGAGGAGAGAAAGCGAAGAGAGAGAGAAGAGAGAGGGGAAAGAAACAGGAGGAAGAGAGGAGTGAGAGGAGAGAAACAGGAGAGAAAGAGGAGAGAAAGAGAGGAGAGAAAGAGGAGAGAGGTGACTCACCAGGGTTGTCTGCAGCTCTGTGTAACTCAGGCTCAGCTTCTGTTAGAACAAACCAACAAGGTGAGAAAACACCTTCCACCACACACATAGTCAGACACACTTCTACACACATAACTGCCTCACACACACACACACACACACACACACACCCACACACACACACACACACACACACACACACTTACACACACATACACGCATACACCTCCACACAGATATTCAGACTCCAGCAAGACATCTGTAGGCTAACAAGGCCTTATCCATCCATCCATCATCTTCCGCTTAAAAAACAACGGCCTTAACAAGGCCTTATGCAGCTGGGAAATATATGTGACCTTTGTCTGTTTTATTGGATGTTTCAATGCCACTAACACCAACAGAGGAAGGGCTCCCTGGCTGTGGATACATATTGACATTAGATAAATAGTCCGGGGAAGAGGCACACCAGTCAGTTTGCATTTGCAGTCTGTTGATTGAATGGTATTGCTGAGTCACGCCAGTACCAACCTGGTCAGAACAGGCCAAACTGATTTAGCCTTTTACTTTCTGAGAAAGAGTGATGTATGACTTTGCTAGACTCGCTACCCTATCTTGAATGGTAGGATGAACTTATTTGGTTTTCACAATGTATGCTTCATGTTTGGTTACCCACAATGTTTGGGGTTATCTCGTTGTTATGTTCAGTGACCTATGCACTTTTGTAAAGCTCTCTCTTGGAAGTCGCTTTGGATAAAAGCGTCTGCTAAATGCATAAATGTAAATGAAAATTTTGACAAAAATATTGTGGGAGGTTTTCGGAAATAAATTAGCTGGCAAATCTTTTTATTCACACTGGAAATCCTTGTCCAAGAACAGACCCACACACTCTCAATACACAAACACACATAAACACACCACAGTCAGGGAACGATTACGTACGTACTTTATGGATACAAATCTCCATGTCTGTGGTTCTTACCTGCCTTATGGGCCATGTGGATCTGTTTAAACATGCTCTTGTACCAGTCTTTAGGCCGCTCCACTGCCTGTCACAGGTACACACACACCACAGTAGAACCACACATCAGAGAGAGAGGGATTCAGTTACAGAGTAATGCAGACACTGGGTGATCTTGCTGGAGCTAGCGGGCTGGGCAACGCGGTCCTATCGAGGGAGATTCTAGCATGGAGGAGGCTCCACCACCCTCGTAAAGCAGCTTGATCGCTACCAGCTCACATTCTGTTTCCCCCTCCTATCTGGCTGGCCCCCACCCAACTGCCAAAGACAGAGCGGTTGGCCCCCGTCCAATCAGAACGCTTTAATATGCTTTAGGGTCTTATGAGTTACAACCTCAGCTGGAAGACCAATGAGCCGTGTTAATATCAGTTGTATGTAGAATGTTTGACTGTTTAAAGAAAAAAATCTGATTCTGTTGATGCGTCTGAGAGTTTTGTGTCAAGGAGGGCAACTTCCATGGGGTAGGCAATGTCAGATGATGTCTTACCGTTCGAATAGCAATGGGGATGCCTGATTGGTCCACAGGGCCTATGCCAGTGAAGTGAGTGGGAGGAGTTCTGGCCTCCTCTGCTGCCATTGGTTTTCTGTGGTTGTGGGCTTGGCTTGAGGGGGCCGGGCTCGGGGCATGACCCCGGTGACCTCTGACTTCTGGGAAGGACAGAGACAGAAAAGCAGAGTTAGAACTCTCTCTCTCTACCTCACACACACACACACACACATGCACAAGGACACATATGCACACAGACATAATTTTGAAAGCTTTTTTTGAACACACATTTGAATTAAATATACCTTTAAAATCAATTGACATTTTCTTCCAATCTGACAGACAAGCAAGCAGACAGACAGACATAGACACAGACAGACAGGTTAATCCCTGGTGCTCCTTCTCTTGGCCTTGAGATTACAGCATTAATCCGCATCACTTGGCCTCAGGGATTAGAGAGATCACTGACCACAAACGAGGAGCACACACCATCCAAGCCTCAACACACACACACTTGAACACTGTAACCACACACTCACATACACATGCAGAGACATACACGCACACGTGCATCCACACACGTTCAAACACATCCACAGCATCCATGCACACACACACAAAAATGTCATTTGCCATTCCCACAGCCACAAACACAAGCATACACACGCAAAAACACACACACACACACAGTCTTTAATGAGAGTGGCTTCATCAGAATTGACAAGCTAACTCACCATGACAACCAGGAGAGAGAGAGAGCACAAGGGAAAGGGAGGAGGGAGAGGAGAAAAAGAGATATCCGTTGAACGTGTAAGAAAGAGGGCGACCCACCTGACCTCACATCCTGTTGTGAGGGGCTGGATGAGAAGCTAGAGCCAGGTGGGGGGGGCAGGTCCTGAGGGAGGGAGGGGGAGGAAGGGGAGGACAGGGCTTGGGGGAGGGAGGGGGAGGAAGGGAAGGACAGAAGAGGCTGGTGACTGAAGGAGTTTCCTGTAGCCTTTCCTGTCCTGTTCAACCTCATTTGACTCTGAGGAACGGACAGAGACAGAATGAGAGAGCAAAAGAGAGAGAGAGAGAGAGAGAGAGAGAGAGAGAGAGAGAGAGAGAGAGAGAGAGAGAGAGAGAGAGAGCGAGAGCAAGAGAGAGCGAGAGAGAGAGAGGGGAAAAAGCTATGGTCAGATGTTGGGGAATGCAAAATGCTGGACTGATACGGTATGACACTATTGGGATAAGGAAAACTTCATTTTTAGATGGACACAGGTTGCCTGAGTGTGTGAACGATGTAGAGAGAAGAGAGAGGCTAACCAGGAGTGAGGGCCTCTGTAGGTTGGGTCGAACACTCCTATAGCCTTTGGCAGCTAGGGAGGAAGTGATGTCGTCTCCATTCCTTAAGCTCTCTGCTACTCCATAGCAACGGCAGACATCTGAAGACAATAAAAGAGCAGAGATGAGAATGTGTGTTCATGTGTGTGTGTGTGTGGGGGGGGGTGTTCATGTGTGTGTACTCATGTACCTCCTGATCAATGCAAATTGGGACACATCTTGGGTTTAGAATGAGGCATAGTGAAAACAAAAGCATAGACACATTAAGAGGATTAAGTTAGATTATGCTATTGTTTATCTGAACTGCACTATAACCACAGCCGCAATCTGGCACATGGCTGGTAAAGTGTGCGTGTGTTATGGTGTTTCCGTGTATCTGTGAATGGAGTCATAGGGTTGGTTGTTGAGCGGGCAGGACAGTGTACACACCTGTATCCATGGTGATCTCTCTTTGTTTCTGGACTTCAGCCTGTCCTGAAATAAAACACTTGACTATGACACTTTGCTTTCACCATGATTCAGCAAACACACACACACATCACTGACTGCTGTGTAACCCCCTTTATAACCCTAACCTTAATCACCCTGTGCCCCCCCACCCCCCACCCCCCACCCCCTCCCCCCCAGCACACACACAAACCACCCCCTTGGGGCGTGTTAGCGTCACGCAACATCATATTAGATTACAGGACAGCAGACTGCTGGCGACACAGAGCAGCTGAGACATACACACACCATCTAGACACACACACACCATCTAGACACACACACACCATCTAGACACACACACACCATCTAGACACACACACACCATCTAGACACACACACACCATCTAGACACACACACACCATCTAGACACACACACACCATCTAGACACACACACACCATCTAGACACACACACACCATCTAGACACATACACACACACCATCTAGACACACACACACCATCTAGACACATACACACCATCTAGACACACACACACACACCATCTAGACACACACACACCATCTAGACACATACACACCATCTAGACACACACACACCATCTAGACACACACACACACAACCTAGACAGACACACACCACCGAGACACACATACACCACCGAGACACGCACACACCATCTAGACACACACACACACACACCATCTAGACACACATACACACCATCTAGACACACACACTATCTAGACACACCCACCATGTAGAATCACACACACCACCGACACATTTACACCACCTAGACACAAAAACAATCTGGACACACACCTAACAGACAGACAACATCCATCTCGCAATCTACAGAGCAGACCCTCACAGCCCCCCGATCCCCCATTTCCACCCAGTAGAGGAATCATGTTCATGTGTAATAACCACAGAAAAGAGCCGAGTATCTCCTCCCTCTAGGAGAAACACACCTGCCAGACAGCAGAGCAGCTGTCTGGGCTGCCCAGGTTTTAGCAGAACAGCAAGTAGACCCCAAGAGACTACATATAGTATGTCAAATACTAATTATGGCTATCATTTGCCAATTGGACTAACCTGATAACCACAGCTTTTAAGGCTAACAGATAATGACAGCAAACATGTCTAACTGATAGCCTAGCCATGGCCGACAAGGCTGACTAATGATGAAATGACAGCTAGCAGGGCTAACTAAGAATGACAGATCAGCGAAGCACTGACACACCCAGACGCTGCTGGTTAGCCTCTGTTGCCCACAGGCTCTGAGGTGAAACAGCAGCTTGACAGTCAGACTCTCCTAGCCTCCCTGAGGAGTTAAGTTAAGAACGGATTCCAAGACCTGCTATTTATGTAGACAATGTTTCTGGATAAGAATGTGTGCTCAAGCAAGTCTGCAGTGAGCTCAATGAGGTGCTTCCAGTGTTGGCATGGCATAATTTCATCAGCATTCATTAACAATAAGCCATGATTCTCCAATCTGTTGTGTAAAGGTTTAACCTGGCCACATACAGAAAACATCATTCAACCAAAAGTGGCAGCACCTTTTTTTCTCTGCTCGCACTGGTGATTGAAAAAGTGCCTAATAACTACTGCACAACAGAGCCATTTCATGACTTAAACACATTTTAGAAGTGCGGAGGGCAGGGAAGACAAGAACTTCATCCCTGACTCCACCCTTAACGCTTCACTTGGTTTGGTAGGCTTACATGTGGAGCCGTGAACATGAACATGACAGTAAAGCCATGTTAAGGCCGCGTTGTGGAATGTTACATCATAAAAAGAAGACAGCCCCCCCACCACCACCACCTTTCTCCACACTCTCTCTCTCCTCCTCACTCCCCACACCAGCCTACCCACCTCTAAGCCCCTAAGTCCCCCACCACCCTTCAATTTCAGGGAACATGCCAGAGGAAACCCTGAGAAGGGATGACTTCAGACAAAGTTAAAAATACCCTGTCATGCCTTAACCAGAGCCAGAGAGTCTGCCTCCTTGAGATGGGGGTTGGGGTGTGTGTCTGTGGGGGGGGGGGGGGGGGGGGTTGTAGCAAGGCGCAGGACAAAATTCACTAGCCAAAGATGAAAGCAGCGGTGCACTCACTCAGTCATCTATTCATTCTCTCAATATTTCATTACCCATAGTCAGTAGCAGAGATGACCTGTACCTCTTTATAATAATGTTGCCCGCAAGCCATGTCTGTCATTTACCAACTATAGAATATGTAGCCATAGCCTGGGTGACATAATGTACATTACTTTAACAATTAGCCTGCTTCACATGATGCTTAGCAGGTGCATATGGCTCCTAGGTGGTGGCATGCGCCAGATTTTCCTCCGTTATGACTAAAGGGACATAATTGTACTTTTAAAAAATCCTTAATTTTGCTAAAATAGGGACACATGCCGCGAGACACGTTCAAACCACTGTTACTGCAACTACGTTCAGAACATATACCATCGGCGCGCAGTCCTATACAATAACAACGCATGGGAACAAATGATCTTTACATTACGTCACGCAGGTTTTACAGAAGCGTAATAAAGCCTTGTTCTAACAATACATTTCAGCAAATCATCACTGTGTATATGCGGTGTAAGATTCTTCTAAATTGATAGGGTGTGTGCACACTCAACATGCACCTGTTTTGAGCGTCTATCAATGAAGCGTCAAAACACTGAGCTAGAAGGCTACTATATGCTATAGTCACATTAAGGGAGACTTGCCTGTAGGATGAGTTCCGTATTTATGTCGCTGGCATCTTGAGTCAGCTCTTTCCGCACAACTAATGCTTTTCAGACGAATGAAAAGTGTTTTTCCACATCAACAAATCATGAAAGCTCGTCTTTGTCACTCCCATGACGGCGCAGTCCTGCAGTGGCTTACGCCTGTCCTGTCCACGCAGGATGGGTGTAGTGGCAGCTACAAAGGTGTAATATTCGGCTCCCCCAGGGCTGTTTGGCGGTGTCGCTGTCGTTGTCGCCCAACACGGTCGAGTGTTGCTCATTGGTGCAGCGCGGGTCCCCTTGGACCGTGGTCATGGCAACACAGGGGCATGGCCTCAAGAGGTCTCTCTGAATGGCGCGAATCTCATATAGAACCCCCCCCTCTCTCTCTCTTTCTTTCTTTATCTCTCCCTCTCTCTTTCTCTCAGGACAACTGGGACATCTTAACATACTTACCCCCTGCAGTGCTGTTAATGAATGCATGACTAAAAATGTGAAGGAAAACAATAATCTCACCAAAACCTAATAGTCCCTTGTGAGTTGGAATTGAATAATTATCAACCCCAAAAAATACATTTGGCTTCCCTCTGCAACCACAAGGTCAAAAGTACTACCACTCACAGTAGCCTACAGCTCACAATGAGTAGCCTGTGTGAAATTCTACCACTCTACCTACACAATACAAACACACCCACACCCATACCCAAACACACCTAGACAAAAAAACAGGACCATCTATGTATGAATGATATAGGGAGAGTTGGTCATAAAACAATCAACAGGACTAGGTCATCCAAGTGGACACAGAACTAGATCGGTTTACAAAGAGGATCTCTGTCTACACACACACACACACAGCAGGAATAGGGTTACAGACACCACCACAGTCACACGCATACCCTGAAGACAGAATCTAAAAAGTTTTTTTTCACAGCAGAATATGGTGATCTTCTCCAGGTATTTTTTAAATATGGAGTTTGCTTCCAGAAAAGACAAGAGAAGGGTCATTTAAACAGGTTTTCCTGGGGAGACTGCAAACTACGATGAAAGCAAGAGGACTGCTTCTGACTTCTCGTCTCTCTACCTCTTCCTCCAAGCCAGGCTCCAGTCCCAGCCTCATGCCCAGTTCCAGCCTCAGGCCCAAGTCCCAGCCTCAGGCCCCAGTCCCAGTCCCAGCCTCAGGCCCCAGTCCCAGCCTCAGGCCTCGGTCCCAGCCTCAGGCCCAAGTCCCAGCCTCAGGCCTCGGTCCCAGCCTCAGGCCTCGGTCCCAGCCTCAGGCCCCAGTCCCAGCCTCATGCCCAGTCCCAGCCTCAGGCCCCAGTCCCAGTCTGAGCCTCAGGGATCAGAGCTCAGCGGGGGCAGCTGGAGGGGGAAGGGGAGAGGGGGTCGGGCCTATACGCAGGAACAGCCAACCAGGGATAATACCAGGGAGTTAGTTAGGCTAATACTGTCTTCCCAGCTCTGACGTAACTTCACTCTCCCTCATCCCCTGACCCCACGGGGCACAGAGGCCTCTCACTGTAGCACTGAAAGGGTCCGACTCTAGGCAGACAGCCACACACAGGTCACACATAGGCTAACAGTGTTGAATGTTCTCCACAGGCTGAAAATGAAGAATGATGTCTATATTCACAGTGTAGACTGTTATCTCTTCACAGGGTAGACAGTTATCTATAGTCACAGGGTAGACTGTTCTTTATAGTCTCACACATTAAAAGACTGTAATCAAGGCATATGGTTTAGACTGCGCTCTTCAGCTGCTTACAATTGGATTCATCAGATTAGGCAGCTCTCTGAGATTGACTACACTGCAGGTGGTTCATTAGGACCTGGGTAGAGGTACGGCGAGGAATGAGGTTAGTTCCCTAAAAGGTTGCTCTCAGTAAGCTCATATTGTTGATAGGGTGAAATCAGGTAATCTGGGACATTTTTTGCATGCATTTTCTCATCGGAGCTTCCTGATTAACTAGTGTCCTGACCCTTTCTGTGACACCACACCAATCACGTTTTGTGATTTCAGTCACATAACATCCATACTAAACCTAGAGTCAAAGTTCTGTGGACAAGACATTGTCATAGCAGAGAAGAAAACGCTCTGGAGTTTAGGTGTCCCACATTACCCAATGTCCCAGATTACCCGATTTCACTCGACCTAAAGGCTCAGCATAGGTGTGTTCCTACATGCTTAAGGCAGGCTGTTCCTTATATACTTGTGATGCTCTCTATTGACCTTTGCAGCCCAGTAATGAATGCTGCTCCCAGTGTGTAGGTCGTTCCCTGTAGGTTGGGACTCTCTAGTTTAGAGTCTCTGCCGTTTTCTGCTGCTCTCGGTTAAAATGCTGAGAGCAGCAGAAAACTGTGAGACTGTAACCTAAAGAGCTTCATCAGTATGCAAAACCTCATCACCGTCGGTCACTCAAAGCAGCACTGTTCACATGATTTCAGCACCTAGGCTAGAGCTGCACTCTTGTAGTTGCAACTTAGTGTTGCGCATGAAAAACAACATTGCTTTTTGTTTTACGTTAAAAAATACAACAACCATGAGCTGATCAGCCCCAGGACTAAACCCAGACGGAAGAGAATACGCAGCAGCGTGGATACATTGAACTGAAATTCTATTTTAAATAAACTTTTCTTGTCCCAAAAGCCACTGACAGAATCTCACACCATGTTGACAACCCACAACGTTAGGCTAAAGTATAGCCCAGCCACACAAACACAAACAGACTTATAGCCCTAATAAAGAGCAAGGTGTTAGAAAGTATGCCTGTTCCAAGTATTGACTTTGTCCACTCAGTTTGATAAAGGGGATAGATAGGGATAGATAAGGAAATAAACAGAAGAGGACTTCACACCATTAGGACAACTTAAGCTGTCGACAAAGGTGTCCGTTTGTTCATTATAAATCGTGGCCTTTGCTGCCTTTACCCTTCCTACATCCCTCTGTTTCTTTTTTACCTTCTTGGAGCACTGATAATAAAGAAAACACATGGTATTTATGTGAA
This sequence comes from Osmerus eperlanus, assembly GCF_963692335.1. Taxonomy (NCBI): domain Eukaryota; kingdom Metazoa; phylum Chordata; class Actinopteri; order Osmeriformes; family Osmeridae; genus Osmerus; species Osmerus eperlanus. The sequence continues at coordinate 4,086,803 of NC_085030.1, read as the reverse complement.
GGAAGTTTTTCACCACAATGTAGAATAATTCAAATTGATACAAACAGACATAGACTGAAAGACCATACTATGTAAAAATGTAAAGTACTCGAAATAAATCTGTTTCATATCCCTGAAGTGGATCTTCATCTTTGCAAGGGAGGAATCATAACCTCCATCTTCCTTTCCTCTTCCCCTCGGCCTCAGTCCCTTCCTCAACTGTTCTGACCTCCATGACAGCTGAAGAATCGAATGACTCACTGGAAGAATCTACGACTTCCACCACTTGGTTCACCATAGCCTCGGTGAACCGGTTCACAGTTTCCCTAAACAACTGTGAGGAAGTGGAGGAAACCACTGAGACGCCACAGGAAGTAGAGCTAGAGCTCTCATGGCTGGACACATCCTGATGGGGGGCTTCTGGATCCGGAGCCTGGGACAAACCATGGATGTGGTGGATACCGCGCCCTGCAGCCTACTGCATGCTGAGGTTAGATCAAACCTGCAGCCTACTGCATGCTGAGGTTAGATCAAACCTGCAGCCTACTGCATGCTGAGGTTAGATCAAACCTGCAGCCTACTGCATGCTGAGGTTAGATCAAACCTGCAGCCTACTGCATGCTGAGGTTAGATCAAACCTGCAGCCTACTGCATGCTGAGGTTAGATCAAACCTGCAGCCTACTGCATGCTGAGGTTAGATCAAACCTATTAGAGCTTGCTGCAACACAGCAGGGTCTAGGTGATCGATAATGGTGCAAGTATTATCATCCCTTGATTCTGCTATGGCTATTGGAAAGTCTACTGGGACATCAGTATCAACATCAATAACTGTGCAGAGCACTAACGAGAGAACAGCACTTCATCTGGCAGAGGCAGGGGAGAGAGAACAGACTCAAACTCATTTTTGAGATGTTTGAGGGTGTGGACATTGAAGATGTTTTCCTCCAAGGCTCAAGGGCTCCAAAGTTCTTGGAGCTCTGAGGCACGTGCCCCAGTATAAATCTGCTGTGCCCCAGTAAAATCTCAAGTTTAAATTTACTTTATTAGTTAGTGCATTCGTTTAGATTGATAACGATCATCTTATTTTGAATCAAACATATTAACAACATGATTCCAACGTATTGTATTTCATGAAGCTCAAAAAACTATATTTCCGCTCAAATTATTGAGGAGAAAAAAATGTGCTCCCTCCCTGCCAACGCGGTTATCAAACTTAGGTCCATGAACCGTTCGTATTGTGGGTTAAGCAAGGGAAGTTTGTCATTATGTTGCACACTTCTTGTGCGCAGCAACCTTGGAAGAAAATAAAAGAGTTATGGGTAGGGGCCTGTGCCCCAGTGCCCCAGTATAGCTGTAACGACCGAGCACCACAAAGAAGGTCTCTACACTGGAGCGCAAGAACACCTAGCCTACAACTTTCAGTGTCGCGTGTATTGCTCATTTTGTAGGCCTAATAATAAACTGCGTTGCAACGTTTCATCACGGAGGAACTAAGCTAATAGCCTATCTAACGACTTTTTTCCTGGTCTGGTAGTCTAGGCCTACTTGTAAATGTAGACCTGCACAGTTAACAGATCCCTTTCATATTGCCCTACGACAGATGGCCGGTTGGACTAACCAGACTTTACACACAGTTATATTAATAAATTGGAGACCTTATTAGTGCTTTAAAACAGAGCACTGACTGAGCTACGTGGATTGGCAGTCGGGCTATATGGAATTAGTTGCTTTCACATTTAACCAGACACATATAGGCCTAATCCTGATATTAAAAAATGTAATACTAAAACCTAAGTGCATTTTAGAGTGACATCGATGCGATGCAGGCCAGGTTTGGCAATGTAAAAAAGTTTTGACTAGCAACAAGGTCTCATAGAAGGCCTCGAAGTCTTTCTAGAACCTTTGTTCTGACCAAAGGCATCAGCTGACGTAACGCAAATGATTATTTGCACACTATCAATCAGTTGCTTGGTCACAAACGCGTTTTATCAAGCAGCGTTCAGTGCGTCCCGATGAAGAGACGGGGTAAGGAAAATGAAAACATTGACAAATGTAGATTAATTTACATGTATTCATATTTTGATTATTATAGCATCGTTTTCGCTGGAGATTTTTTTCAGAACATTGTCTGTGGTGTTAAATTGAATATGAACAGCTATTAAGTTACTGTTGTTAGCTACATTCTAACATCCTTGGTTACGGTCACAAATCACTCTTAGGCCATTGAAAGATCTTTAGCTCCACCTAGCTATGAATGTGAGAACTTCACCTGTACACACAAGTACCGGTAACTGGCAGTCAACCTTTGGAATTTGATATGCTTCATAACTATGCTGTAATAGATTATTACAATTGTTCCCGCGTGGAGCTGCAAGGGTAAAAACAGGATGTGGCGATGTGTTTCAGACTGAAGTGCGGGGATGAAGTCTGCTTCCAAGACCACCTGTACACACAGACAGAAGTCCTCACAGGTGCATCACGCCATCAAGTCTCTGTACCCAAATGAGGGAGGGAGACCGACCGCACTTCCAGGTAGTCCACACCAGGGACCTCAGTTATTTATTTTTTATTTTTTTTCTTACTTCGATGACAGTTATGACGTCGGCATTACAGCTGCCAGAATGTGACCTGACCTCAATAACATAGTGTGCCTGTGTGCGTGCCTGCGCACGTAGCCTATATAATACATTTATAAATGTGTGTATGTGTGTGTGTGTGTAGACAGCCCTGCCACCCAGGTGGAGAAGGCTGCCAGTCTCCTAAGGAGGAGAGCAGATGAGGGAGACAGACAGGCCTTCTTCCTTCTGGGACAACTGTACTTTGAGGAGGTGACGCATGTACATCCACACACACACACATACACACAAACACACGCATACAGTACACACACATGCATATAAACTTAATCCAACACAGAAGCGCACACAGAATCTTTACCTTCCTGTGGTCCTGGAAGGGTCTCTATGAAGAGGCCAAGCGAGTGTTTGACAGCCTTAAGGAACACGATCCCAGAGCTATGTTTCAGATGGCCGTCATGAGCTACGATGGCCTGGGAGCCCAGTCCGACCAGGTGTGTTTGAGATCTGAACCCTGGGCCCTACACTAGACACCAGATGGTGTCCAATACTTGAACTACATACCACATTGTCCACTGGGACAAGACACTATGTTCTTTACTGGGGACTGCTCTGGGACCCTAATCTAACCTCAGTCTATGTATGTCCTGGACTAGATTCTATTAGACTTCTGAAAACATGTTTAAAAGATGTCAGGAATGTGTCTGCGATATGTGAACGTATAAATACCACCAGGCAGAGGCAGTGAGCTACATGCGGAGGGTGTGCCAGTGGGAGGGTCCAGAGACAGGCAGCATTAGACAACTGGCCCTCTATAACCTAGGCAGGGCCTACTTGGAGGGCTTTGGGGTTCCTTACTCCATCAGGGAGGCTGAGAGGTGGGTAAAACAGACACGTAAACACACCACCCCCAACCCTCAATTTACACAGCCATAATCCTTCAGGCTGCCTCACATTCACCACCCTGCTCCCCTCCAGGTTGTGGTTACAAGCAGCTGAGGAGGGGAGCCCTGGGGATGGGGCTTCTGCAACCGCCCAGACCAACCTGGCCATGCTGTACTGTCGCCCTGAGAACCTGGACCTCCAAAAGGTATTGTGGCACTGCCATCTTAATGCCAACCCTGACCTCTGACCCTGGCCATCAGAGGGGCAGGCTTCCACCGTCTCTCCCTCATTATCTGCATACAATGTGTCATTCTAGGCCTTCTTCTGGCACTCTGAGGCATGTGGTAACGGCAGCCTGGAGTCCCAGGGTGCTCTGGGAGTCATGTTCCTGTATGGGCGGGGCGTCCGTCAGGACCCCGAGGCAGCCCTGGACTGCCTGAAGGAGGCGTCGGAGCGAGGGAACGTTTACGCGCAGGCACATCTGGTGGCCTACTACTACCACAGGAAACTGTACACGCGTGCTGTCACGCTGGCCAAGAGGTGCCGCTCCTTCCAGCGTTCTGCTCTGATAGGGTCACGCCGTTTCCATGACAACCTTTCGGGTGTGGTCATTCCGCTTCGTTAATCCCTTTAAGCGTGGGCAGCTTGCCCAGGTGTTCACTATGTTCTCTGTTCTCATCTCCAGGATTTGTAGCTATGACAACATCCCTGCCATCGCTACGGCAACGGAATGTCTACCTGAGTATGTTGATAAGGGTGTGGCCATCGCCTTGTTCTACTATGCCCGCTGTCTGCAACTGGGGAGGGGCGTGGCCAAGGACACACAGCAGGCTCAACTCTACTTTATTAAGGTGGGCTGGCTCACACATGTTTACATACAAACACATTCACACACTCCCTGACCACAGTCTTGTCCGTTAAGGCTGCCCAGTTGAATTCTGAAGTTTGCAAGGACCTCCAGACTGACATCATCTTCAACAGGATGTAGCCTGGCCAATAGGACACGCCTCCCACCTGTATGGATGTTTATGTGCCATAGTAAAGCCTTGATTCTCAGTCTCTGAAATTGTGTGTTTGTGAGAAATTGTCTATAGTGTTGCAATTGTTGGTCATAAATGGGATTTTAATCACGCAGGACTGATGGTAACCTTAGAAATCAAACGAATACAGTTTTTTTCCGCAATTTATTGCTTATATAAATGCTCTAAACAATTTCTTGGTAAAAATAAAAATCTATCAATAATCACAAATAAAATTGTCACCATGACTTGACATGACATATTGCACAATGAAGCAGTTTTAGGATGAACAGCGAACAGCAGAGTTGTTCCGGAATGTCTCGGCCTGTGTGCGGCTCCCCCTCTTTTCCTCGTTACATAGAAACTAGTGGCCCCTCAACACGACCACAACCTGCAACACAGCTTGGCAGTTGATCTCATTGGTCGTTCTAACATAGCAACGGAAAGTTGGAGAAAAAGACCCCTGTACAGAGCGTCTCCCTAATTCAGCTCTAGAGCATCAAGTGCATCAGATAACGGTGCTCAGAAAATAAATACAGGAACAGCCAACACACACACACACACACACCTGGATCTATACCAGCTCTGCCGCATTTACATTTCCACCGAGTGTGGGATCATGTGTGTATGTTTGTAAGTGTGTGTGTGTGTGTGCCTGACTGTGTTGGTTAGGAAGTTTGAAGTAGAGTGTGTGTCTATTGGTGGTGTATGTTCAGATCTGTTCTATCTCCATCTCAGGACACATCTCCTTCAGCACCATCTCCATGAGGACCTGAGAGAGGGAGACGAGAGAAAAGAGGGGGAAAGAGGTGTTCAAGGGTTGGTGCAGCACATTGCCGAGAGAGGCATCTTTGAACATGCGATTTTCACTATCGACTTTTCTTTTCTGGATACAAGCTACCCTCACACATTTAAAAGAGATTTAAATATCTCTACCATGCCTGCTCCCAGTCCAAGCATTGTCATTCGCTTGCAACGGTATTTGCATTTAAGACGAGACAAATTGATACAAAGGCAGAGAATGCATAGACAAGAGAGAGGCTGGTATGATTGCACCACCTCTGTTCTGCCTGTATGTGTGTGAGCAGACTTACGTAGAGCAGATGTTTGTTGGCACTGGCCTCCTGGAGAGCGTTGAAGATCTTGATGATGCCGTACCGAGCGTTCTGCTGGCCAACCAGGTTTTGCAGAGCATCTGACATAACACATGACATCCCAAACATTAGACGTGTCCATGTGGCCATTCAGAATGGGGCCTGGAAGCTTGTCTAACCTATCAGAGTGAACCTGAGATGCTGTCAACTCTATTAGGATCTTGATCCTTCCAGTTCATTCTATCAGGATGTATTTAAGAGGTTGACTTGCCTATCAGGATGGACCTGGAATGACGCATAACCTATCAGGATGTACCTGGGATGTTGTCGAGCAACTTCTGTTGGGCCCGCTCCTTGGTCTCGCGACGCTCCGAGTCAGTACGGACTTTGTTGTGAGGCGCCAGCTTCCCATTGGGCCAGAATGTGTCCCGGAATATGTTGATGTAGCTCACCAGCATCTGCTCACTGAAGATCCAGTGTACCGTGTCCCGGATCTGCCTGAGGAGACAGTGCTAGGATGTTAGCATAGCTACTAGTCTGAGAGGAGAGGGCTAAAAGGTTAGCATGGCTACCAGCCTGAGAGGAAAGGGTTAGCATGTTAGCATGACTACAAGCCTGAGGAGAGGGGTAGCATGTTAGCATGACTACAAGCCTGAGAGGAAAGGGCTAGCATGTTAGCATGACTTGTAGTCAGATATGAGAAAAATGAGAGATGCTTACTTGTTAATGGTGCGTCCAAACGTGACTTGAACCAGTGCAATGAGAGTCTTCCTGACCCACTTGAACACTACAGTTTGAGTACAGTGATAAAGAAAGAGATTCCAAGGAATCTGTTCAACCAATACCAGCAGTTAAATCAAATAGACTAACTAAATTACTCAAGCAGTTCAAGGAGCGCGTGTCTCACACACACACACACACACACACACACACACACACACACACACACACACACACACACACACACACGTATAACTACACCCCATCCAGTTCAGTCTTGAAATTTCATGGCTATATTATCTGCCATTAAATCAACAGTAATGACATGCACACACAGACACACAGTATGAGAAGAACGGTTGCACCCACTGCCTCGGAGTTCGAAGATCTCTCCTATGAGCATGAAGCAGGGCTCGGCCAGGGCATCCTTTCTGCCGTCAGCCTCGTCTCCATAGTCAGACAGGTCGCTGTCGTCCTCTGCCTCCTCCTGAAACACACACACACACACACATTGGAGCAGAGGTTAGAGAAAGAGAGCGCTGATGTGTGTAGTGTGCTTCCTGTTGAATGTGGGTTGGGTTAGTTGTGTGTGTGTACCTCCTGGTGAATGTGGATTGGGCCAGGGTGACCTGGGGCAGTGTATCCTGAGTGGGGTGTGTGTGTATCTGTGCATGTGTATATATGTATTTGTGTGTGTGTGTGTGTATATACCTCCTGGTGAGAGAAGAAGTCACCAGGCAGTCTCTCCAGGAAGGAGGCGAGGGAAAAGGATGACTTCTTCTGGATGTCAATGACTTTAAGATGCTCGGGGGAGGGGCTTAGGAAGGCATACAGCGCCTCGCTCTGGCACATTCTCTCGTCCGTCAGCATCCTCTGAACACACACACACGGTTACGATGTTATCTCCTGTCAGCCTGGTGATGACTCACTCCGGGGGGGGGGGGGAGGGATGGGCTATGTGGAAAGGGTCTGGCGCATTACCGTGGGTACGGTGGCACGGAGTGTTGCTGTGGCAACAGCTGCATTACCTGGAGGAAGGTGTTGAGCTGGTTTTTGGACTTCTCCAGGAACTTCTGGTCGATGGATTTGAACGGCAGCTTGCTGAGGGAGGGGAGCTGGACCTTCTTCAACGAGGGGAAGCACTGCCAGAGGAAGGAGAAGAAGAGAGACACAAAGAAGGAAGGACACACGTCAAGCCCGTGTGCTTTCTCCAGGCAAATGCCACGTTTAAATACTAAAAGTTCAACGTGGTGAGTCATTCTGTTGCCCGAGACAAGCCAAACGGGGCGCCATCGTCACGGTACCTCGGTGAGCTTCCTGTGGAGGATCTGGAACTCTGTCAGCTTCCTGTTGACGCTCCAGCGGCTGTTGGGGGCCTCGTCTCCCTCCAGCAGGCTGACCGACACGCAGTAACACGCCAGCGTCTCCCCGCCCTCCTCCGCTGGCTGCAGCCGCATGGACAACACACGCTTAACACACGCTCCAAACACGCTTAACACACGCTCAAAACACGCTTAGCACACGCTCCACACTCACACGTGTGTTTTAATGCATTGGCAACACGCGCTCAGTAGACCCACACTCGGCATGTAGCATGATAATTATATCATGTCCCACTTGCAGACATGCTCGACAAAAACATGCTAAACACGCCCAACACGGTCCGACATACAGTAACATCTCGGTGATTCTCCTCTGGCTCTTGCTGCCTATGACAGGGACAGCACGGGGGTGAAGGCACGCTCGACATGTTACCAGCTGAACGTGTGCGTGCTTGTATACGTGTGTGTGTGTGCGCGTGTTACCTCGGCCCCGGTGATGACGGCTCTCCAGGACCCCAGGTTCTCACACCACCAGTCGGTCCTGGAGATGTGCATCTGCAGGTCGCTGTGCTCCTTCTCCATCGCTCCGATCTCCTCCTTCAGCTTAACCACAATCTGACACACACACACACGAGTAAGGCCGGGGTCCATGGGACCTAGTGTGGCTGCCCTTGCTCCACCAGGTGCATGTTTTTGTCTGTTGCAGATGGGCGGAGCTGAGGTTCAGGTTCATGGAAACACCTGTCCCAGACCATGCTGGATCTATCTGAGCCTATATAGACAGTCCTGGGTCTGTCCCAGGCTAGAGAGACCATCCCGCCTGCTCTCTTCCGCCGCTCTCTTTGGCTTTCGTTGATGGTTGATCCTTGTTTTTACACGTTGAAACACCCTGCATTCATGTAACCCCCTCATCCACTCACTACATCACTGATACCCTGGGGCCCGTTCTCCGTACGTCGCTAACTCAGTTAGCTGGATATGATTGTTGACGATTTGTCATTATCTTGGATTGTTCGGTTCTTCGAAGCTCATTCTGGACTTGCTGTCATAGCAACAAGTCCTTTAGCTTAAGCCTGCTCGGGAGCAGGCTTATTTTATTTAAACAAGATTTGATTGCGACTTTATAAGCAGAAGTGATAGAGGAAGTCTGTTACAGACATGTCTTGTACGTTTTTACGACAGCAACCCTGTTGCGGAAGGTGCAAGAATAATTAGCAGAATTTAACATGAAACCGAATTAATTGGTCATTGCGTGATAGATAGATCCTTAAGCACAGCGCGATATGCTACTCGCCTATACTTTTTGAGATACATTTTTTTTCGTGAGGGTGTCATTTACATCATAAATTTGTTGAAACCACATTATATGATAAACAAAGTATGAAAATACAAAAACATAGGCCTAGCCTACTGTAATAAGCGATAAAACATCTAACGTGGTCACTACTATACATTTAATTTGGTCTGTCAGCCCTCTTTCTTGGATTTTGCAGACTTTGAGGTGTTCCCTGGCGTTCTGATTAAATCTTCAAAATCGGAGTAACCTTCGAGCAAGCTGTTTCTCTGTTGCGGAAAAAACGGGGCGCTCTTTTTGGCCATGGTGAGCAGCCATAGCAGCGTTGCTGATCAAGGTTTCTACTATCGATACATTACCCCTTTTAGACCAACGCATAACTCAATCCAAATTCAAAACCGAATTAGCCAGATCATGATTAGCAAGATGATGTCATCGTGGATGTGTCATTTGATCTCGGATGTAATAAGCGACGTACGGAGAACGGGCCCCTGATCTCCACTCTTCATTCCTTAGTCGTGTTTATATGTTTTTTGTTACTCCGGACTCGAGTCATCTCCCTATTTTTTCCGTGTACATAAGCCTGTGTAGTGGCAAGTAGTCCCAAGAAACACATTGCAAATGCCACAACACACACACTTCCTAGCTACCTTCTTGTCAGGTTTGGGAGCATTCTGGATGGATCCCAGCGCCTGGCGTTTGTACTCCAGTTTGTCGTAGAGCTGCCGTAGTTTGGTGGCAGCGTAGCTGGCCTGCTCATTGATGCCCTTGCTGCCCTCATCTATCAGATCCTCAGCCCCATCCACCTCCTGGCACTGAGGGCAGGAGAGGAGAGAAGAAGAGAGAGAGGTAGAGGAAGAGGTGGGAGAAGGAGGGAGGCAGAGGAGGAGGTGGGAGACAGGATGAGAGGGAAAGGAGGTGACAGACGAGGGGAGAAGAAAGGGTAAGGACAGGAAGTGAGAGAAGGGACAGAAACACACCATTAGAAAAGAACAAAGCACTGGTGAGCTCCGAAACGACGGCCGATATTTGTCGGACGATATTTGGGGAAGACAATTGGAAGCAGATTCAAACCAATCAGTTAGCAAATTGGCGCGTCTTTAGCAAAAACAATCAACTAAATGGATGAGGTGCAACAGCTCTTCACACCGCGCGTGTGTGTGCGTGTGTGTGTGCGCCTCACCCCCTCCTCCTTGCCCTCGGTGCTGGACTGAGAGGAGCTGCGCTGCTCGTCGCGGCGGATCAGCCGGTCGTAGAGGTCGCTGACCAGGAAGGAGGGGTAGAAGCGCTCCTTCATGGTTTCGTACACGTCTCCCTGGAGACGCAGGAACACGTCGGTGCCCTTGTTGCCCACCAGGGTCTGCTGCACCTCCTTGTACAGGACCTTGTCCACGGGGATCTCACGGCTCTCCACAAAGAAGTTCTGGTAGATCTCTCCCACCAGCTGGGGCACCTCGCTCTGAGACAGCAGGGGAACACACACGGATGGAACACCTGGACCTGGGGCGGAGTGTCCTGAGTGGGGGTGTGGGGGAGGTTGTGTGTGTGTGTGTGTGTGTGGTTTCCTACCTTGTTGGCTGATTTGAGTGTCTCCACCAGTTCCCAGAAGCTGATGAGAGCTCTCTTGTCGACACGCTCCATGTATACCCGGAAGTGTTCCCTGTAAACTGGGTTAGACATGATGTCCTCGAACTGCAGAATCTACACACACACACACACACAATGACATAGAGAGTGTTACAGAGACATAAAGAGAGAAGCAAAGTAGGTCTGTCTGTGTGTGTGTGTGTGTGTGTATACAGTCAGGTCCATAAATATTTGGACATTGACACAATTTTCATCATTTTGGCTCTGTATACCACCACAATGGATTTGAAATGAAACAATCAAGATGTGCTTTAAGTGCAGACTTTCAGCTTTAATTTCAGGGTATTTACATCCAAATCAGGTGAACGGTGTAAGAATTACAACACATTTTATATTTGCCCCCCCCCCCCTTTTAAGGGACCAAAAATAATTGGACAAACTAACATAATCATAAATCTAATTGTCACTTTTAATACTTGGTTGCAAATCCTTTGCAGTCAATGACAGCCTGAAGTCTGGAACCCATAGACATCACCAGACGCTGGTTTTCGTCCCTGGTGATGCTCTGCCAGGCCTCTACTGCAACTGTCTTCAGTTCCTGCTTGTTCTTGGGGCATTTTCCCTTCAGTTTTGTCTTTAGCAAGTGAAATGCATGCTCAATTGGATTTAGGTCAGGTGATTGACTTGGCCATTGCAGAACATTCCACTTCTTTGCCTTAAAAAACTCTTTGGTTGCTTTCGCAGTATGCTTCGGGTCATTGTCCATCTGCACTGTGAAGCGCCGTCCTATGAGTTCTGAAGCATTTGGCTGAATCTGAGCAGATAATATTGCCAGAAACACTTCAGAATTCATCCTACTGCTTTTGTCAGCAGTCACATCATCGATAAATACAAGGGAACCAGTTCCATTGGCAGCCATACATGCCCACGCCATAACACTACCTCCACCATGCTTCACTGATGAGGTGGTATGCTTTGGATCATGAGCAGTTCCTTCCCTTCTCCATACTCTTCTCTTCCCATCATTCTGGTACAAGTTGATCTTGGTCTCATCTGTCCATAGGATGTTGTTCCAGAACTGTACAGGCTCTTTTAGATGTTTTTTGGCAAACTCCAATCTGGTCTTCCTGTTTTTGAGACTCACCAATGGTTTACATCTTGTGGTGAACCCTCTGTATTTACTCTGGTGAAGTCTTCTCTTAATTTTTGACTTTGACACAGATACGCCTACCTCCTGGAGAGTGTTCTTGATCTGGCCAACTGTTGTGAAGGGGTTTTTCTTCGCCAGGGAAAGAATTCTTCTGTCATCCACCACAGTTGTTTTCCGTGGTCTTTTGGTGTTGCTGAGCTCACCAGTGCGTTCTTTCTTTTTAAGAATGTACCAAACAGTTGATTTGGCCACACCTAATGTTTTTGCTATCTCTCTGATAGGTTTGTTTTGATTTTTCAGCCTAACGATGGCTTGCTTCACTGATGGTGACAGCTCTTTGGACTTCATATTGAGAGTTGACAGCAACAGATTCCAAACACAAATACCATACTTGAAATGAACTCTAGACCTTTTATCTGCTCCTTGTCAATGAAATAACAAACTCCCATGAGGGAATAACATACACCTGGCCATGGAACAGCTGAGCAGCCAATTGTCCAATTACTTTTGGTCCCTTAAAAAGGGGGGGGCCACATATAAAATGTATTGTAATTCCTACACCGTTCACCTGATTTGGATGTAAATACCCTGAAATTAAAGCTGAAAGTCTGCACTTAAAGCACATCTTGATTGTTTAATTTCAAATCCATTGTGGTGGTATACAGAGCCAAAATGATGAAAATTGTGTCAATGTCCAAATATTTATGGACCTAACTGTATGTGTGTGTGTGTATTTGTGTGTGTGTGTGTCACCTTCTGGCTCTGGGGCCCCTCCCCGTCCTCGGCGGCCCCCTCCTCCTGCTGCTCGTAGTTGGGCCCCCCCAGCAGGCGGATGCGTTTCTCACACTGCTTCTTAGCCACGGTCAGCTGGTTGATGTAGCGCTTCATGTCTCGGGCCCGCAGCAGGTCGGCCTTCATGGCTGCAGTCTCCTTGCCTTTCCTCTCTGCCCGCGCGCACCCACCCCCACACACGCACACACACAATAGGATTAATTAAGGTGATAGAGTCGCTGATGTCTACTGATAGATGGACGTGAGTGAGGCGGGTGAGAAGAAAAGCAGAGAAGAAAAGCGGGCGGAAATAATGGCGAGGTGTGGAGGGAGGGAGGTAATAAAAAGAGAAAGGAGAAGGGAACAAGGTGGACAGTTGAGGAAGGAGAGTCCCGGAGAGAAGGAGGGAGGGGAGACAGGAGAGAGAGAGGCTGAGAGATCTACTGGTTTCCACTTCACCTTTCTGCTTCTTCAGCTGAGGGAGGCTACTGATGGTGGTGGCATGGATTATCTCCACTACGATCTGGTACCTGGATTGAGGGAGGGGGGAGGAAGAGAGATAGAGGGGGAGAGAGAGGGGGAGAGTTAGAGATGGAGATTTTGCCCCTTGAGGTCAAGTGTTGGCTGCTTGCGTGCCTGGTTCAGGGGTCAGGGTAGAGGGGGTCAGGGTTGCTGACCTGAGTTGTTTGAGGAAGTCCACGTCGGAGGAGGAGCTGATGAGCTTGATGAAGTCCTCGTAGGAGGCGGCGTAGGTGTAGGCCTTCTTGTGGTGCTCCGCCTGCTGCTCCCGCTGCTCCAACTGGGACAGCAGCATCCGGTTGATGTAGTCTGGGTCGCTCAGCACCTCCACCAGGGGCTTGAGCACTGAAGAGGGCAAACACACGCGCGCGCACACGCACACACGCGGGCACAGACCCACAAAGCAGCTTTGTTGAAACACTCAGATCTATTCTCAAATTGAGTTACTATGTTTTTAGATCTAATAACAACCAATAAAGACCAGTTAGGCAAAAACCGGGGCCAAAGTCCTGCTGCCTGGTATCAGTTTATAGTTTATTGATGTTTAGCTTGTGCGTACATGTTTGTGCGTGGAGCGTACGTGTATGTCATGCTGACATGCAACAGTGGATTTTGCGTTACGAGTCTTGTGCCTGTGTGTCTGTTGCGGGGTGTGCGTACCTTTGGTAGTGATGACCTCGACCAGCACCACTCGGAGGCTGTGAGAGCGGGCGTCGCGGGCAGGCAGCAGGCACAGCAGCAGCAGACGGGCGCAGCAGCGCAGGAACCTCTGCTCCTCCTCGGGGCTCCGCAGGCAGGGGTGGAGCAGGAACGGCCTGGGCGGGTCCTCCAGTCTGGGGATGAAGAAGCAGGGGTGACGGGGTTTGGTTTGATGCACCGATCTACTGGTGGTGCAGCAGACAGGGACGGAGCAGCCCCCACCCACCCCTCACTCACCCAGGGTAGAGCATGCCTTCTCCTCTACCTCCACCCTACATTTCCCCCCACCCCCCTCGCTCACCCAGGGCAGAGCCTGCCTTCTCCTCTACCTCCACCCTACATACCCCCTTCCTCCCACACACATGTCCTCCCACTCTCTCTCCTTCCCTCCCTCCTCCAGTCCCACATACCTGGAGCTTGCGATCTTCAAGTCGCAGAAGTGCGTGTGGAGGGTTTTGACGGTGTCGTTGCAGACCAGGTTGACCAGGTCCATGTTGGCCAGCCGACCCCGGAGCTGACGGCTCATCTCCCAGAAGTCCTCGGTCAGCATCTGGAACAGCTGGCCCTCGTCTCGGCTCAGAGGGACGTACCACGACAGGATGTAGTCACGGTAACTGTAGTCAAACACTAACACGCACACACGCATAAGACAGGGCTTTAGTTAAGGTTAACCAGTGCTAGTGAACTAGTCAGGGTTAGCTAGTTGTGGTGGTCAAGTCAGGGATAACTTGTAATAGTGATTTGGTCAGGGTCATGGTTACCCAGAGGAATGACTAGTGTTGACCAGAAGACTAGTTCTAACTCAATTCTAAAGCAACACTCCACCCCTGACGCACACACACACAGAGCAAGACAGCACAAGAAGCTGCCAGGTCACAAATGGTAAGGGCAGGAGACTAATCCACCAACACACCAACATAAAATAATGCTGGAGACACAGCCCTTTTCATACACACACACACACACAACTCTGGCATCTCACTGGTTGACTTGTTCCTCCTTAAAGGACACTCACCGACCCTCTCATTCACTCAAGCAGCAGCAAACACGTACAGACACACCATAACCATCACCTGACGGTGTGTTGACATTGATTCATATTTGTTCTTGTTTTTTTATTAGAAGTGACTCTTGAAGCGGCAGAGCTGTGTGACAGGGTGTCTGTAGCAACACAACCTTCTCCCTCTCTCTGTGTATCACTCTACTTTCCATTTCCCTTGTACACTGTCAAAGCTCTTGCGATGAAATATGTACAATAAACGACGTGCATGTGATCGAGTGGTTCATTCCAGCTTTCATGCTGCTGCTGTGAGAGCTGCGTTGGGATGCCAGATAGGAGACTCACTCCCTCAGACAGACAGACAGACAGACAGACAGACAGACACAGACAGACAGACAGACAGGCAGACATGCAAGGAGACTCTGACATACACACAAACACTTAAACAATTATATCAGCGTAGATACAGACCGATAGACAGAGCGAGACCCATTATCAGGCAGACTAATGTGCTGTAGATACAAAAAACGGCCAAACGGATATTTTCAGGCTGAAACATTAAACAGACAGACAGCCCCCTCTGACAATGAGACACCTTAACCCTCGTGCTGTCTTCGGGTCACATGACCCAAAGGTTCATAACGAACCATCGTTGTGTTTACCCAATTTTACCCAATACAAAAACAAATAAAAATAATTTTCTTTTAACCTTCGCAATGTGGGGGGTCTGAGACAGCCCACCGGTTAAAAGAAAATGCTTCACTTTGTTTTTGTATGCGGTAAAGTTGTCGCAATACAACGGTGGGTCACAATGACTGATGGGTCAGAATGACCCGAAGATAACACAAGGGTTAAAAGACACATTTGAATAGATCGACTGGCATGGCACTCACCCTCCTTCAAGGCCTTGTCTACGTTGTGGGACACCACCACCCTCCTGGTTTGTGAGGACTCCATCAGAGGCACAGAGAAACGGCCCTGTCAACACCAACCACAACAACATCCATCAGGTCCATCTCTGCAACACCAAATACACTTCCAATTAATTTGCAGTTTCAAGCAAAGAAGACTACAGGCAGACGGTTTGAAGGGTGTACCATTAGCTTGTTGAACAGCTCCAACAGATAGGTGGACTGTCTCTTGGAGATGTCAAATCTGCTGATTTTGGGGGGGCTTTTTCTCATGAGCGAGACGATGCTCCCGAGCAGAAAGCAGAGCAAGGCGAAGGACACGTAGATGAACAGCTTCAGAAAAAATGAGGTGACGGTCAGCCCCCCATATCCAAATTGGAACAGCAGAGCGAAGATTCCTACGAAGAACGCAGTCAAGATGAGGACAGACGACCCGACAGACACCGCGCTCGACATGGGCGAACCGGTGCTGCTGCTCCTGCCAGCAAAAGGCATGCTGCTGTCAAGGACATGTCCTCAGCAGAGACAAGAGGACAGACTCGGTGTTCCTTGCATCTGAATCCTCATCCACACACCGAGCCTTTTCGAAGTGATAAGGCACTCGGACATGGACATAGGAGATTAGTCCTCAGAACTGCTCGGAAATACACAAGAAAAACATGTCCTAGACGCCGGCAGCCAATAGTCTGTTGTGCAGTGCTGTTGTTTGAACAGACTATGTCCACCGTGTTGTTTCAGGTAAACAAGCAAAAGCTACCTTGCTAGCTAGTCACCTCCGAGCCAATTAAACGGGTCTGAATTCCACAGAACAGGGGAATCAAAGTATAAAGCACAATAAATAACCGGTCTCACATAAAACAAACTATTACTATAGATGCCCTAGATTAATATTACACAGTACACAATATTACACACAAACATCGTTTTTTAGCCGTAGCAGTACTTGTTAGGTAGCCATCAGCTTAACACTCGATAGCAGGCTACAAGGTAGCTAGCTAGCTAATGCCGCTACGCTAGCTCCTTACTGTACAGTACTATCTTAGGATACAATAATAACGGTTCGCCCGCTACCCTTAGCAAAAGATACTACCTCAAGCTTACGCGTTTGTCCTACATTTAATCATTACTTAAATTGGACTCATACAGGAACATTCGAAAAAAAATGCCATCAAAAAAAAGGGAAATTCGTATTCCTAAATATCTATCCAATAGGGTCCACAGACTCAGCTGTGTGATGATGATGCCACACTAGGTCATTCGTTTGTCTACGCTCAACTACGTAAGCGGCGGCGGTGGAACACAGAGGGGCGGTGTTTGATTGGCGTAGGCTTACGTAGTTCATTTCAGTTTGAACAAATGCAATTTCTGACAATATCACAATTTGTTTATCGGTCCGCCCTTAAGCTTCCGCTGCCAAAAAAATCAGATTTGCTTGCGGCGTAAAACCACTTCCATCCAAATCTGTGATGTCGTCAGACAGAGGTCACAAGATCGCTTTGTTGCTCGCTTTTGTTCTCAAATTAAATCACGAAAAGTAGGCCTTTGAACACTTAATAATCATGTAATAATAATAATTTAAGACAGCTCAGGCGGCTTTCCAGTTCTTCAGGTACCGTATGTTACTGTTAAAACGTGGATACTTGTTTCGTTTGAAATGTTTTATTGCCTAAATTACCAGATTAGCCTACCATTAATTACTCACGCCTACATTTATAAAAGATGACACCCTTGCAGAAAAAAAGAACTACCTGCAACCCGTCTACTGGCCCCACGTGATCTTGTGTTCAGATTGCAGTTTTTATGTACTGCAGTAATTTTCTTTTGCCATTTTAGTGAATTACTGACACAGCATGGCAACCCTAAACTAATCTATGGCTCAGGAATAACCAGGATGTTGAGAGGCAATGTCGTGTCAAAATGTAAAAAAACGGTCGTTTATTTATTTATTCAGATTTGCATATCGATGATCCACAGGATTAAGAGTAGCCATGCCTGCTCAGCATAAAAACACACTTACCATGTTAACATGGATCTGGAAACATATAACAATAAAGACACACAGGCATCAAGCTAGTCACATGGTTACATTCAGTAGGTGCCACATAAACAATGACAATGCGAATCACAATGAATTAGCTACTTTAACAATAAAAAAAAACATAATTCATTTTTAGAAGAAACACTCTCCACCTTCAATTAAAATTTCCCTTTTATATAAAAATATATATATGATCGCTAAAAAGGCTTCAAGATAAATTACAAGTGCATTTATCGTTTTCCTCTTTCCTCCCATGGAGCGCCTTTACCCACACACGCACACACACGCACACACGTCAGTGCTCTCCATAAGGTGCAGAAGCAGTTTGACTTTACATATTACTATGTACATGATTACCCAGAGGCAGAGTAGAGTCAGGTTGTCTTGTTAGTCTGTCACTTTGCAAGACTGTCAGGTCTGTCTGTCTGTGGACCAGTCCATCCAATGAGGGGGGCACTCTGGAGAACAGGGTTCAGTGGGCGGGGTCAGCAGGTCTTGACGGAGGGCTGTGATATGTCGGACGTCTTCATGATGACACTGGCCCGTGTCTCTGAGGAGGAGGCCTGCGAGGACGAAGTCGCCGTCAGGGGGAGGGGCTGCGAGTTAGGGGAGGAGTCTGTCCAGGGGGAGGAATGATAGCTGATGAGGGGGGTGGGGTCTCTGGTGCTTGTCACTTTGAAGTTGGTCTTTCCGGCCGTAACAAAGGTGGCCATGCTGGGTAGGGAGCCGGATGGCACCCGGAGCACTGAGCTGTACCCTTTCCGGCTCCACAAGCCTCCAACACACTGTCCAACACATGTAAGCAACCGTTAGATTATCTGTACACCACACACACACGCGAAAGACACCACAAACACACACTAGTCTCACGTCTGGGAGCAGACAGGCTTGGGGTTGGAAGCCAAAGCAGTAGAACTGGCTGGGAGGAACTGACGGCTTCAAGTGAAGACTTGCTTATCATTTTATCGCACTTGGTTAATGATTCAGCTGTGTGAGTCTGTGGCTCTCAGGCAGGCCAAACCTTGCAGCTGAACTCTACTAGAACCTGCTTTTGTTAAGAATGTGTGAGTTTAGTGGAAGTTTGTAGTAGGTCGGTTTAGTCGTTTGTGAGTGAAGTGGGCAGTGCTTGATGAATATATGAACTTGTGGGGAGTCAGATGGCTGAGCGGTTAGGGAATCGGGCTATTAATCAGAAGGTTGCCGGATCAATTCCTGGCCGTGCCAAATGACATTGTGTCCTTGGGCAAGGCACTTCACCCTACTTGTCTCAGGGGGAATGTCCCTGTACTTACTGTAAGTCGCTCTGGATAAGAGTGTCTGCTATATGATTAAAATGTAAATGTAGGTATTTGGGATTCAAGTTTGGACTCAGAGTTTGTGTGTGTGAGAGAAAGAGAGAGAGCATTGGCAGAGGTTGTGTGGGGGCAGAGGAGTATTTTTCTCACCTTTAAGGAGTCATCTTCACTGTGGATGCTATCTGTGTCACTCTCTGCAGAGGATAGGAGAGGGGGAGAAAGGAGAGGAATCAGGGAGATCTGGATTAACAGGTTGGAGAGGAAGGAGGATATAAGGAGGTTGGCCCAAAAAACATGCCTGAAATGTCACTGACAGGTGAGCTGTACGGGAATGTAAACTACACTATGATATACTGCTTTTCTCATATCTAACAAACTCGCAAAGTTGATCTATCAACTGTCAAATCATTCTGTAGCGACAGTATCACGGCCAGAGGTCATAACAAAAGAAGTGCAAGCCATGTTAGCTCTGAAAGACTTTGATCCGTACATGAGTCATAAAGCCTCTCGGAGGTGTGTGGCTTTCCACTTTCTCTGCCTACATGTCTGTCTGTCTGTCTGTCTCTCTAACCTTCCCTGTCTGTCTCTCCCCCTTTCATCCAACATTTTGCTTTCTCTACATTGTCTCTCTAGCCCCGGGCCATACAGTCCAGTATCCTAGCCCAGAGTGCAGACCAGGTCCAAAGGTTGCTATGAGGTCTGTAAATGTAAGCTAGAGTAGAGAGATGGACACGGGAGCATGTGGCATTTAGAGTTTGGTGTGTAGGCTGTTGTCTAACCTCCGTATGAGGACACAGGGGAGATTTGAAGGGGGTAGGGGTGGCTGGAGCTGACAGCCTGCTCTTCGCTCTCCGTGGTAACCTCGATGGTCTGACAGACAAATGGCAGTTGATCGTGTATAATCAGGTGGTCGTCTATAGGACTCCGATCGGCCGGATGGTCATAGACTGTGAAGGAGCATTGAAAGGGGGGGGGGGGGGGGGGGGGGGAGAAGAGGATCGAGGAGACAAGATGCGGGGGGACAGTGAGAGAAATGTAAGGACAGGGAGAGGGAAAACATTTATTGAAAGGATGAAATGGAGACATGGAGAAAATGGATGAGAGCAGTATGGAGATAAGAGAGGAGAGTGGGGAGAGGAGAGGAAAGGCAGAACGCAGGAGGGGTGGTACATAGGGACAAGATAGGAGGGAAAGAGAGATTGAGAGTCGTTGGTTTACTTGACTTTCTCAGGACAAGTGTGGTTGCTATAGCAACATTGTCCGGAACCATCAGTTTACACCTCTGACATACTACAGTGCTGTGTGGTAACCATGGACACAAACGTGAAAGGTGCTACCTGTGAGGGTGGTGCTGTCTGTGACCACTTCCTCTTTCACTTCCTGTTTCACAACTAGCTGTCCGCTGCTATCGTCCGGAGATGAGGATCTAGGAACCTGA
Source organism: Osmerus eperlanus (assembly GCF_963692335.1). Classification (NCBI taxonomy): domain Eukaryota; kingdom Metazoa; phylum Chordata; class Actinopteri; order Osmeriformes; family Osmeridae; genus Osmerus; species Osmerus eperlanus. The sequence goes on along the minus strand of NC_085030.1, from coordinate 4,066,505 downwards.
TGCACACACAGGATGGATCATTCCAGAACCAAAATGGTTTTTAATAAGATAATTAGACACTAATTGCTTGCTGCTCGATTGCTTGATGTGATGTTTATCGACACAATTACCTTCTTCTTTCCCCCCTTTTCACATCTTTTCTTTCCTGGAATTTAAAAAAATAAACAAGACACAATTAGCTACGTCACAGTGATGTACACACACAACCAGTCTGCCTTTCATCATAGTACAATTGACACCACTACCAGGCAACAGACCATCTACACACAAGACTATCTCTGGGGATCAGAACACACAAATGGAACCTCTGCCCCGATTGGTCGACAGTGTGAACTTTGAAATCGTATTTCTCCAACTCTGGTTCTCACCTCTCTTGCCCTGGCGTTCGGAGAGTGACAGCATCTTGTAGACCCTGAAGGCGTTTGTCCCTTTCTTGATGCTCTTGTCCTTCACCTCCTCGATGTCTGGAAGAGAGTTCATGGCACAGCGGAAGTTGGCCTTCCAAGTCTTTGGATCAGGTTTGTCCACACCTGGCTGGTACTTCCCTGAAACATGAACACGCACACAGAGAGCACAAACACAATGCACACATAAAACCATTTAGTAGGTGTGGTCCAACAGTCCTAACCCTAAATTGCATTGAATTGTATTAATAGAATTTCTTTGATTAAACGCTGCAGCATTTATTACAGAATGTTCATTTTTGGTGCAGCGTTTATTGGAGGGCGGCATTTATTGGAGGGCAACGTTTGATTAGTAAGAGAGATTTAGTGAATTGTAGCTGCAGTGCGGCCATCGACAAACAAAGAATAGACAAGGAGGTCAAACACAAAGCCTCAAGTAAAATTGAAGCTGCGCATTTAGTCTAGGTGTGCGTGGGTAGTACTTTAACTGTCTAAAATACAAGTGTTCTACATTGTGTAGAAATCTGAAGCAGCATGGCAAAACATTCTTACACTTTAGCTTTCAAACAGAAAGCACTCACAGCAGCAACAGATTTGTAGCACGCGAACTTCGGGTTGATGAAAGGCAAATTCGCTAGTGGCGAATTCAATTTTATATTGTACACTTGTTATTTACTTGTGTAATAAATACTGTGTTTTAATTTAACCAATTAAATAAAGTTTTTCGGATTTTTTTGGTGCAGCGTTTAATCAGCGTTTATTACACAATGTTCATTTTTGGTGCAGCGTTTATTCGAGGGCCGCGTTTATTTGAGGGTGGCGTTTAATCGAAGAAATACGGTATTGTTTGTTAGAATAGGATAGGAATTAATTGGGTGTGCTCAAGCCTTCGGCGAGAGCACAACCTTTGTTCTCTCACATATATATTATTATTATTATTATTATTATTTTGATTTCTTTTTGCCCCCCTAAAACTCAGTCAATATTTGGCCTACCTAGACAACCTAGGTGTCAAAAGTTTAGTCTTGGTAGCGATTGAGTTGCTTCTATTGGGATTTACGTTCCGTTGCATGGTTTAGGCTGAAGTTAAGTTTTTGTGGCGAAAAGTGAAGCTAACGGTGGCTAATTTGCTAGCCACAGTCACTGACGTTACTAACGTCACTACGTCACGAAAACACGCGTGACTACCTTTGGCAGAACATTCGTTTCGTATCTGTTAACTTGGGGGATAGCTAGGCTAACTATAGCTTTACTGCAAGGCAGCTAATTTGCTAGCCACAGTCACTGACGTTACTAACGTCACGAAAACACGCGTGACTACCTTTGGCAGAACATTCGTTTCGCATCTGTTAAGGGATAGCTAGGCTAACTATAGCTTTACTGCAAGGCAGCTGCAGAAACGCCACAAGCAAAGAGGCCAGGGTGATAACTATTTACTCATTTTACTTTGTGATATGACACACAATTGTGATGTGTAATGTAACTACAATATAAGCTGATATTATTAAGGAAGTACATCTACTTTCGGAAACAGTAGTCTACTATTTCACTGAAGTATTAGCATCATGACATTATAGCCTGTGTTGCCCGGGCAACACATACTACAGTGGTCTATGATGTATCTGTTTTCAATCGTTAAAATACACATTCCTCACATATACATTTTCGTTGTAGGATTTATTCTGACATTAGTAAACGATTTGTTGATGAAATTACCATTACCTGTGGTTTCAAACCAGTGTAGCTAACTGCAACGCTGTAGCTTACGCGAGACACACTACAAAAACATCTACAGTACACAGCTGTTTAGGAAGTCAAACGGCGACAGAACATGTTCGGCACTCTCCTTACTTAAATCAAAAGTCTATCTAACTACTAACCTGAACTTCATTGCCACAGACTAAACGTTGTCAATCTGTTCATGAAAATAATTAATTTCAGCCTAAACCATACAACGGAACGTTAAATCCAATTCAACCAACGCAATCGCTACCAAGACGAACACAGCAGTAGTCTACTAGTACTGTACCGTAGTAGTACAATTTACCGGGGCAGCTTCTCCACACAGGGCTATATCGCATTTTGCGTTGTTACTGACAATGGTCGCTACCAGTGAGCTTTTTATGAATGAGCGATTTTCCACTAAATAAATGTCAAGCTTATTTACGTTTTGGGGGGCATATTTTCAGTTAGCAGATGGTACTGTTTGAATCGCGATTCCATCTTCTACTGCCGGGTAACGTCGTAGAATAATCTTCAAAGGGGGTTCTTTATTAATGAATTAATGCAATGAGTAGGCTACATGCCTGAAAATATCAGGAGAAGGGAAAAACTTAAAATGACATTTAAGTCATAGAGATTAGGTCAATTTTTACACCGGTCTGCCAAATGTATTCGTTTTGATTCAACGATGAGGCTGCCTCTTGCAGGGGAAATGAGAAGACATCTATTTCATTCTACACTTCACTCGTATTTTCAGTTGTAAATGAGCAGCATTTTTGTCTGTTTTTTTTTTATCTATTTAATCTTTATAAATAATAACTATGCATTTTCATATAAAATATACTGAAATCAGTTGTAAAAATGTCATTCAAAAACGGACCCCTGTGCAACCGACGCAAGCAAGCACACCCTACAATTTCCCCAGAAATTGTACCCTCTCTAGTTTATTTTGATTTAAGATTTAGAACTTAGGACATAGGACTTAGGTTTGACTGATTTTGTACCTGTTGCAAATATACTTCATCTTGAACTGGTTTGTATGCACCAGTATGGTTCTGTATGTCACTGTGACATTTGACATTTAGTCATTTAGTCATTTAGCAGACGCTCTTATCCAGAGCGACTTAAAGTAAGTACAGGGACATTCCCCCCGAGGCAAGTAGGGTGAAGTGCCTTGCCCAAAGACACAACGTCATTTTTCACAGCCGGAATCGAACCGGCAACCTTCTGATTACTAGCCCGATTCCCTAACTGCTCAGCCACATAACTCCCTATGTCAGCCACTGTGAGAGTGTCTACCTGTGTGAATGGCCCAGTTCATGAAGAGTGGGGCGTCTTTCTCTAGGTCCCATCCATGACGAGCAGCGTGCATCCAGGGAATCTGGAATATTCTCTTCTCCTGCAGGGAGAAAGCCAAACAGCATGTTTGCTTGTGCTGGTGCGTCTTTGCGTGTGTGTTTGTCTACAGTGCTGTGTTCTCTCACCCTGTTAACCCATTTCAGGCCAGGGATCAAACAGGAGTTGATCTGTTCCTCCAGCCAAGGCCGCATGCGCATCCTCTCCACCGGCATGGTGGCCTGCAGACATGGAAGGAAGGATGGACACAAGACACCACCATCAGTGACATGACCTGACAAGGATGAATACGCTGTCCCTGTCTGATGCTAACTTGTAAGTTACAACCGCAGTTGCCTCCAGAAGTTTCAAAACAGTAGTCTGTTATCGTACCTCTACCGGCGCAGTTTAAAGGCCTGGCCTGGAGATGAATAACCGGCAAGGCCCCCGCCTGTTACAGGTGTGCCGTGTCAGAACATAAAGATCAAAGTCCACCGCCAAATTCGAGCACTTATAAACTACACTTATCAGATACCGTTCAATACTAGCCTATATTACGAAATAATCTTAGTCGGCTACAAGTAATAGTCAAATTAGATAAGTAGGCTACACAATAAGTCATTAACGATATCATTTTGTATTCAACGGTGAAACAAACATGTTTTTGTGGACAGCAGTATACAACTTGATATAGTAGGCTACACTACGTTACACTTCTATGTAGTGAATAACATTGTCACACTTACACATTGCATCATGAATCGCCGCGACACGTTTGAAACGAACAATGTGCAATAACAGCCTGCAAATTCATGTTAGCTCGCTAAATCGTTACAGTAACAATGGTTTCTTGAGCGCCACGGTTGGCCAAAGTTACATTTAGCTCCGTCACTGCGCAGACAACCTGACAACAACAGGACAAAAGCTTGTTCAGCAGACATCTCTACATCAAAAGTGAAAATAAACTTCATTCTACGCTTGGCATTGCTACGATCAACATAATTTTACTTTCGATTACGTGTTGTTACTCTCTCGCTCTTTGCGACCATGTCAGCTTCAAGAACATGCGGAAACGTTACCTATGTGAATAAGTAGCCGAGTTGTATTTCAGCTTGATACAGTCGACCTTCTTGCCACAGTCGCAAAGTTAGAACAGTGTCGCCAATAGCTATGAAATACCTCAACGAAAACCTAACTTCATGTATTTCAGAGTCCAGATCGAAAGCAAAACAAGTAGAGGAAGCGCTGCGTGGAAATCCCCTCCCGATGTTTTCTTCGAGACTGTTGAACCTAGATGGCGTTGCACGGGCTTCTGAAAACCACGGGAAGCCTTCTCATTGGTGGGCGCATCTGCAACCGACCGCTCCATTTCATTTTCACTTCCTCAATCCTCGGTCGTTGAATTCCTCTCGCAGAGCCTTTCCTTTGAGCCTGATCGGTGTGTAGAAACGAAACTAGAATGTGCAGCTACTTGTGAACAACTCCGTGGCTGCAAGGACGAACTTCTCTGCAAACATCGCCAGTTGTATGATGTTACACAGCTAGACTCATACATAACTAGATCGTTTTAAGAGTGACTTTGAGCATCACACAGGTACAGGATGTAAGAACACTAACTTAATTAAGTGTAAAGACGCTTACGTTGTTTTTATTTTATTATAATCAATGTATGGCTGGTGTTCACGCCTTTATTTAAAATAATGCATTTGTAAATGCATTATTATGATGCATCTAAAAACAAACTTTGTAGTCCTTTCCAGACTAGAATAAGGGAGAGTGAGAGAGAAAGGGAGAGAGAGGAGGTGGTGAAATAAGAGGAGGAACAGGGGCAGAATAGTTGCCTAGCAAGGAAGAGACAAAAAAGTACAGAAGGATGGCAGTTGCCTATGGCTAGGGATGGGCGTGTAGTCACTAATCTTATCTAGCCATGACCCGAGGATGGGCTTGTGAAATAAATAGACAATGGCATTTTGATTGGCTGTACTGGCTGAAATGTTAATTTATATTATATATAAACCTAATATATTTTATTGTTATGAATATAAATCTAAATGTGCCACATAAACATGTCGCTTATATAGACATTTGAAAATAGACATATTTGGCACTCATATAATTGTTTAAAACCTGAGAGATCTTTTCATTCTGCTCATGAGGTAACATACCTTGCCAGATCAGTCATTTTAAATCCCTTCTTAATATCCATTTAAAGACTGCATTCCCATGTTAAGCAGGTCCTTTTTAATCCTGAGAAAATTGGAACTCTGCCTATAGTTTAAACAATTACATTTGGTCCAGAGTAATCCACCGACATGCAGATACAAAATCTCAATAAAAACCAGTCACCTTTGAACAATTTACCCCTAACCCAATAAGCCAGCTACTTCAGCTCTCCTGAAGACTGGCTGTCCAGGCCTGATGGTCACTGAGGAAAGTACAGGTCCTTGGTCAGCATAGACACAATGCAAGGAATCTGCTTCTTGGCACTGAAGCCTGGGGTGGAGGAAGCAGACTGGAAGTCCAGCGCCACCTTATGGTTGACTCTGGTCATGATCTGCATGATCTCCAGCACGTGTCCGTGGCGCTGAAGCATCTCACACAGAGACTGCATGAACCAGGAACCATTACTGGTGTTCCTCCATGAGTAGTAGCCTTGGGGGAACAAATACACTGTTACACAATGTCCAAAGGAGCAGGGGACAACAAACACAGTGTTCTGAGGATTCCTGACGTGTGTGTGGGTGTGCGTGTGTGTACCTGGGGCTGTGGAGTAGGCATACAGGAAGTCGGCCTCCACAGGTATCTTCTCAGGAGAATCGTCACTCACGGCGTCAGTCTCAATCCCCCCATCCAGTTCTGAACCGCGACAAGCCTGACACACGCCAGACATTAGGAACACAGAAGAGTCAGTGTCAAAGAGTGTGACTGTCTTTGTGTAGCACCAGTGCAGTACAGTATTGCTGTGTATTGGTGTGTATAGGTGTAGCACCAGTGCAGTATAGTATAGGTGTGTATAGGTGCATCACCAGTGCAGTATGGGTGTGAATAGGTGTATCATCAGTGCAGTATAGCTGTGTATGAGTGTGTATAGGTGTATCATCAGTGCAGTATAGTTGTGTATTGGTGTGTCACCAGTGCAGTATAGTTGTGTATTGGTATGTCACCAGTGCAGTATAGTTGTGTATTGGTATGTCACCAGTGCAGTATAGCTGTGTATACTGTAAGTGTAGCACTTGGGCAGGTGTATTACCTGGATGAAAAACAGTTTGGGCTTGCCAGCCAGGGTCCTGCAGCGGTCTCCTCTGAACATTCCGGTCAGAACCTTCAGCTCCACATGTTTGTCCGTCCCGTAAAACACACCCTCGTCACCGTGGCTGAGCAGCACACACACCAGGGAGGCTGACTGGCTGTGGTCCTCCTTGGAAACTACATTTTTGTGTTTATTAGATAAACGGATGAAACAGAAGACTGTACAGTTTACATTTGTAAAGTATTGAGATGGCCTTTCTTTTCCCCTGTTTTTTGTTATAGACTGTCGTAGGCGAATTACATTGTCATTATCCATATTATCCAATGTTACAAATATTCATACCCTTTATTCAGTACTTTGTAGAAGAACTTTTAGCAGCAATTACAACTTCTTGGGTATTCTTCTACCAGCTTTGCAGACCTGGATCTAGGCAGCTTCTCAAATGTTTTCCCCTTACTGAGTAATAACTAAGTTATGTTCAGAAAGCTCTGAGCATGCTGCTACCTGCCTCAACAGTGGCTTCCGGTGTCAATCCACTCTAACCTAAAGGCTGAAATCAGAGTGCTCCAGAGATGGGTGTCAATCTAGAAGGTTTTATATCTGAATAGGAACTCAGAGATTCTCTTAAGAGTGACCTCTGGATTCATGGATAACTTGACCAAGGTCCATCTTGCCCGGTTACTTATTTGAGCCAGACAGACAGCTCTCTAGAAAAAGATTATAGTAGTTTCAAAGGTCTATATTCCCTGAAGTTTTCAATGCATTAGCAATTATTTTTATTGTAGCAAACCAAGGGAAACGGACAAGCCAATCCGGCACAGGGGGCGGGTTCATAGGCTCAGATTGGGGGAGGTAATAGAGGGAGTCTATTTGCCTGTTCAAGTGCCGCAGCCACTTGGCACATGGCACTGGTCACACCTGCAGCCCATCAGGTGATCAGGGGAAGGTATTAAGGGAGCCAGCCCAGGGCCACAGAGGAGGAACAAAGGACTGGAGAGGCAACACTGCAGGAGGTGTGTTCCTTAACCCTTGTGCTGCCTTCGGGTCACATGACCCAAAGGTTCATAACGAACCATCGTTGTGTTTACCCAATTTTACCCAATACAAAAACAAATAAAAATAATTTTCTTTTAACCTTCGCAATGTGGGGGGTCTGACGCATGCTTACAAAAATACAAAATTGCTTTACTTTGTTTTTGTATGCGGTAAAGTTGTCGCAATACGACGGTGGGTCACAACGACTGATGGGTCAGAATGACCCGAAGATAACACAAGGGTTAAGGAGATTCTGGGGGAAAAATGACCTCTCCCTTTGCTCTCAACCCCCACAGGACAACACTGCCTGAAGGCTGGAGGACCCCGGACGGGAAGAATCTTAAGTTTGTCCCGCTACCCTTTTCCTGACCTACGTTTATTAAAGGACACTATGTTAAGCCTAACTGTCTCTTGAGTCTCATATTTCATTGTGAATCTGGCTTTCAAGTCCCCTGGGTTTCCACATTATGTTTTCTATATTCCATTTTAAATGAGGTCTATAACTAAACTAAATGTGCAGAAAGTGAAGGAGTTTAAATACTTTCCAAGGCACTGTAGAGGTGTAGTTGGGTTAAATCTCACCATTATAGAGAAGCTCCCGGATCTGTTGGACTGTCTGGTCGGTGAACACTTTGACCTTGTAACCCAGGCTGGAGAACACTTTCATAGCGTTGCCTGCATCCACGTCTGTTCCATTTCGGACGTTCATTCCTGCTCACACAGACGGACACACGGGGGGGGGGGGGGGGGGGCGCGGGGGGGCGGTGGTAACAAAGTCTCTCTGAGGCATGAAGGTCAGAGGACAGAATTTCTAGTAGAAAGGGAAAACAGAGATAACGTACAGCCAATAGGTGCTCGTTATTCAATCAGGCGGATACCACACCATAGACTCGTGAGAGTCATCAGAACATAATATAGGTTCAAATAAGAACACATATGAAATAAGACTTATAAGTCATCCACTGATTGTAATTAGCATAAGCGCATGACAAATCCCACATTTTTTTCAGAGAGACAAAGAAGTTCAAGTTGAAAATTGAATCTGGCTGGTACAAGGCAGGCTGAAGAGAGGAAGAGAGAGAGAGATAGAAGACAGGGAAGCTATGCTATGCGTCACCAACTCTGTAGCTACATAAGCAGGAACCCACCTGTGCTTCTGTCAAAATTCTTGTTGTTGATGATTATGCACTGTCCCAGGCTGGGGTAGTCCATCCTGTACCTGTATGTCATGTCCACATGAGGCCAAGAGTCAACCTCACTGGTCCCCTGCTTGGGGGCAATAGGTTTGCTGGGGACACTGTCATAGCAAATAGACGCACACACACAAACACAGACACAAACACACAAGGGAAAAGGGATGTCACTCATTGCACCATCAGCCCAAGTGTCATTCCTGAAGCACTAATGGGGAAGGGCGTCCATAGAAACCAGTTTATCAGGTTAGTACCATATAAAGGATAGCACCACCACACACAAAGACAAACGGCATAACAGGAAATATAATTCATTATTAAGTTTCAGGTCGGGTTAGGTTGTTGTTACCCCTGTCCTGCTATGGCCTTGGCATCCACACAGTCTCCATGACCGTCCACCTGGCTAGACATGGCAGAAACCTAGACAAGACAGACATGTAGCTATTGAAACGTCTCTCCAAATAAAATAAACACGTAGTACAACACGATTATCTAGTCGGACAGGCTGACTTGAGACGTTACTGTCTGCTAGATCCATGTTTGGATCTAGCAGTCTGTTTGTCTACAAAGTAGCCTACAGTTGGGCTCTGTAGCTATACACTGCAGGACCAAACAGGAAAGTATAAATACAAAAGGTGTTAACAATCAATTTGGTATGTGTGTCAATATTCTTCTGCTACTCTCAAGGGTAGGAAAGGTGGGTTAGTAAGTTAGCCACTTTGACTAGCATGTAGGCTATGTGTACTGTATTAGCTACCTTAAAGATCCTGTAAAGCAAATTCCATGATTTTCTTCTCAGTAGGCTACATTATATACGTGTTAAATGAGTTCCTGAAAGCATGTGCAAAGCGCGAAAAACTTTGTCACACTGAAATGTGGAGTTACCGTAGAACAGTTTATCCTCCGTTTTCAGATCAGGTTTTAATGGGCAGAGCCAAAAAATTACCTATCTACGTAATTTTGAACCATCTACGTCAGATCACTGAATGGTTCCTCCTGCTGTACTGTTATTGTAGCCTACATCAGATAGCTCGCTTCAGGATGTCTCCCTCCACCCGCAACTGCATCTTCCCTGGATGCAAAAACTTCAGCTGCGCTGCAAAGCTATTTGATTCCCTGAGGAAAGGAAAAATAGGTGGATTGATTTTGTGAAGGCCCACGCTGATAGAGAGCTTCGGATAAACTCCAACAGCTGCCCCTGCAGTGACCATTTCACGGCGGATAGTTTTAACATGGACCAGAGACAGACGGGGTTCAGGGACACACGGCTTCTCTTGCAGCGCGGAACCGAACCGAGCATCGCCCTCGACCGTTCCTCCTCCGGTCGCACCTGGACCATCCACCGCCGCCAGCAGTTCATCACTCAGTTCTGTTTGCTTGTTATAATTATACTACACAACTTTTCGAGGTATCTATGCTATGAGTTAGTGCAAACCCCTAACTTGATATTAGGCTACTCGGTTTAGAATGATGGTATTTTGGTGAAATGGTAGCTAATGTCCTAGTAGCCTAGTTGTAGAGCTCACTGTCTGCTGTCTCTGGTGTCATTTTTACTCTTGTGTTACAGCTCAGGGGAACATTTCATTTATATGCATCTGTATGTTTCACTCATTGAACAAATACATTCTAATTCTAGTTATACTGTTAAGTTCGGCTTGAAGTAGCGTCCATTATCTGGGTCGTAGGTAGGCAGCGCAGAGTGCTGACTTTCTCATGATTTCAAAGCCTAATTTAACATACTTGTTGGTGTTTTTTTTTCATTCGAATTTGGATGGGTAGTTAATAACACATTCTTTTGTGGTGTGGTGAACTTAAAACTCGTTTTCAATTCCACTTTACAGGATCTTTAATCATTTGTAGCCTCCGCCCTTCGCGACTAGTCAAGATGTCAATACACGCAACATGGTACAAAAAGTGTGTGTCTTGAGAAAGCTTATACAAACTCAGTTATAGCTCTAGCGTGTTAAGAAAACAGACTAAAACTTACCGTGTACTCGGTTCCGATAGGGAAGCGGATAAATAAGTGAAAAGTCAACCTTCCTGTTATCGTACTGTACAGAACATAATACTCCCAACTACTTTGAACCAATCGGACTCCTGGAAAAAATAATTCAGCAGATGTATGCAATGGTACTCGATTTATGAGCGGTGTGTGGCACACCTGCGAATAGCTCCCTCAGGAAAGACACGTAGCCTACCATAAAATGTCAAAAGTAAAAGTGAAACTGGACCACTTCTATCTAGTGGATCGTGCTCTTAACACACGAATAAACTCTACATGCGTTAATGCATTCAGAATACAATAACCCAGTAACATTTCAGATGCTCCAACATGACGTTTATTATGACACAATGAAAGATGTTTCATTCATAATTACAGTAATTTCTGATATTTAGTTCCTGCAGCACACAAAAAACTTCTGGACTGTATCGTGGATGTATTTTTTTCAATGTATGGTCTGTGCACATTGCTGCTTTAATTTGTATTTGTGTGGATGTATAGCTGTGTCAGACCACTTTCTCCAGGGCCTGCTCCAGCCTGCCATTGAGGGTTCTCAGCTGTTCTTCAGCTCCCAGAACCTGCTGTGCTTCCAGCAGTAGAGCAGGGAGGCTGGACACACCGTACTGGGCGGGGAGGTACACATATCAGTTAGCAGATATCAGTTAGTCAGCACTTACGTCAGCTTCAGCCAGAATAGAATGGAGCAATGGCCCAGCTAACACATGACGTTGCGGCAACGTTGCCAGTAAGTGCTCAGTTGGTAACCCGCGACGTTACCTTCTGGCAACGTCGTGGCAACGTCGTAGCTACGTTATAAAGGGAATGTTGCCAGTTGGTCCCATGGACAACGTTGCCACGACGTTGTACCTTGGTCGGCTGGTTACGTTATTTTTAGACCCGTGGGCAACGTTGCCGCGACGTCGTACCTTGGTCGGCTGGTTACGTTATTTGTTAGTCCCCTGGACAACGTTGCAGCGACGTCGTACCTTGGTCGGCTGGTTACGTTATTTTTTGGTCCCCTGGACAATGTTGCAGCGACGTCGTACCTTGGTCGGCTGGTTACGTTATTTTTTGGTCCCCTGGACAACGTTGCCGCGACGTTGTACCTTGGTCGGCTGGTTACGTTATTTTTTGGTCCCCTGGACAACGTTGCCGCGACGTTGTACCTTGGTCGGCTGGTTACGTTATTTTTAGACCCGTGGGCAACGTTGCCGCGACGTCGTACCTTGGTCGGCTGGTTACGTTATTTGTTGGTCCCCTGGACAACGTTGCCGCGACGTCGTACCTTGGTCGGCTGGTTACGTTATTTTTTGGTCCCCTGGACAACGTTGCCGCGACGTTGTACCTTGGTCGGCTGGTTACGTTATTTTTAGACCCGTGGGCAACGTTGCCGCGACGTGGTACCTTGGTCGGCTAATTACTTATTTTTTGGTCCCGTGGACAACGTTGCCGAGACGTTGTACCTTGGTCGGCTGGATACATTAATTTTGGTACCATGGGTTAAGTTGCGGCTAAGTCGCTCTTTGGTCGCAGGACAACGGATCTCGAGTGCATATAGTGGTTTATCCAGAGATGGAGAGATCACACTGGACTGCTCTCAGTTCTGACATTTTTGCAATGTACCCATAGTCTACATGAATTTCAATCACACACAATATTAAATGTTGCACCCAGCACGTATAAATGTAGACAATGCATGTAATTCATGTGCAGCTCAGCCCCAGCATGTCATTGGTCATCAATTTTCTCATATGCAGAAACATAGCTTTAATAAATAAGACTGAATCTGGAATATAATTTAGTCTTTCATTCTTTACTATAAACATGTACAAAAGCAATCAATGTGTGATGTGTAACATGATTAAGCAAACATTCTTTGTATAGCACACCAAAGCTGTATGACACACAATGCAAATTTGTGCTCCAATAATTTTTGTGATACAAAATTGTTAAATGTGACCAAAAGGTAAGCGACTATTAAGAGTTTCATTTCCAAAGACAAGTCATCACAGAATATTACAATTCTTCCTTAGCAAACCTGCCCCTCAGTCTGCCCCTGAGCAACAACTTTGCGCATGCCCATTTCAACGCATCGCTCAAATTGGGGTTTCAGAAGAGATTTTGCAGGGGTTCAACACCGTCTTGTACGCATTGGATTTCAACTGGAAATTAGCTACTTCAAAGGTGAGTTTCTTTACAGAAATATATAAACATATTTTAAGAAATTTAATGGGGCATACTTATACGTATATGTTTTAAATGTAGGCCATTTAGCCTGTTTATGTGCTATCAGATTCACATCGTTTACGTTAGGATTTCGATAGCTACAGTACAGTAGAGGTTAAACCCTCCAGAAAGTTATGTTGAAATACTGAAAATGCATAGGCCTACATGTTTTCAAAGTTTAGCTTCTCACAAATCACCCACAAAAGAATCAGTGAAAATAAACGTTCAGAACTGTTAAAAAACCTTGTCCCAAAATAGTTTATTTAGCCCGGAATTTTCAAAGACTGGAGCTAGCGTGGCTGATCACGTTTTAATCACAGCAATGGCGTCTATAAAAGTATCATGTCACTAATTTTTCAAATTTGTAGAAGACATCTTTTTTTGGATAAGTTTATTCGTTTTAACCTTTTAGATACGTGAGTTTTAAATATTTCCGACGCTTCCATCAGTTATTTTTCCAAAACGGCAGCTAGGTTGTTTTAATTAGCTTCCGTTACCTAGCAACCTAGCATAATACTCGTAGCAATGCTACTACCTGCTAGTGTTACTTGTTAGCCTACTAATTGTAAATTTTGAAGCCATACTATAGCGTTTGTCATATAGTTTTTGTCTATCGGAAAACAGTCGGTTGGAATGTTCAGAATCACACATGTGCGACGCTACGATGTGGGGCCCTGCTTTCGAACGATCACATATGTGCAATGCTACTCCTTTTATATCAATATGCTATAACTATGTACATAAACTACATTCCATTTTCATTTCTGTACAGATTATCCTACCACCGTCACACGGCCTAGCACTGTGTCCCTGGGAAATGATGGTAAAGTAATGAATGACCGTTTAAAACAGTGACAATAATTGTATGAGCCATGGCAACCTAAAGGCTATGTTTTGAAGCAAAAGCATGACTTAAAACTTTTGCATCACCAGATTCCATACCCCTAGATGTCAACTCTGGTCTGGTGGAGGTGAACCAATTGGGGGCCCAGGAAAACAGCTGGCAGCCAGGCAAGTGCAAATATAAGACACTCAAAAAAATATATGCTTTGTATACAACCATTCAAGGTAACATTTGTTATTTACATAAATGTTACAGCTAATCTAGAAGAACCACAGTGTATGCCAATCATGCTAACTCTTGTAAACTTGTTTTACTTGTCTTTAATGACAGACACATTACAGGTTATGCTCCGGAAGATGGAGACATTGGAGGAGAACCAGCGAGAGGCTCTCCTATTCAGGCGACTACAGGGCAGACACACTGCCAGTGCCAGTGATGGACCTACAGGTGGCCCAAACACAGGCTGAACTCCAAGACGCCTTAAGCGAGGAGCGCCTTAAGGTGCTGGAGTTGCGAAAGAGAGTGGTAAGTGTTTGGAGATGCCATGAACTATGGCTTACACGCAGCGTTCAACGTTCACATTGGTGCTGACAATAAGTTCATGACTTCTAATTCCAGACGCTGTGATGAAGTGGAAGACGGGACTGGGAGAGAAAGCTGTGGAGCTCCTCATAGAGGAGACACTCAAACACAACCCGGCAGCCCGTTCAAAACAAGCCAGGTGAATGAATCATGATTGCAGCTTCCATATCCAACCTTTCACATGGCTATGTGACACAAATCTAGAATCACATGTTTTTTTGATGATGTATATTATTTTAGATGTGATTTTTTTATGACTTGTATAGAGCCTTTTTACACGTGCAATTATGTTGATAGAACACTAACTTATTTTGTGCTTCATTGTCAGGGCCAACAGACAGGACCTGTAGCGGGGACTGGCAGAAGATTTTAATTCACTGTTTGGCACTTTGTTTGAAATAAAATGACAATACATGGAAATGCTGCCTTGTTTATGATTAGCTGGAGTTAGGCTAAACATCACACAAACCTCCTAAAGTTGGCTACCATGTAGCCTATTATACAAGAACAAGTAGCATTTTGGGCAAATGCGGTCTGCATATGAACCGCCCCAATATAAGCAGTAGAATTGAGAAATATAGGTTACTTAGTTAACGTTGCAGTCACGGACTGGCAACGTCACAAAATGACGTTGCTAGGAGGTCGCGGTTACGGACTGGCAACGTCGGAAAATGACGTTGCTAGGAGGTCGCGGTTACAGACTGGCAACGTCGGAAAATGACGTTGCTAGGAGGTCGCGGTTACGGACCGGCAACGTCGGAAAATGACGTTGCTAGGAGGTCGCGGTTACAGACTGGCAACGTCGGAAAATTACGTTGCTAGGAGGTCGCGGTTACAGACTGGCAACGTCGGAAAATTACGTTGCTAGGAGGTCGCGGTTACGGACTGGCAATGTCGGAAAATTACGTTGCTAGGAGGTCGCGGTTACAGACTGGCAACGTCGGAAAAATAACGTTGCCACGACGTCGCGGTTACGGACTGGCAACGTCACAAGATTACGTTGCGGTTACGTTCTGGCGTCCCACAGATGCACGGTCCCGCAACGTCGCCAAAGACGTTGCGGCAACGTATGTTTGGTCATCGAGTGACGTTGCGGCAACGTAACTGTGTTAGCTGGGGGACCACAGGTAGGTAAACTGGGTTGGGGTATTAAGGCAGAACAGTGGCGGAGCAGAGCTAACATCTAGATCCGTGTTTCTCAACTGGTGGGTCGCGAGCTGGTGTGGAGTGGGTCGAGGCTTTGGCTCCGTCAAAAAGTCAAACTTTTTTTATAAGTTATCGAACTTCCAATGGTACGCTTTATTTTGAAAGATGAATCCACCTTATTCCTAGCTCCCATGATCCATTTCCTGAATTATGGGCACGACTTCCGGAGCCGGCGATTGTCATGGTAACGCTCATAAACAGTCATTGCGGTAAGCTAATTCTGATGCGAAATAAAACGTGGGAACACAGCCTGTTACACCTGAAACGGGACAATTTGATCATACCTCTGCCTTCTACTATCGAGGGATGGGAGGACGACCTGAAAAAGTGGCCTCAAATAACGTACACTAGCATATTTAGCTACTTTATTAACTCTGTTGCTACGGACGGTGAAGCGATGAATAACCTGAAAAGCTCTGAGTCTTATCAGTACCTCCACAGTGAAAAAATGTGTCGCGTATTAATTAAGGAGGTGGGACACAACCTTGTCTACCTTAAAGCAGACCTAGTCGGAGCCTTAAAGTCCCACATAACCTGTCCTGGGTTTTAGTTTCATCGTCAGAGTGAAATACAAACGGCTGGGTGCTCATGTGTTGCTGGACCAGGGCACTACTAACCCACAAACATTTACTGGCAGTACTGCAACTAGCTAAATCTGTGGAGGTCTTTCGTAGCCCAAACACAAAGTAGGATGCGGATTTCCTCCGTCGGCTTTTTGTCCACAAAATGAAATGAGTACACATACGATACAGTGTTTTGGGTGGTCTCTTCCAGGCTAGGGTTTTCAGCTACATTATTTTGTATTCCTCATCTGTTGGCAGGCGATGGAAACTGTACCATTTGTCACAAGAACAATCCCTTTTTGTTGTGGGTGTGTGTTCAACACACTGTCGTTGAAGCCACAGATTTAGCCTGATTGTTAGTACAGCTGCGAACAGCGCAACAGGTAGCCTACCAGAGCCCCGCAATGACATTTTATAACAATAATAATAACAATATAAATGACAACATATGTTTAAAAACAAACCAGTTTTAGTTAAATTATAGTTTAAATTACTTTAGAAAGAATCACTGTTGACGGCTGGCTGTGACTAACGTATAGCAAACCGCAACTTCCGCTATTTCACCGGAAGTTGCACCCATAATCATTTCTACAGTAGACCATAGATATATATAAACACTAGATGTCTTACGGCGGAGTCTAGAACGTCCGCACATGGCGGCCATCTTGCATCTTGCGATTTTGAAACGGTTTGGTTTGTTATCAACGTCAGAGATGTCGGTATGCCACTGCATACTTATGAATAATTATGTTTTTTTTTTTTTATAGAATAGAAGTATGCAGTGGCATACCGACATCTCTGACGTTGATAACAAACCAAACCGTTTCAAAATCGGTTGAAAATTGACCAAGTTATGGCCATTTAAAAAGTACATGTAGCATCAACACAATGTTATGGGTGAGCGAGTTGACTGTAGCAAGATGGCCGCCATGTGCGGACGTTCGACTCCGTTGTCCGGCAACGCGGACGAGACATCTAGTGTTTATATATATCTATGCAGTAGACCCCCTGAGAATAAGATGGATAGGCTCACACCTTGCTGACCGCATTCTAGAACACACATGTCAAAGTGTCAATCAAAACTGCAGCGCTGTTTGTTTCCTGTTTTCAGGGGCGTTTCTTGCCAATCTCGCATCCTAGGCGAGATCACTAAAGGTAATGTGTTATCTGTAGTATTTTTACAATAATTAAAACCAGAGCAGCCAGTGTAGATCGGTTAAAGCCTGCAAATCGCTAGCTTTTCGTTGGTGTAGCTGGTAGTAGTCGCTTCCGAAATGCTAGAGGCGTTGGGTTCAATTCCTGATGTGCCAAGTGTACCTCCGATGGGGGCAAAACCACGTCTGGAACAACTACATACGCTACAGATTAAAAAAGAAAAGACGGTGCACCCAATCGGTGCCCCCCTGCAGTCTTGGGGGTTGTCTATGCCGGAAAACGCCCTTGCATGTTTTGAACAGTACATAGACATTGTGGATTGCTGTACAAATTGTTTTGTGAAATAAATTATAATGTTTGGAATGTAAATTATTTTTGGGTTATGACAAGGACAAATGTGGGTCCTGAGGTTAGACCAGTTGAGAACCACAACTCTAGATTACAGGGAACCTAGCTCACCTGCTGGGGCTGGTCCAGGTGGACATGCTGCCGGTAGTTTCTGTGCAGGTTTGCCAGCCCTGAGAGGAGGCCAGAGCCTTTTCGGAGGTCCTCCAGGCGCTGCTGCAGTCTGGCCTTTTCTCTCTGCAGCCCCCGAACTTCCTTCTCTTTCCTGTGGAGGGACGCCAACTATTTATTAACCTGGGATTGCCTAACCCCAACACGCCCCAATGAACCCCGATCATAATCCCTGGAGAAGCAACTGTACCAATTCCATCAACGTAGGCTATTGTATGAGACCAGTCACACAAAATCTCCCACCTGATGGCCTCGTTCTTGGCCTCCAGCAGCCTCTCTCTCTTCTTGTTGATGGCACTTGTCACCTAGGAAATCACAGATGCCATCAGTATGAACTCTGATTCCTATATTGAATTACCCTTTTATAACTGTCTATACACCCATCTCTGCTGCTAGTGCTACTATAATGTTATTATTGCTATTTGTGTCACCGCTATCGTATTTTCCTATTACCGGTAATGTTGCTGTTTTTGTACTTTTTTCTAATATTCTAATCAAATTTGCTTTTGTTGCTTTTTTTATGTTTATGCCTATTATGCGGCTGTTGCCTTGTAAGAAATGTATGAACCAGAATGTCATGTGTTATACTGTGCATGTCAAATAAATTATTTGACCTCTTTAGGACCTCAAGTGATTGACTGCCCCATAGGTCCGTAGACGGTCTTACCTTCCTTGTGTCTCTCCGTAGGCAGTCCAGCTCCTTAGCTGCAGCAATCTGGACGGACAAATGATCATGTCCATGCCATACACATTAGAGTAGGTAACACAACACACACAGCCAACCAGCTGTTGGCAAACATAAGCCCTCCCCCTGACTTGACCTACCTTTTCAGACAGCTGTTCCTGGACGGAGTGAGAGAGGGCGTCTATCGCCTGACACACTGCCTTTGACCCCACGGCCTCGCTGAGGAAATAGCGCCAGACATCACCAGGACAACATCAGATCCAGAGATCTCACTTCCTCTCGGTACAATCGGAATGTTCCTCTGATTGACTCAGAAACTGCGATTATTCAAACACGTGAGGACCTTTCCTAGATAGGTCAGATTAGACAGCTCTCCTCTCAGATCCACAGAGGTTGTACCTCTCCCAAGAACTCCTATTGCAGGAGGTACCGTACACCCTGGTTAACGTCACCCACCTGCACCACACCCACAGCCACAGAGGTGCTACTGAGACTGACCTGTAGAGGGAGGTGAACTCCAGGAAAGAGTCTAGGACCACATCAAGCTCACCAGGGTTCCTCACCCTCTGGAGCAGGTCCACTTTGCGTACGGCACCTGTCGTGTCTGGGAGGGGTGAGAGACGAGAGGACAGCCAATGAGGACAGGAGAGAGGCAAGGAAGTGGAACCCATAGTAGTGGCAGAGAGTAAGGATGTGCGTGAAGGTTACCGACTTACCAGTTTACCGAATTCTATCAGAACTGCTCCAACACTATATGTTTTTTTTATTATCTGTTGTTTCATGTCTTTTGGGATATAAGTATATTTACTGGAAAGTTTTATTGTATTTGAGGGTTCTGCAAACACATTGTACAGCACATTAGTCAACTGTTGTTGTTTTTAAATTGTGCTCTATAAATAAAATCGATTGATTGAAGGTCTGAATCTGAGCTCCAGGATTGGAGGGCTCTTGAAGTCTCTATAGGAGGGTCCGACCAATAGGATCCCAGTAGAAATTACCTGAAGTTCCTGATGATGACTTCCTCTTCTTGTCTTGGAGGCTCTTCCTTTCAGCAGACGATTTCCTGTTGTTCCGCCTGTTGCCAGGGGACTTCCTGTTGCTCACCTTCTCACTCGCGGACTTCCTGGACTTGGCCCTCTTCTGGCCATTGTTCTGGGGGTGAGACAAACCGGAAGGTCAGTCCAAATCTGTCTCCAAATGGTCACTCACAAAGGTGTTCCTCTTGGATGGTCCTTACCCAGTTGGGGTCCTCGTTGTCAGAAAGGTCCTCGGAGGACAGAGAAGGTCTCTGTCTCTTCTTGGTCGGGCTAGGAGAGCTGGGGGAGACTGTGGAGACGGCCTGGGGCTGAGACACCGTAGCCGGGTCTGCTGCTCTTTTCAGCCTCTTCTTCACAGGCCTGCCCAGCACAGAAGAGAACGGATTAACCACAACATTATAAAGCTGCCTGGTTGACCCTGCCAGTCTCCATCACATGACTGGTCACCAGCCAAGCACATCACTTAAGCCAGCCTACCTTTCCTTAAGTCCCTGGCTCTTCCTCTCTGTCCTCCCAGGAACAGAGGCCTTGGCTGGGGACGACTGGCCACTTCTGTCCTTGGTCTGGGCCTTTCCTCGGCCAGTCCGGGGGGCTTTTTTAGGGGCCACTACAGTGCTGCTCTGGTGTGGCTGTCGCTGTCCCTCCCTCGCTTGAGCCCCTTCTTTCTGCTCCACCACATGACTCAGATCCTCCTCCAAGGCAGTGCTGTGCATGGGGTTTCCTAGGTCAACAGGTGGAGGAGGGACTAGTTAGTCTAGTTGCTCACCAGCAAGTTAGCTAGCCACCACAGGTATTCAGTAGCCCTATAGCCTCACCATAGTTGTGGTACTCGTGCAATGAGCTGTCTTTCTCAATGGAAGACACGTTCAGGTAGGATGGTCTGCTTTCAGGCTGAGCCATCTTAAAGGGACAACAGGAAGAAAATGGTAAAAGGAAGACAATGATCAACTGGATCCATCCAGTAGTAATAGAAATGTCAAAAGAGTCACAATTCACAAACCTTGTCCTTTTGGGGGGCGACTTTTGGCATCTTCGCTCTTATCTTTCTAGAGCTGTGAGGAGAACATGTTAGGCATAATGCTATTCACTTTCATTTTACTTCCATAAGTTAAGTGGGATAGTATGTGGGTTATGCGTCTGCAAGTTCAGGTTTTTCGTTCTACCGACTATAGAGCTGATCGTGCTCTAGTAGCATGAACCTTTCTAACATGCAAAGCTCGAGGTTAGCTAACCAGCTAGTGCTAGCTATATCAAAACAAGACTAGAGCTACATTTGTCTACTTGAAATATGTGTCGTGATCGTGAGCAATTGAATGGTTTAGCTACCTCATGACACTGGCAGGTGATCACCACATTATTGTCGCAAATATTGTAATATTATCTGTATCCGACGAGGTGATAGATAGATATGCTGTCAGAACAAAATATAAACACACGCTAATCTCAGCTCTTTTCTCCCGCAAAAATATTCGAGCCCTCAACGGACCGCCCTATTATCCAAAAAAAAGGGGTAGGCGTACTGTAACTGGTAATGTCTACTTTATGAAAAACTGTGTATCTGGTGCATCACTGTGTGTTGACGCTTTAAATAATAAAGTATATATTTTTTTATTCTGACGTACGTTTAGCAACAAAGAGCACTAGTGTCCTATACAACACTGAAAACTGACCCCTTCAAATACTATTAGTACGACTAGTACGGAAAGCAAAACAATCCAATCCTCGCTCATTAACCCAAACTGTGTATTTGTAAAATAAGAACATTAAAAAGCCGTTACAGAGTTTGTATTTATTTTAAGCCCACATGTCCCCGATAGAGTAAGAGAATAATCGCAAGTTATAAAACAAATTCACATTACCACATTTTAGCATTTTATTTATTGCAAAACTGTGCTGAAATTGTTCATTGACATTTTGTAATGTCGATTTTCTGCACTACTATACTATATGATATTCAAACTTCAGCTATCCTTCATTAGAACCGTGACAAATAAATTAGGCTACCTAACATTAACATATAGGCTACCTATTGTTAAAATCTCCAATTACAAGTGATCAGGCTGGCATCTGTCTGTCCTTGGCCTGGTTCCCATTCTTTAAAACAGCACCTTTCCCTCCCTCCCTCCCTCCCTCCCTCCCTCCCTCCCTCCCTCCCTCCCTCCCTCCCTCCCACATGGATAACCCCATTAATTCTGTTGATGCCTCAACATGCATAAGTTCCAGAGATGATTATAATTCCAGTATGTGCCTACTGTAAGCTGCATCACATACTGTTTAGCCTCAAGCAGACTTCCCTGAACACATTGATTCACAGTTGGGTCGTGATACATGGCCTCCTGGCTAAGCTCAGTGTTAAGACCTAATAACTTTCTGGGTTTGGACCCCAGGACCACACCTTAACACACAACTCCAGCTGCTCTTCCCATCTAAACTTCCATTAAACCCGATGAGGGAGACACTGGCTAAGGTGTCACAGTAAGACTGAGTTATCATGGCTTAGGAATGTCGCAGTAAGACAAGCTTAAGACAACCCTAAGGGCAATGTGCATTTGGAGACGTTCCTGAGACCAGCGGCCATGTTTATAATTCAGTTTATAAATCATTGACCCCCATGTTGGTAGTTCTGTATTGGAGAACAAGGAAGGCATGGTATTGTCAAATGATCAGTCCTTAGTTACAGCACAATTCCACAGTTCATCTTCCCTTTATATATCCCTTTTGTTTTCTCCTCCTCCTTTTCTTCCTGCTTCCTTTCCCCCCCCTCTTTCTCCTCTACTTCCACTTCCTCCTCCTGCTCCTCTTCGCACACCTCCCCCAGGTCACATCTTGTTAGACGAATACAGCAGGTCGATCTGCTCTCGGAAGCAGTTCCTTAGCTCCGTTCTCTTGGACTTCAGGGTGGGGGTGAGGAGGCCGTTCTGGACGGAGAACATCTCTGTATGTATTGCAATGTCCTTCACCTGGAACACACACCCACAAAGACTCAAGCACACTTCGATAACGCATTGTATCAAACACACGTACAAGTAACATTGAACACATGTAGTGTTTATTACAGGGTGGTCAATGATCCCTGGCAGTGTTGTATGATCCTACCTGTTCAAACGACTTTAGACCTCCTTCTTTGCCCAGTTTCAACATGTCTTGCAAGATGGCCGCCTTCACTTCCTGTGGAAAACGGCGGCAGTGAGGAAGAGCAGAGCAGGAAGAAAGAAAGACAAACACTGTGATGTGAGGACGAAATACCCCATATGTTAGGGATTATGGTTTAGGGTTCCTGTAAGCAAGGTTCAAGGGTCAGAGGTCAGGTTTAGTACCTTGCGGCTGCAGAGACCCAGGTATCCCTCTCCCTCCAGGCCCTTCTTCTTGGCCCAGCCAGGCAGGAAGTCAGGATCGGGCACCACAATGGCGACCAAAAAGGCCTGCAGGCTGTCTCCATGGACAAACACCTGGGCGAGCGTGTCAGACTGGACATACACATTCTCTATTTTCTCCGGAGCAATGTATTCCCCCTGAGCAAGCTTAAAGATGTGCTTTTTTCTGTCCACTATCTTCAACGTGCCATTCTACACACACACACACACACACACACAGACACACACACGGATATGTCAGATTTGTGTTTAACAGTGTGGTGGTGTGTTTCTGATGGTGGTGTGTCAGAAAGCAGGACTGACCGGTTGCCATTTCCCAATGTCTCCAGTGTGGACCCAGCCGTCTGCGTCAATAGTCTCTTCAGTCTTCTCTGGGTCTTTAAGATAACCCAGGAACACATTGGGCCCTTTCACACACACCTGGACACACACACACACTCAACTGTTACAACATCACAGATAGGATGCTGACAATGTACTGTTGTATCAGCCAAGGAAAACTTTATTGCAGTATGCCAGACTGACAGTAAACCAGGCTGTCAGTGACCCAGGCTGCTACTAAACCAGCCTGCCAGTGAACCAACCTGTCAGTGAACAAGCATATCAGTGAACCAGACTGCCAGTGAACCAGCCTGCCAGTGAACCAGCTTGCCAGTGAACCAGCCTGCCAGTGAACCAGCCTGCCAACGTGTGCCTCACCTCTCCTTCCCCGTTAGCAGCCAGGTAGTTCATCTCTGCCACATCTACCAGCTTGATAGAGTTACAAGGAAGAGGAGCACCGACATGTCCTGGAGACACACACACATATTAGGCAACAGTGTGTATGTTTGTGTGTGTGTGTGCCTTTGTGTGTGTGTGTTACCTGCTGTCCAGTCTCCAGGCATGGTCAGTGTGCAGCCAGCAGTACACTCCGTCTGACCGTATCCTTCATAGAACTGTGGGGAGAGAACAGGGTGTCAGGATCAGTCAGAGCAGGCCAGATGTACGTATCCCAGCATGCTTAGTGTTGTCTGACCTGGCAGCCGAGCACAGCGCGGAGGAAGGTGAGGACGGTGGGGGAGACAGGGGCAGCACCAGTGATCATCATGCGCACGCGGCCACCAAGGGTCGCCTGCAGGGGGAGACAGATAGACAGCAGGCTGTAGAACTGGGAGAACACACCGGTTTTAGTAATACTGTCACTAGGGGAGTCGGAAGCTATTGGCGTTGACAGGAAGGGCTCACCTGGACCTTACTGAAGATGAGGCAATCCCATAGGCTGTCTTTTCGGACAATGCCCCGCTTTAGCTCCGCCTCCTTCCTCCGGTAGGCGAAACCCAACAGCCAGCGCTTCAGAGATGTGTTGGCTTGACCATATATCTATACACACACACACACACAACAGGCAGAGCAGATACTGTTGATAACCTGTGTCTACAAATCAAAAATAGCGTAGTCACCAATGTAGGGTCAGGCTTCAAGGGTCTGGGGTCAGGGTGAGGTCACCTTGTCAACCATCCGGTTGAGGAGCCGGGGCACCACAGGGAAGATGGTGGGCCGGAGGGTGGTCATGTCATCCATCAGACCCCGGATGTCGCCTTGGAAGAAGCCGATCCTCGCCCCGTGGACCAGCATTACGCCCTGAAGAGGGGAAGGAGGGGAGGGGGGGGGCAGTAGGATGAACAGCAGGGTGGTAAAAGCAGAGGGGGGTAACAGCAGGGAGGTATCAGCAGAGGGTAACCAGTGTAAGCAGAAGTAGGGTAGGAGCAGGTGGATCAGAAACGTACCTGGACTACTCTCTCAAACATGTGGGCCAGGGGCAGGTAGGAGATGTGAACATCAGTGTGGTCTATTATGCAGATAGCCTAGAGAAGCGGCAACAGAACAAACACACACAACACACAACACGAAACCCCACGGAACACATGACAGGAGACACACAGGGGAGAGGGGGGATAATGTTATTGTGTGTGTGTACTGTGGTGGAAATTTTGGAATACAGTTATAATGTGTGTGTTTTATATATGAGGAATGTGTTTAAAAGTTGGTTAAGAAGTTTGATACAGTGAATGTTGAATCAACATTTGGTAGAGATGCCATTTGCAGTTTATGACACCTGGGGAGGATGAGACAGCTGGTCTGGAGACAATGTGGATTCAACTGTATTGTTATTGTGATCTGAGGGAGCAGTTTAAGACAGATGAACTGATCAAGCTGCTCTGACCCTTCCTGTTGCATGGGTGGGGTTAATTAAATACTTGTTTGAAGTTGCCCACACAAAGGACAGTTGACCATTTGACTGGTGAACTCCTGTGGTTTTACTATCTACTGGTTTGGGGAGAGATGCCACATCAAAGAACTGTGGGACACTTGGTATGGAGTCAAACTGTCACTGAGCAGTGCTGACCAATCACAGAGTTCGTTCCATTGATGGATTGACCATCAGAAGAACCATTTGATCTAAAGTTTATATAAGGCAGGGTTTTAGGGTTGTTCTTCATCACTCTGGCGAACGACCTGTGGCTAGCACCTCCTTCGTTAGACTGATCACAAAGTACTTTGTTAATTGGGTGTGCTCAAGCCTTCGGCGAGAGCACAACCTTTGTTCTCTCACATATATATTTATTGTGAGAATGCTGTTAAGCATTCTCACTATTGTTTTTCAACTTCTTAGTTCTTCCGCCGTTTTTTGGCCTTTAACCTGTTTACGCTCCTGTTTCGCCCGCGAGACAAAAATGCTGCCTCCCCCTTCCTCAGTTACGACGCACTAAATTCTAAAAAATATATTTTTTAGACGCTACACATGTTATACATCGTTGGAAAGCTACGATTCTTGTGCTTCCATTGAAATAAACCAATTCAAGATCAAGTCGCAATAGCAAGCAAAGTCAACGTCTTTTTCCGGTGAACATTCCTTCAACAATGCCAAAGAAAAAAGTTGTACTCACCCTAAGTTGTTCAAATAGGTCCAGGTGTGCAAATCATGCCATCAAAACTTGATCTGCGTAAGTCCCAAGGGTTCAAAGTATCTAACCATGTAAAGTAATTCGTCCAAATACAATGTTTTACGTTCATGAATAGCCATTATCCTTTGTTTCATTATGCAAGTTAGCCGACGGAAGAAACAACTTGTTCACATAAAAGTGTTATTTTCTCCGATTTATCAACGGAGTATTTACAAAATGAAGGTCTCAAAATGTCCGTTGAACCCTCCCCTTTTGATTGACACCTTGTTCGACCCAATAGGAGCTTCCATGCCCCGTTGACAGCCCTCTAAAGCCAACTAGGTCTGTGCGTCCTGCCCCCCCCCGCCCCCCCCCCCCCACACTCGTTCTAAACAAATTTCTCGAACTGGCTTCGACTGGCTCTGAAATTAGCTCGTTAGCCTTGTAGCTGACAGCTAGCTGAAAATGCCAATACCTCATTTGTATGCGTCTGTGGAGCCTTCAAAATAACAGTCGATTGCGCAATATGGTTGACAGAATCAGTGTTCTTTGTGCGCCAATCCTTGGAATCAGATAAAGCACTCCAATGTGTTCATGCTTCAGTTTTTGTGTTTCAGTATTACTAATTAGGGATTTAGCTATTATATATGATATTTCTAAGTACCAGAGATGGGCCAGAGATAACAATTATGAAAAATAATACCTTTTTATTTGACCTTGACCTTGGTTACAAAGGGTCATTTTGGAGTCTCCAAAAGACCCTTTTAGAAAATTCCTGGATGTACTCTTATAAAAACATGTGTCAAATATGAATATATTGTGGTATTATGTTTGACTTTTGATTTGAATTGGGTAAGGCTTCAACCTGTGGTCCAATTTAGTCTTCCAGATAATACCTACCACCTCTAGGCCTCTTCAGGCCTCTGTTTTCAAAACAAAATCTAGGCGGAAATAGAAATTTTCACTTTCCTTGTGTTCAAGCTTCTATTACTCAACACTAGAAGGACTGACAGGGGTCCTGACAACAGGGGACATAACTTCAGAGTGTCAGCTTTCAAAAGAGATCATTTACATGCATGTACTCCAAATGGTTCAAGAACAGCTTCCAATTTACTTTGGGTATGCTGTTTAGGCGTTTTCAGGCAAATTTAACAGGAACATGAAAAGGTTAACTAGTTCTGCATACTTTAACCGATTCCTACAATTTATGTATCAAAACGTTCAGCTCCTTCAGGAGATGTTGGCTATGACTTCTGGTATTTCTCACTTTTATACTTTTTAAGACATTAAGGTTTTTGTGCAAATTATTCTCCCATTAAAAGTAATGGTAAATCCTTTCAAATCATTAAAAAGCTTCCTCCTCTTTCAAACGTAACTACTTCAGCTTACTTTCAGCTAGAGACACCATTCAACCTTTAAAATGTTCACAAGACATTCAGCTATTCCCAAATGATTCAGCTTTTTCAAATGTTCAGCCAATTTTGAATTATGACAGTTTGAAATACATTAAAATGTTTGCTCCTTCTTGATTTTTATGAATGAGCAGCAAGCAGAGTGTGCCACTCTGCTTGCTGCTCTTTTTCTGATATTCAACTAATTTGTCAAACAAATTCCTCTAACGTTCATATAGTTTAATTTACAGAAACAAGTTATACCTTAAAATGTAGGAAAAAGTGTCCTCTTTCAGCCAATGTAACTACTAAAGAGCTCACATTTACAGATTTTCAGCTATGAGCCTTGAAGCGAGAGCAGCCTTTCAAATTCTCTCACTAACTTCAATGGAGAGGTGAGTAAAATCAGTCAGAGAAAGCAAGAAGGAACAAGATTTTGAAACTGCCGATAGAGTCGTATTTCTGACCGCACAGACATATAAAGGACATCTCTGGTTTCGGCAGAGTCTTGGGTCTCGGAAAATATCCTTACATTTTGGATTGGACGTATAGTTTTGCGTCTAGGTCAACTTGTTTGAGGTGTGGATGCTAGGTAAATGTTAGTTTTTCTCTCTGCCTAGCTCGTTAGCCATCACAGCTGCGCCATCACCGTGGCAACCAAACAAACAAGCACCAGGAAAGCAAAAGGAACACGTTTTTGAAACTGCAGGTAGAGCCGTATTTCTGACTGCACAGACATATAAAGAATATCTCTGGTTTCGGCAGAGTCTTGGGTCTCGGAAAATATCCTTATATTTTGGATTGGACGTACAGTTTAGCGTCTAGGTTATCTTGTTTGAGGTGTGGATTCTAGCTACATTTCTCTTATTCTCTGCCCTCAGCGCGTTAGCAATCATAGCTGCACCATCACCGTAACTACAGACACGCACCACTCAGTCTCTCACACAGGTGATTGGTACGTTTACTTGACCATGAGAAACACGATTACTAGCAATTGTCGGTTTATGCCAATAATACGATTACTCCGTTTACATGTGTAATTAGTTATGCGATTACTCAATAAACGCGTCTACATGATTCTTTTTTATTAATCGTTGTATGCTCCACGGACAAAACTTGCACCATCATCCTTCTGCAACAAAGTGTCGCCGTGTCTTCCTGTATCGGCTCTACTGCTGTATGTTTCATTCCATCAACACATTGAATCCTACTAAGAAAGCCGAGTAAACGCACTCAATGGTAGGCTACATCTGCTACTGCTATTACTATCCCAACTATAATTTCAGCTGTTAAAACGATAATATTCTTGTTCCGACTAGCTAGCCTACTTCTTCTGTTTAACAGTTCAGCTTTCAGCTTCTCCCGCATTGTAGGCTATTTTAGCTCTTAGCTTTGTTAAGATGATGCAGATGATGCAGTTCAGCTTCCACACTGCCTCTTTTGTGTCACTCACACATTTTTGAAATTCATTTCAGCTTGCGGGTATTTTCTCATTTCTCACTTTTATACTTTTTAAAATATAAAGGTTTTTGTGCAAATTATTCTCCCTTTAAAAGTAATGGTAAATCCTTTCAAATCATTGTTGGAATGCTGCTCCAGCCCCTTTCAAAAATACCTTTCGGTTGCTTTGAAGCTTCAGCTTATAACTTTCTACTAAATTTTCACTATTTTCAGCTTTTTTAGCATGGTCAGCTATCCCCATTCAGGTTTTCAGCATTCTCACTGCTGTTTCGCAGGAACAGCCTTTTCTAGTTATTGTTTATTTTCGCCCCCCTAAAACTCAGTCAATATTTGGCCTACATAGACAATCTAGGTGTCAAAAGTTTCGTCTTGGTAGCGATTGAGTTGCTTCTATTGGAATTTACGTTCCGTTGCATGGTTTAGGCTGAAGTTAAGTTTTTGTGGCGAAAAGTGAAGCTAACAGTGGCTAATTTGCTAGCCACAGTCACTGACGTTACTAACGTCACTACGTCACTAACGTCACGAAAACACGCGTGACTACCTTTGGCAGAACATTCGTTTCGCATCTGTTAACTTGGGGGATAGCTAGGCCAACTATAGCTTTACTGCAAGGCAGCTGCAGAAACGCCACAAGCAAAGAGGCCAGGGTGATAACTATTTACTCCTTTTACTTTGTGATATGACACACAATTGTCATGTGTAATGTACAGTATAAGATGATATTATTAAGGAAGTACATCTACTTTCGGAAACAGTAGTCTACTATTTCACTGAAGTATTAGCATCATGGCATTAGCCTGTGTTGCCCGGGCAACACATACTACAGTGGTCTATGATGTAGCGTTATCTGTTTTCAATCGTTAAAATAAACATTCCTCACATATACATTTTCGTTGTAGGATTTATTCTGACATTAGTAAACGATTTGTTGGTGAAATTACCATTACCTGTGGTTTCAAACCAGTGTTGCTCACTGCAACGCTGTAGCCTACGCGAGACACTACAAAAACATCTACACAGCTGTAGGAAGTCAAACGGCGACAGAACATGTTCGGCACTCCCCTTACTTAAATCAAAAGTCTATCTAACTACTAACCTGAACTTCATTGCCACAGCCTAAACGTTGTCAATCTGTTCATGAAAATAATTAATTTCAGTTTAAACCGTACAACGGAACGTTAAATCCAATTCAACCAACGCAATCGCTACCAAGACGAACACAGCAGTAGTCTAGTACTGTGCCGTAGTAGTACAATTTACCGGGGCAGCTTCTCCACACAGGGCTATATCGCATTTTGCGTTGTTACTGACAATGATCGCTACCAGTGAGCTTTTTATGAATGAGCGATTTTCCACTAAATAAATGTCAAGCTTATTTACGTTTTGGGGGGCATATTTTCCGTTAGCAGATGGTACTGTTTGAATCGCGATTCCATCTTCTACTGCCGGGTAACGTCGTAGAATAATCTTCAAAGGGGGTTCTTTATTAATGAATGAATGCAATGAGTAGGCTAAATGCCTGAAAATATCATGAGAAGGGAAAAACTTAAAATGACGTTTAAGTCATAGAGATTAGGTCAAATTTTACACCGGTCTGCCCAATTTATTCGTTTTGTTTCAACGATGAGGCTGCCTCTTGCAGGGGAAATGAGAAGACATCTATTTCATTCTACACTTCACTCGTATTTTCAGTTGTAAATGAGCAGCAAAAAAAAAATGCTTTTAAATCTATGTCATCTTTATAAATAATAAGTATGCATTTTTATATAAAATATACAGAAATATCAGTTGTAAAAATGTCATTCAAAAACGGACCCCTGTGCAACCGACGCAAGCAAGCACACCCTACAATTTCCCCAGAAATTGTACCCTCTCTAGTTCTTAATTTGTACAAGCAAAATAAATTTATTGAAACCGCCATCTCTTGACTATTCAAATCTACACAGTGCCACTAGAATTCTTCCATTACAGTACCTCCACAACCCTCTCAAACATGTGGGCTAGAGGCAGGTAAGACAACAGCACATACTCATGGCTGGTTTGGAGGGTAGACTGGAGGAGAAGGAAAAGGAAAAGAAAGGGTGGGAAAAGAGAAGGATAGATAGTGTTAGGCAGTGGTGTTAGAGGAGAAATTGTGAGCAGAGAGAGAAAACCACAGCTTGGTGTTTCCTGATGAGAGTAGGAGCCAGCCAGCCAGCCAGCCGGCCAGAAATCCCTAGCAGCTGACATGGGTGTTGATACTGCCAACATCCTTATCTGCATATAAACACATACCTGAGTGATCTTGATGAAGGCCGAGCAGTTGGCAACAACATTTCCATGAGTCAGCATAGCTCCCTTTGGGTTTCCTAAAGAAGATACATAAACATATTGCAGGTCAGAAGTCTAGACACAGACACAGCTCTCTCTGACACACACATACACACACACACACACCTGTGGTTCCGCTGGTGAAACAGATTACTGCCATGTCCTCAGGTCTGGGGGGCTGGGGGTCAGAGACACAAGGAGCAGGGTTTAAACAAATCACAAGCCAACGTCATCCAATCAGGATTGAGGGGTTTGTTTACCGACCCGTGGCTGTTGGTGGTGGGCCCTGCCAATCACCTAGAAGAAAAAAACAGAGGAGGATGTAACAGATCACAGGAAGAACCAGCAACTGGTCCTGCCCATTGTGTACCCTCTACCACAGCCTTCTACCCCAGTCTCAGATACCTTCCCTGGCCCTGGCCCCAGCACCAGCACCACCCCCAGCCCCAGTCCCAGCCCCAGCTCCTCACCTCCATGTCTGCCAGGCTGAGGATCTGTATATCAGCCTCAAGGCCTCGGGCAACCAGCTCTGGGTCCAGTCTGTCCACCAGGACGATGGTTCTGATGCTGTGCTCTCTTCCTCTCATACACTCCAACACAAGAGAGACTTTCTCTGGCACGTCACACACAATAGTAGAGATGGAGGCTGCATGCACACACATACATTCACACACATACACCCCCCCCCCCCACACACACACACACACACACACACATGCACAGACATACACACACACACACATATGTCCAGTTGAATAGGAATTCACTAAATAATTAATTTACAGAAAGATGAGTTCAAAGCATGTGGTCGTGGTGATGGTGACCTACCCTTGTCGATGATGTAGGCGATGGCCTCAGTGCCCAGAGTGTCATAGAGAGGAACAGACACCAGAGAGTAGGTGTAGCAGGCCAGCTCTGAGATGGTCCACTGACAAAACACACAAACACGTAAGTTTACTAATCATACTGGCAACACTTGTTTCAGTATTCAATCTTCATATAAACACGTTTGTATGTGTGCCTTCTTGTTTATGAGGTGTTTTCTTTATTTATGTATGTATTTTTAGTCATGTCTGTATAGCACTTTGGTCAACGTGGGTTGTTTTTAAATGTGATTTATAACATTTGTTGTTGTTTGTTGTTGTTGTATCTGTATGTGTGTATTTGTGTGTGTGTGTGTGTGTTTGTGTGTGTGTGTGTATATATAAAATGACCTCCGGTCTGTTCTGGGAGAAGATGCCAATGTAATGGTCAGAGGAGGCAGAGTGACCCCTGTGGAGCAGCGCTGACCCCAACGCCTCGGCACGTGCCGCCACCTCGCCGTACGACAGCCAATCATACGGCTGCTTGTGCTTCCTGGAGCCCAGACACGGCCCGTTGTCTGGTAGACAAAAACACACAGAGACACAGTGAAAATAATACAACACGATACATACACACAGGGCCAATATACACAAAACCACAAAGATGTTCAAAGGTCTCCAAACGGTTCTAGCAAAGATAGTTTGGTTTTGATGATGGTTCTGATGGTTCTACAGGTTTGGATACTCACTAGATACCCGCGCTCCTCTTAGGAAGAACTCGTACATGGTCTTGGCGTCCTCGTAATAATAAGTCATGGGACTGTTCACCAACACTGACTGCCGGGCAAACTCTTCGCCCTGATTGGATAAAACCAATGTCACTCAGACTGCCTGCAGCCCAGCTTCCTGTCAGGTATCTTATGGTGTCTGTCAAGGCATTTGTTGGCCTTTTTCTTGCCTTTATTTGACAAAGACAGTTGAGACTGACAGAACATGTAGGGAAGAGAGAAAGGGGAAGACGTGCAGAAATGACCCCGAGCCGGATTTGAACCCAAGAACTGCCCCCCCCCCGCCCCTGACAGACATCCTCAGCAGAGAGAAACACACACAGGGTTAAAACATGACAAGCGCAACACACCTGGACCAGGGAAGACTGCATGTTGAGGTCGCATGGAGGTTTGAGTGGGCGGGGCCTGGTGGCCAGCCAATAGGTGGTGAGGGCTGCCACGCCAGCCACGCCCACCAGAGTCCTGGTGGAGAGGCTCTTCAGGAAGCTGTGAACCTCCTCCAGCTCTGGCACACGCATCTGGCGGCCCAGCTCTAGGCTCAGCATCCTGGCTCTGTGGAGTGGGGGGCGGGAGCAGGGGGGCTGGGGAACCGACTGGGTCACAGGTGTGTGTGTGTGTGTGTGTGTGGGGAGGCGCAGGACACAAGAGCTAAACACCGTCTCGGGAGAGGCTGTGGAGAAGGGAGAGAGGGTAAAAATTTGACATCAGCACTTGACACACTGCGTGCGGACAGGGTTAGTTAACCTTAAGTCTAACCCCGGACACACAAAAACACACCGCTGTCACTGTCATTTTGACAATATTTCTTTCTGAGAAAAAGAGAGAGAGAAAAAAGACAGAGAGGTAAGCAATCTGTGGTTGCCATGACTCCTGTACTGATAACGTACCGGCTAAGAGTAAAATAATCTCAGGGTCAGAGAGAGCTGATCCAGGGTCACAGTGATCCAGGCTATCTCTGCTGGAGAAACCAGCTTTCGTGTCCGGGCTGAATCACATTACACTGCATTTAACAGATTAACGCTAGACACAGCCACATAGCAAAACCTGTATTTCTGTCTCCGTTAATAACAGGGGTGACAAAGGAACAATTCTATACTCTGCATTCTCAGGTCCGTTAGAATTTCTTTGTGTTTGTTTATCTAGCAGGTGGCGTACACAGCTTTTACCGTTGTCATGTCAACTCAGATCCAGATGCTGCAACTTCTCTGGCCAGGATCCCTACTTGAAAGTCCTACCCACCCTGAGAGCCAGACAACAGGACATTTCTCCATCCTCAAACCTTGACCTGGAAACCAGAATTGTCTTCGCACCCTCACAGCACCCTTCTGTCCCTGACCTACCTGGTGCAGCTCACCTGGAGAGGGACTGGGGACAGGTTTCCTAGAAACTGAACCAGGAGACCGTTCTAGAACCCTATCACTGACTGTCGACTCATCATCTTGCTAAATCAATGGTCAGGGGACGTGATTGCATCAGAACCATTTCTTTATCTTGAAACCCCCCTCCACTCCTTTATTACACTTTTACAAATTTACCCCGAACCTCCATTCCTTTCCCTAACCACTCATCCAACCTCCCTTCTCACCCGCCTCAGAGCCCCAGCAGTGGGTTGCTTCCTTCTGCCTGCAGATCTGAGGAGGAAGACTGGATCACATGATGCTGGCCCAGAACACACTCACCCTAACCTACACACCAACTTGAACCACCTTCTGTGCACACCATAACACAAAGCCTGAACCAAGTCAAATCAGCTGAGAAGGAAGATTAGAGGAATGCTCTCCATCTCCTTAACCCTCGTGCTGCCTTCGGGTCACATGACCCAAAGGTTCATAACGAACCATCGTTGTGTTTACCCAATTTTACCCAATACAAAAACAAATAAAAATAATTTTCTTTTAACCTTCGCAATGTGGGGGGTCTGAGACAGCCCAACGGTTAAAAGAAAATGCTTCACTTTGTTTTTGTATGCGGTAAAGTTGTCGCAATACGACGGTGGGTCACAATGACTGATGGGTCAGAACGACCCGAAGATAACACAAGGGTTAATGACAGTTCACTGTCTAGGAGCCCAGAGAGAATAGACAGCTAACGTCTCTCTAATTCAACGTTACATTGTTGAACCAGTAAACATCTGACTCCCTTCAGTCTACAAACTACACACATGCAGTCCAACACAAAACATAAACGCACAACTGTGAAGTACCACAAATACAGTAGACGAAAACAAAAGTAGTTACCCAATCCAAACCACTGTGAGCCAGAAGTCCTCCTAGACATATGTGTGTTTGAGTGTTTGTATCAATGGTCACAGACAGAGAAGCAACAGGACATTTGGATCCAGCAGACCTGCCTGATGTGCAACCTCCGCATCCAATCAAAGGTCGCACGGAACCACCCATGCGGAGCACACGTCTGTCATTGGTCAGCAGGCTGCGGTGTAAATGTGCAGTCAACTGCTGAGTGGAAGATGTCAGTAGGCAGGTGGGGGGGGGGGGGGGGTATTGACAAATAGGCTGATCAATCAGCCTGAAGTTGCTTAACTTGGGAGGTGATTACATTAGTTTCTGCGATTCAATCACCGCTATGTACATTGGTAGGAGGAGAGCTATACTCCCACACTGCCATTACAGCCATGACATATCTTAGCTTGCACTGAAGTGTGTGCATGTGCATGTGTGTGTTATAACAGACAGGGAGACGGTTTAATCTACAACCTGTTTTCATGCTGATGTTTTTGACCACTCATTTACCTGCTCTGCATGACTGCGTGGCCCTCTACACCTCCTATCCTCCCAGCCCTCTCTCCGTCCACATCTACACCTTCCTCTCCCTCCCCCAGGACACAGGAGCCTGGTGTAGTGTGTGAGGTCACAAAACACCATGCAACAAGCGCTTTCATACACATGTGTGTTAATGTGTGCCTGCTTGTATACATGTGTGCTTCTCTGGGTAAGTGTGTTGAGTCTGTTGGTGTCACAGAAGACAGGATTAGAGGGAAGTTAAAGAGAAAGCTGGGTGGGGCCATGTTTCAGCATCCAATCAGAGAATTTCACCTTTCACCTCAAAACCTGCAGCCAGAAGGGGCAGAAGCCCCCTTCTGCTGGGGGCTTTAGAGATAATACCTCCAGGGTTGCAAGCGTCACTGACACACGATAAACTTTTACAATGTATTGACTGTGCATATTAGTATAGCCTAAAGATTGCAGGCTATAGCCTGGATATATCCATCTCTTACTGAAACTCTCGCAAATGAAAATTCACAACGCTGAGGTACAACTTGCCGCGACGTGGCTCAGTTGCTGGACGTTAAGCAATTTACAGGGATACACACAGTTACACAAACATAATGACGACACACAAACAAATATATAACTGTTATTCCGATAAGTAATAACTAATTATTAATGCAATACAGTTTTGCATGAAAGCTCGTGCCGTTTCATTCACACCAATCACACTAGTGACACCAGTGCAACATGGAGCAGTTCACTGAACATATTATTAGGATATATCTCCATAAAGTTAGAAGTAGTAAACATAACATATTCAATATAAACTGAAAGCAGAATATAAGCTACAATGTATACGGTTGGACATTTCCAAAATTCCCACCAACCTGTGCCGTGTGCAAGGGTTATAGACCATGCGTTATGCGTAGAACTGAGGGTAGACTCTACACCTGAGTTGTACACCCGACTTGTTGAATGAGGTTTTTGGACTAATCAGAAAGGGAGTTACGTGTAACTGGCTCAAACCCTTTTGTAAAGGCACTTCCTATTGGTAGACGTAACCAGAGTATTATTTCTGGTTGCATATTATACGATGTACATAGTGTACTGTCCGCACTGAACTTCGACCGACCAGGATCGCAATTATTATTTCCGAGGTCTGCTATTTAGGCCTATATCTCGGATTTGTTTATCATCGGGTTACACACCAACATTTTGTTACCTGTACTTGTAATACCTAGGCGATATAAAATGTATCTGTGAGTCTCGGGGAGGTATTCCACTTTCTTTTTTTTAAACCTTTGTAGCAATAGGAGAAACTTTTGAAAAAAGCTTCCATTCACTGCAGTTCAGAAACAGAAATCGTTTTATCTCAATTGAGTATGTCTATGAACCGTGAGGACCTGTACAAATGTTTATGGAGAGTATATATATTCCAAAACTATAAATTATAAGGTTAAAGCCCTGTGTGAGAGCAGGGCTTTAAACTAAACACTTGGCTAGGCAGGACAGCACACTTGTTAACACAAATGTATGTTGGTATTGGCTACAGTAGCCTACTGTAAACTGAGAACGCCAGAGTTGTAGACCATTGTAGACATTTATCTAACGATGACAGTTTTTTGTACACTCATTTGTGTCAATATCGCCAATGGAGTGTGTTCTTTTCTAATTCAAATGTATAACATGAAGCCTGGTCCATGCTGCCATATCAACAACAGTAAAATAAAACATTCTAATCAGTAATGTATTTGCTTATAAAACCATAGTTTCGGGTCAGGTTGAGTCGAGCCTGTAACTCCATTCTAGTCTCGCTCAAGGTGTTTGGCACAGAGAACTTTATTAAATAACATAACATAACCCCGCCCCCGGTCCACTGCGCCCGGGACCCATGCCTCCTACGTATCATTCATTACCGTTAGATGAGAGAAACCCAGAGGATCGCACCAGTCGTCATGTCCAGATCAAACCACCAGTGCACAGTTGCGGTCCTCGTTCTGTTCTTCTCGGGACCCTGTCTAGCAAGCCACAAACTCCTGGTGTTCCTGATAGACGGATTCCGTTATGACTACATGGACAACCTGCACAATTTGCCTGGATTCCGAGAGATAGTGGAGAACGGGGTGAAGGTGGATTACATGACCCCGGACTTTCCCAGTTTATCGTACCCCAACTACTATACTCTGATGACAGGTGCGTATTCCGCCGCGCATGTTGCCACATCAGTGAACAACGGCAATGTTGCCGCTTTACATCGATTAGGCAACACTCTGTAAACTTTCCAAACACATCTTTCAAAAAAACGTAGACTACAGTTGTTGTCGGAGGCATTGTGAAGTTGTCCAGGTGAGAGCAGTCATACAGACATTTACATTTAGTCATTTAGCAGACGCTCTTATCCAGAGCGACTTACAGTAAGTACAGGGACATTCCCCCGAAGCAAGTAGGGTGAAGTGCCTTGCCCAAGGACACAGAGTCATTTTACGCGGCCAGGAATCGAACCAACAACCTTCTGATTAATAGCCCGATTCCCTAACCGCTCAGCCATCTGACCCCCACAGACAAACGGTGCTTGATCTGTCGTGTAAACGGCAATGAGTCGTTTCTCTCAGATGGCAGTAAAAGCTTGCCTACTAACTGCCAGGTTGACAGGGTTGGTTGAGAGAAAAAGTGCAGAGTGAGAGAAAGGGAGAGAGAGAGAAAGAGAGAGACAGCCATGCAGAGACATGGATTTCAGAGGGAGAGGAAGGCAGAGAGACCTAGACATTTCAGAGGGAGAGGGATGCAGAGAGAGAGAGAGAGAGAGAGAGAGAGAGAGAGAGAGAGAGAGAGAGAGAGAGGGTGGGTGGGCAGGAAGATTTCAGGGAGATTGATGTAGAAAGAGGTACAGTATTGACTAAGGCTGAATAAGACCATTGACAGACAGGAGCCTGGCACTGAGCTTGCCAGAGAAAGGACTGCAGCAGATCCTCTTTACTGGCTCTGCACATTGTACTTTCCCTCCCCTCCCCGCCCCCCCCCCCCCCCCTCTCTCTCTCTTTCTCCTCTCTCTCTCACACACACACACAAACCATACACACATCAAAACGGATGGTGTTGGCACCCACACTGGCTTTATTGTTACTGAGACTGTTGTGTTGCCTCTGTCAACTGTCGCCCAATCAGAGCCCAAAAAGGGAGCATGACTGTGATGGAGGGGTCATCGACGGTTAGGGAAGCGGGCTAGTAATCTGAAGGTTGCCAGTTCGATTCCCGTCCGTGCCACATGACGTTGTGTCCTTGGGCAAGGCACTTCACCCTACTTGCCTCGGGGGAATGTCCCTGTACTTACTGTAAGTCGCTCTGGATAAGAGCGTCTGCTAAATGACTAAATGTAACAGGGAGAGGCCTGGGGGGATGACTAGGAAGCTTGGGAGTTGCTTGGTTTCTGGAGTGGGGTGGGGTGGGGTAGATTGGGTGACTGTTACAGATAGAGTGGTTGATGCAGGGGGTGTAGCAAGGGTAGGGAAGGTGGGGTAGGCAAGATATTTGGGTTTGCTGTAGTAGCGACCATGTGGGGCTATTGATGTAGGTCAGTAGCGGGGAACAGATGACATGAGGGTAGGATAGTTGAGCGTGGTGGGGTGGGGTAGTTGGCTGGGGTTGTCTAAGCTAGGTGGGATGTACTGAACACCTTGCCTTGACTCAGGGAGCAGGAGGGCGAGTGAGATAGGCAGGAGGGCAGGAGAGCGACCACATCATCATCCGTAAGCCCCAAACACAACAGCTCCAGTTGCACCCTGGGCCGGGCCGGGCGGCAAGCAACAGTACAGAGCTGATCTGCTGATGGAGGGTGTTTTTCTGGAACAATCTCCTCAACAAAGCCGGGCTCAGGCTACAACCCAAACAATGGCCCCCGTCACTCCCTGCTATGGCCGTGGCCAGATTGTAGTCATGCAGAAACTGACACATCGAGGCTGATCACAACTTCAGTGGGTGAATGAATGCTTGAGGACAGGAGAGATTAGGAGAGGTTGGATACCATGGTCTCATTTGTCCTTTATGGCGTGACTCCCTCTCTCAATCCTGTGTAAATCTCTTTTTTTCCCATAGAGAGCACACATAACCTGATCCAGCTGTGTGTGGGGGGGGTGACTCTTCCCCATGCCTGCCCCTGCCCTGCACACCGAAGGAATATAAATTTAGTGGACCACAGTAAAAACCAAGCCCTAGGTACTGCCCCCTGTAAGGGAACATTAGTTAAAGGACACCTGTTGTTTTAGAGTTGTAGATCCAAGACTCCGTGCTTTGTTCGAAGGTATTTTCTATGTACGCCAGCCAAAAATGGGATCTAGCCAGCTGTAATGAGCAAAATGAGTTTTGGGTGGTGTGTTGAAAAACGTATCCTATTTCAGGAAAACACAGTATGAAACATGGAGAGAAATGTGTCTCCTACAAAAACCTCCAGTCCCAGTGAACTTGCAGTTCACCCCTAGACTGCTGAGGTCACGTATACTGTTTATGTATATATTCTCTGTGAAATTCCAGGAGGATACAAATGGCTAATTGAAGCTTTAACAGACACCTGTGGGTATTGGTTTGGCAACCGGGCTGGCGGCTTCCTTGGGCAGCATTCCTGCTCTAACTAGCTGTGTTTTACAGCACATGCATAAACAACACACAATATAACTCATATAACTCCGAGCAACACAAAGCGCATTGTGTTGCCTTCTGGTATGAAATGCGCTATATAAATAAATACTGTTTAAGTTTAGTTTCATTTGTGAGACAGCAGGGTACTGTAGCTAAGGTCTATGTCTCTGAGACCACCTCAACAACTTGAGACCGATAGGCTGAGAAGTTCACAGTGATTTACAACCGCACCCCAGCAGTACACCATGTCTAACTGTCACCCCCCACCTTTCAGGAGGAATGGTGTTTAGTTTCAATGTGTACAGCTGTACATGATTGAAATGACAATAAAAGCCACTTGAACTTCCAGCCCCCACCTCCTTTCAACCAGGGTAGTCCACAGTCTACAGCCTTCACACGATTCCCCTCCAAACATAAACCAGGGCTGCCGTGTTCTTCTAAATCAAACTTAACTCTGTTTGTGTGTGTGTGTGTGTGTGGGGGGGGTTGTAGGGGGTTACATATTGGCCAAACAACCAAAACGAATTCCCCTATGGTTTAAAGGAAGATGGGAAACTGTGTATTAGCATGAACCAAATAATGCCAATACCAATAGAATTACAGTTATTTGACTCTATGGGTTAAATCTGAGCAAGAGTGGTCAAATAAGGTTAAAATGAAATACGCGTTTAATAACATAGCAAATTAATGAAATCAATTA
Organism: Osmerus eperlanus; assembly: GCF_963692335.1. Classification (NCBI taxonomy): domain Eukaryota; kingdom Metazoa; phylum Chordata; class Actinopteri; order Osmeriformes; family Osmeridae; genus Osmerus; species Osmerus eperlanus. The sequence continues at coordinate 4,025,638 of NC_085030.1, read as the reverse complement.
CAAGGCAAACATTTGACAAAATGAAGGTTAACTCCTACCCACGCTACCATGATTATTGTAAACCAGAGAGACAGCAAGATGTGAGGAAGGAGAAGGAGTACAAGGACAAGCCAGAGCTGAGGAGAAGCCCTCAGGAGATCAAGAATCCACAGAACAATGCTTCACCATTCCCTTTATACACAAGGACAACCAATCAGACCAAACCTCGGCCCTTACTTATCAACATATGACTAGCAATGCACAGTAAGTTACACAAAGAGGTGTGAGAGCCATCAAGAAGCGACCCCGTCCAGCAACTTTATGTGTGGGTGTGTTTATGTGTGTGTCTTTGTGTATGTTTGTATATGTGTGCATGTGTATCTGTGTGTGTGCGTGTGTGTGTGCACGCAGGGCGGTACTGTGAGGCACACCAGATGACCGGTAACTACATGTGGGACAAGGCGTCGCATAAGGAGTTCCTGATCGGCACCAACCCAGACAGCCGGCTGCCCCTGTGGTGGGACGGGTCCGAGCCCCTCTGGGTCACCATGCAGAAGCTACGCAAGAGGGCCTACATGTACTTTTGGCCTGGTAGGTCTCCAAGATAGCTGAGAAGGATGATTACTTTCATGAATTTGTAAATATATAGGGTGTCAGGTGGCTAAGCGGTTAGAGAATGGGGCTAGTAATCACAAGGTTGCTGGTTTGATTCTCGGCCGTGTCAAATGACGTTGTGCCCTTGGGCAAGGCACTTCACCCTACTTGCCTCGGGGGAATGTCCCTGTACTTACTTTAAGTCGCTCTGGATAAGAGCGTCTGTTAAATGACTAAATGTAAATATTAAAAGGGATCAAGTGAATAATCTTTCCTTTAGAAGTACTACTCCCATAGCCCGGCCCGGACCTTCTCAAGCCGGTAGCCTTTGGCTCTCGGTTGGGACAGTTGTCGTCTGGTTGTAAAAGCCTCATCTGTCATATGGCTGTATAACTGCAGTACTCTGTCTGTTGCCAGGTTTGAACTAACCGTGCCTGACTGAGGTCGGACTGTGGTACTGACTTCCCTCTGTTCTGCCTGGTTATCAGGTTGTGAGGTGGAGATTCTCGGGGTGCGGTCGTCACACTGTGAAGAGTATGTCTACAACCCTTCCGAGAAGAACCTGACGGACTCCATGGAGAACGCCCTTAATGCTCTACAGTAAGACCCTTTGAGTACTCCCTCAGTTCTCTAATAGAACCTATAAAATTCCCACACCGTTCTGTGGGATTATATTTTGTTTACAGAAGAGGGCAGGCAGACATGGCTGCCATTTACTATGAGAAGATTGACGTGGAGGGGCATCACTACGGGCCAACTTCGAACGAGGTGAAGACAGCTGTTGGGAGACTAGACTCAGCCTTCCAGATTCTCAACCAGAAGATAAAGGTAACGCATCAGACTTTCAACAAACCTCTACAACCCCTAACCTTCACCCCTCAACCTGAACTCTGAATTTGAAGCCTACCTGTAAGGAGAAAAAAGAAAGAAGGCTCCTGTTCACAGAAACGTTCATACAAGTCAACAAAGTAGGTCAGATTAAGGAGGGAAAGTAGGACTGTGAACTACCAGGCAGTAGCTGCATGTGTGTACTGGGGCGAACAAATAGCATGTGGTGACTGCAGTGTTCTGACGTGTTCCAGGAGAAGAACATGCGTGACCTCCTGAACGTGGTCATGTTCTCGGACCACGGTATGACAGACATCAAGTGGATGGAGAAGGTGATCGAGTTGGACAGCTACATCAACATGACAGATGTGGTCAAGATGATGGATCGTGGCCCTGTGGTCAGCCTATGGCCCAAACCCAGCCGCTTTGATATGGTGAGGCCAAGTGTCACTAGCCAGCCAGTCAGTTGTCATGTAGCTCAGCATGTCGTTTATTCCTAAATCTACTGACTGCTGTCAGATTTACCGTGCTTTGAGGGGAGTAGCCAACATGAAGGTGTACCAGAAGGAGGAGATTCCAGATCGGTTTCACTACCAGGGAGGAAAGTTTGTCTCCACTCTGACTCTGGTGGCTGATCCAGGCTGGTTCATCACTGAGGTGAGAAAGGACAGGTCAGCTTATTATTAACATAACTTTGTCAAGGAGACATTGGGTCAAATCCGGTTTGCGAATACTGTCCGATATTGCTATGTCATTGATCTTTGACTCAGGTGTGGTTCTAACCCATGTCTCCATGTTACTAGAATAAGGCCAAACTCCCTTTCTGGCAAAACAGCACTTCTGGGGAGGCAGAGGGATGGCAGCATGGTTGGCATGGTTACGACAATGAGTTTGTGGATATGAGGGGCTTCTTTCTGGCACAGGGGCCAGGTAATTACAAGTTTATCAAAAGTAGGAGTTTAACTAAATATAGTTAAACATTGACTTTGTTTATACCATTTTGTACATCAGTAACTGAACACGAGAAACTTTATAATCAGTCTGTGTAGTAAACCAATCTCAGTCCTGTCCTTCACTAATCCCCCCAGGATAGTAAACTGGAAGTTATTCATCTACAAACGATCATTTGAATGACTGCCCCATTGTGTGGGTATGTGTGTGTGTCCGTGTGTTCCATCAGATTTCAAACGGAACGTGAAAGCAGCTCCCATCAGAGCGGTGGATGTGTACCAGCTGCTGTGTCGGACCCTGGGCATCCCGCCTCAGCCCAACAACGGGTCCTGGTACCGGGTGGAGTACCTGCTGAGCGGGGCTGCCAGAACCACAACCCTCTGGAGGTGGGCGCTGCTCCTCCTGGGCCTTCTGCTGTCCACACAGCGCTAGAATCTAGAACGCCCTCACTTGGACCCGGGTTAAAACCACAGGCTTGGACTTGCTTTCTCTTCAAGCTCCATCGATTCCTTTATTTATTGTGTTGAATCCTCGCTCTCTGCACCAGCCCGATGAGGCCGTTCTCCTCTGTAGATAGAGTGCCTCACCTGGATGTTTGGATCAACATAATGACTTTCTAGTGATGATGATGTTGGCCTCTCGGTTTTGACCTCCTATTCTGCCTCTTCTTCTGTGATGATGCTGATACAATGAAATGTAAGTTTGTTTTGTACTCGATCATCGTGGCCTTTTGACTTGGATAAAGACATGCTGTCTGTTAAGTTTGTACTCATTTGATTTGTCAATAAAATGTTTTCAAATCTTAATTCTGGCCGAGAACAATGAATGTGTGAAGCTGATAGGAGCCAGCAGGCTGTTTCTCCTGATCTTTCAGGTTGGGTCACTTCCTCTTTCAGTTTCCCCCCAGGTCCCCATACCGCCCAGGTTACAATCACCACTCAACTCTAATAGAGGGTGATTTCTGGGATCCCATCAACAGTAGAGGGTGATCTCTGAGTCTGGGAAAACAAGCAGGCAGAGCTGTAGTTCTTGCCTTTAAGATAGGGAATCTACAAATGTCATTACAGAGTGAAGGACCTGATAGATCTGGTTTTTATCAAGGTTTACAACAGATCTTGGAGACACACTTCCCTCTAGTGGCAACTGATGAGTACAGCAACACAGGCACACAATACCACAATACCAGTGGATTCACTTTGTGCCCTAAAGGGACATTCTCTTGCTATTTTATTGATCTACTGTTAGTCCTATCAGAATCGATATTCCCTGGATCTAATGTCAGTGTTTCAGATAACAGAACTAGCGATCTAGACTAGCATTCTAGTACAACTAGTGGCGTTCGTAGGAGCTGCCATTAACCATGGCAGTACAGACAGACAGCAGACGTGTAACCAAACATGTTATTTTATTATCTTAAAAAGTACACCACCCATGGAGGGCATATCACATCCACTACAACAACAGGAAACACCAGTACTACACAAGTAGGGACCCTTAGATATTATGGACATAAAAAATCCCTCTTATTGTTTACATTATTTTACTAGGCATGACAGATAAACATCATTTACAGTATGACATACCGTCACAATTAGAAACAATGTTATTGAACTCCATTATAAATCCGCAGTGTTTAGGGAAGACATATCATGGACTGTCAGCATCTCATATGAAATATGTTCAATATAAACAGGCTCCTACTGCCACCAGAGACCAGGCTTCTGTCTGGGGGACGACCCCACACTCTAAGGGAAAAAGGGCCTCCCCAGAGCCATAAACTGTGGTCTCTGTGGGAGAACCCTCTGGAGAACACTTCAGGAACCCCTTTATGGTTCCGGGTAGAGCTTTTAATTATTATTATTTTTTATCTAACCGAGGTTCTAGCTAGAACTATTTCACCAAAAAGAGGGCTCTACTGGGAACCAAAAGTTGTTTCTCTCTCCAAGGGTTCTCCCTCAGACACAACAGAAGATGTATTTTTCCTAAGAGTGTTGAATGGCCCAGGAGAAGGCTTCTGTCTGTCAGTGCAAACGGGAGGAGAGGAGGGGAATGAGAGATCCACCTGGTGGAACACGGGGCCGGATTCTATAGTGGCTCTACCGGCCACGGCCCGGCTAGTGGTAGCAGTCCTACTGTAGTGGTTGTCGTGGTAACAGGAGTACACAAGAGAGAGAGAGAGAGAGAGCTGTGGGGCGCCGATGTATGATGTACCGTGAAAACATGCTGTGCTGTGATTGGTCGTCTACGGACCTGCAATATTAGTACCCATTAGAACGGAGGAGGAGGAGGAGAAGGAATAGACGGATTCAAGGCCTGGCTCTTAGAGACAGTGGTCAGCCACCTGCCACAGGCCTGATTCATCAGCATGGCCCCCCCGTCTTGAGCGAGCTTGGCCTGGGCTCAGACACCCCAGCCCTCTAACACTGACCTGGGACCTGTGTCTGAGAACCTGGTCGCTGCAGTAGCACACAAGTAACCTCCTCTGGACTCCAGCACTTTGACGTGGTGTGTGTGTGTGTGTAAGAGAGAGAGAGAGGGATAGATAGAAAAAAAGAGGCTTTTGAGCATTTAGTATGTGTGTGTGTTTGTGTGTGAGCGAGTGTGTTTACATTGACATTCACAGGAAAGAGGCTGATGACAGTGTACTAGTTAGAGGACATAGCTAGTGTTTTTGCTGCTGTGGAGGTAGTTTCGAAGAGACTATGAGACCACACAGGGTTAATATGGATATCCAGGCCAGGGGCTTGTCTTTCCCTGCCTGTCTGTCTGTGTGTGTGGGAGTTTGTGTGTTTCAGGTCAGGGGAAGAGAGGGGGGGGGGTGTAGTTCCAGGTCCAACCCTGCTCTGGATGACAGGAATGTAAGAGGTGGGATAGCACCAGGTCTGACTAACCCTAACCCTAACTCGGACTGCCTGCCTGCCTGCCCGCTCGCCTGCCTGTCTCACGGCTGAGCTACTATACACTCTTTATTTACAACCCAACAGCACCCCTCCCCCTCCCCTCTCGTGCTCACACCTGCCCCCAATGTAAACATCTGTCTTCCTTCAGGGCCCAGGTCTGCTGTGGTCAGTGGTCCATCCCCGGTCCTGTCAAAAGTCATCACCTGATCCCAGCAGTGGCGTGGCCTCCTGGCCGCCAGCTGCAGTGTGTCATGCCTGCTACACGCCAAGCTAGAGCGGCGTCACAGCGCCCAACCAGAAGAGGGCGCCGCAGGGACGCCGCCAGACCAAGGAGGAGGGGCAACGGAGCAGCGCGTGACCTGAGAGTATCACATGATCAATCTGACACGGATAAAACTACCAGCGGAGAGGACTTAGTAGGACGGTCCCAGGTGAGGCGGTGAAACCTGGGGAGGCTGGGGGCGGGAGGGGGCTGGAGGGGGGGGAGGCGTGGCTGACGGGCCAGGCAGGAACGGGGCTGGATGGAGTGGGGTCTCTGGAACACGTGGAGCCAGTCAGCTGGAACAGTCCTATCCCTCCCCTGACCCTGACCCTGGCCCCGCCCCGGGTCACACGCTGGTGATGGAGGCCAGGCAGTTGGGGGGCTTCTGGAGTTTCTCCGGCTGGGAGCTGGGGGGCTCCGGAATGGTCCGGAAGGTAAATGGGGGGCCGTTGCCCGTGGCGATGCCCAGGTGCCCAGGGCTCAGGGCTAGGTTCTGGCGGCGGTTGCTCTCCACAATGCTGGAAGTGTTGGACGCGAGACTCTCCCTTGTTCTGCACAGAGGAATAAAGGAGAGAAGGGAAAGAGAGAGGGACACAAAGTTTTAGACTGATGCAGAGATTACACATACATTCTCAAATCCAACACAGACCCACCAGACAGTCGGTGTCGGCGGTAAAAAGTACGGTTAAGTTAGACCGTCCTCAGTCGATTTGGTCTGACTTACGTTTTGGTCAATACAACACATAGACTTAGGCTGGCGGTCAAAATTAAAGTGGATTATACGTCAGTGAGCACAGGTCCTAACTAGTTGAAACGGTCATTTATTTTGTGCACCAAAATGGTTTATAGTACAAACTGCCCTAGTTTCCTCGGGAAATAACATGAGTAACTCCACATCTGGGGAGTGTTAATGTATCCAGTGGCAGCAGGCTAGACAGACATGTGATTTTAATAAAGGACTTCCAGTCCTACACAGATACACTCACTGCTCTATACCTGTGACACACATCCTACGCACAAACTTCCCCGTGAACAAAAAAACACCCACTACCCGACAACGAATATGGACACACACAGCGTTCACACAGTTAAACACACGCTCACCGCGGGGAGTTGAAACCGCTGTCCACCGTGACACTGCTGCTGTCCATGCTGTCCAGGCGGGCCGAGTGAGCCGACTGCTGGCTCTGCCCGGGGTCGTTCTCTTTGGGGCAGGGGAAGGTCAGGTTCCTCTCGAACCTCCTCTGGAGGTCTCGCTCCTTCTCTCTCTCCAGAAGCCACTGCATGGTGCCGCCTCCCCCGCCCCCTCCTCCGCCCCCGCCCCCGCCCCCCTCCGCCGCCTTCTCCTCGGGCCCCACCCTCTTGGCGGCGGCATCCTCCAGCTCGTCGTCGTCCGACACGTTGTAGTAGTCGAAGGAGGCCTCGGCGCCGCCGGGGGCCCCCGGCTCCAGGCCTGGGGGCCCGGAGGAAGGGGGACCGGACAGGGCCAGCAGGGGTCCTGGGGGGTCGAAGCCCTCCTGGCTGTCCAGCACCTCTGCGGAGGACAGGACCGGGGTGCTCCTCAGGGGGCCTGGCTTGGAGGAGTAGCTAGCCTCCCCGTAGCCCCCAGGAAGGGCGTTTGGGGGCGGCTTGAACAGCGTGTCTTTACTAAAGATCTCCTTCCTCTTGTCGATGCTCCCCGAGCCGGAGGCGTGGTGCGGGGGGCCACGCCCATTGGATAGAGGCTCCGCCCCCGGGCCGGCCAGCACCCCCAGCCCGCCGTTCTGACCCTTAACCTCCTCCTTGTACTCCGGGGGGTGTGGCGTCTGTCTGTCGGCCCCCCCCAGCTTCCCCCCTCCCAGGCTGTCGTGGCCGGGCTTTCCCAGGGTGCCTAGCGGGCTGGGCACAGTCAGCACGGCCTCGCTGGAGGCGGAGCAGTGGAAGTAATCGTCCTGTGAGGCGGCGGCGGAGGAGGAGGCGGGTGGGGGTTTGGGGGAGTACGCCTTCATCTCGCCGTACGCAGGGAGGCTGTCCCGGCTCTTGCTCTTCTCCAGGCTCCGCCCCCCCCCGTCCTCGCCGGCCAGCTTGGCGGCGGGGGGCGTGGCCCGGGCATAGTGGGCGGTCTGGGCGGAGGCTCGCAGCGTGCCGTCGTCCGTGTAGTAGCGGCTGCGTTCCTCCAGGCTGCGCTCGTAGTAATCCGGGGGCCCCATCAACCCCTGGCCCAGAGGCCCTTTGGAGTTGTCCATGGAGCGCGAGCGTTCCTTGGCCTTGCTGTCCGAGCGCTCGGTGCGAGACTTCCTCTCCTGGGTGTGGGAGTGGCTGCGGTGCACCTTGGAGTGGGAGGGCCCGTGCGAGGGCTCGGGGAAGGGCATCTCCGTCCGCCGCTTGGCCAGCTCCCCCGACACGTCCCACTCGGGCGTGACGGGCAGGTGTGCCGCGTCCAGGATATTGGGGTTGCTGTGCGCCAGGTGGTGGCGATGCCGGCTGCGCTCCATGGAGAAGGCGTGTTCGCGCGGCGAACGCGCCAGCGAGGAGCTGTAGTGGCGGTAGTCCCTCTCGGCCAGGTCCAGGTTGGAGCCCTCGGAGGGCTCGCCACGGGAGGCGCGGGTCTTGCTGTGGGAGCGCGACGGCTTGGCCTGGGGCTTCCGGTGGCCGCGGCTCCGCCGGCTGCGGGCGCTGTGCTGGGCCGAGCTGGCCTTGCTCCGCTGGACGCGCTCCTCCTCCAGGCGCTTCATGACGGCCGTGTGGCGAGCCACGTTCTCCACCGTCAGGTCCGGGTTGATGCGCCGGATGATCTCCATCTCCACGTCTCGCGGCACCGTGCTGGGGGTGTCCTCGTCGCGCAGTGGCCACTCTTCCGGGGGGAACTGGGCGGAGAAGGTGGCCAGCTGCTTGGTTTTGTCCTTCTTGAAGCTGAGGCGGAACAGCTTGAGGCCGAACTTCCGGGCCTGCTTGGCGTCGCCGCCTCCGCCGCCTCCGCCCTCGCGGTCCCGGTGCTTGGTGAGCGTGTCGCTCTTGAAGGGGAAGCTGAGGGTGCTCCGGCTCTTCTCCGTGGGGACGGCGGGGGCCGGGGGCTGGGTCGGGGGCGAGTGCGGGGAGTGGGGGGAGGGGTAGGCCTCGCGGTGGTCCTTGGGCGAACGGCGCTGCAGCGTGGTGTGGTGGCTGGGGGGGTCGTCGCGGTAACTGTTGTACGAGTCCCCGTGGGCTTTGGGGTGTGGCCTGTCTCGGACCCCGCCCGAAGTGGAGGGGGTGATGGTGCCGGATAGCGGCGACGTACACTGAGTCTGCTGCTGCTGGTGCTGCTGTTGTTGCTGTTGTTGTTGCGTCTGTCGTTCGGCGCCCCGCTCGTCCAAGTGGTACCACTTGCTGCTGGTCCTGATGAGCGAGGGCGTGATGAAGTAGGTCTGCGGCGTCACAATGAAGTATCCCTCCGCCGTCGGGTAGATCTTCCTCTCACGGACCAGCATGCTCAGCGTGTGGTGCAGCACCTCCGCCGTCGGCGTGGGAACGCCTGCAGGGGGACGGAAACAGACCGGGGAGTTAGAGACACGGACGACATCTGAGAGGCATCGCCAGGAGCTTGGAGAGACCACGACGCCTCCGGGAGAGACCAGACACCAGAACATCACACAAGGAGACCCTTAGTCATCACAAACCAGCCCAACAGGATCTTACTGCAAATCATTCAAAGTTACTTTTAGCGTTGGACGTCCATGATAGGACGTTTTTACTGCCTTTATTTCTAAATGAACCCCAGGTATTGGTGTCCTGATAATGTCAGATGAAGCCAGGGGTCTTCAGACCAGGATGAAGCAGGGCAGGTCAACCTCAGCAGCTCTCCTTGCCTGGAGCTCTCTCTGTAGGGACCACAGCCCAGTTCCAGCCCTGGTCTGAGGCCAGTGTGTCCTTATTATTAGGGAATACAAATATCACTGGTCTGGACATCATTCACCGTAATTCAACTCTATATGGCTTTTCAATACATCAAAAGAATCAAAGAACGGCTAAAACAGAATTCACCATTTGGTGATTCATTGTCACACCGATGAATATACACATTTTGCTCGATACTGGGAAAGGCCCCTGTTCGGTGCATCTACATGGCAATAAATGGGGGGAGGGGGACTTTTGGGTTAGTGACTAATACAGGAGCCATTCTCTCTCGTACCAAACCCAACCTGGCAGCTGGCCTCTGCTGATGCTTCCCAAGTCGGACAATATTACACAACACACACGACCCGCTGTGAGTCAGTACCTGCTGTGCTGCTCTTACACACACATGCTGCACAGAGCTAGTCCCCAAGCTAAATCACACTGTTTTGTTATCAACCAGTACAGAGTTATAGTCGTAATTCCAGTATCTGACAGACATGACAACGTCGTTTCCGTGCATCAATCTTGGCTAATAACTATACGGTGTCCTGGGTATCGTGTCATACTATAGTGGTTAGCTCTAACTGGTGAGCTTTGAGAAGAATGTGATCACCATGGTAGACAGGAAGATCAATGCCGAAACGTGTGCGCACATACACACACACAAGCAGAAACACACACACACGCAGAAACACACACAAGCGGACTCACACACAGACACTCAGAAACACACGCACACACACGCTCTCTAAACCCCCTCCCTGCCAGTCAGAGTGCTGGTGGTATTACTGAGCGTTACATCATGGTGCCCTCTCAGCCTGGCCGGCATGATGCAATTCTGCCAGACTAAAACACACACACACACACAAACACACACACACAGACACACCAGATGCTCATATGTTCCTCTTGTCCACACTATACACTTCATACTCCATGCAGCGTATTACACACTAAATAACCCAGGAGTCTCCCCTCCCCCTGTCACTGTGGCCCCAGCAGGACCCCCCCCCCCCCCCCGTCATCCCAGAGTGACTCTCAGGGAGGGGACAGCGCTGTCACAGAACAGGCCAGACAAACACAACCCACCGCTCAGTACGATCCCACCGACGGCCATTCAGATCGGCAGGCAGGCAGGCGAGACACAAGCCATTCCGGTGAGTGTCGAAGACAGTGAGGAAGCCTGACTGTCTGGGCTTGCCTGCCATTACATCATATGGTTCAGGGAGCCGCGCAGACATGATGCAAGTCACCTCGACGACGACTGAAGACCAGAGGAGAAGGGGGAAGCCCTGCCTCGGTAGCCCTGTCTGACGAAGAACCTGTCTCCGTCTGGGTGTCGTGACAACATCCACTCGGATCGTCCCTTCCCCCTGGCGCGGGGAGGAGAGGGTGACCTCTCTGAGGGCTGTGTCTGGGGGAAAAGCTGTCTACTCAGCACTGAGCCGGGGAGAGGACCTGATTGGACAGCCGGGAAGGGGAGAAATTGGATTGGACGATGGAGGAGGAGGCAGATGGGGTGCGTTTCTGTTTATCTAATAAAGGGGTAGGTCATCTGAAATACAAACACTGTTCTGTTTTTTCCCCCTCTCCTGACTAGCAAAAGACTAGGCTCTCTGGAACATGAAGACCTTACGCTGGGACCAAGGAATGGAAAAAAGATTGGAGGGGGGAGAGAGGAGGGAGTAAGGAGAGTCAAGGTGGGGAGGGAGGGAGTAAGGAGAGGGAGGGTGGGGAGGGAGGGATAGAGGTTGCAAGATGGAGAGGTGAAACAGACAGAGATAAAGAGAAGAGACGCACAGCGAAGGACACAAAGAGGGGAGAGAGGAGAGGTGGGGAGGAGACGGATGAGGAAAAATAGAGGGAAGAGGAGGAGGAGAGGGATGAGGAGGAGAAAAGGGATGAGGAGGAGAACAGGGGTGAAAGGGAGGAGAGGTATGGTGGGTAGGAGAGGCAGATAGGACAAAAAGAGAGGAAAGGGAGGGAGGAGTCGCAGTTTGGGGAGGCGAGGAGGGAAAGAAAAGAGGTGAGGTAAGCAAGAGACAGAGAAAATAGGAAGAAAAGGGGAAAGAGAGAGAGGGAGAGAAAGACAGAGAGGCTGGAAAACAGAGAAAAAGGGAGGAAAAGAAAGGAAGAAAGAGAGAGACAGAGAGAGAGAGAGAGAGAGGGGGGGGGGACAGAGATGAAGAGGAATATAGAGAGCGATGGAGGGAGCGATAGATTGAGGGAGAGTGGTTCGTTGCACAGTCAGGAACAACCAGGAAGAGAAGGCCCTCTGTCACTCCGAGACAAGCTGCCATGTGCAGAAACTTAACAAAGGAAATCTAATCAAGTGTTGCTGTGTTGTCACATGCTGACCACTAGCACACCGTCCAGAACAGACCCCCACTTTCAATGCCATAGCAACTCCTGCAGACCAGCTGACCTGTGTGATATTACTCCAGCTACTCTACTGGAACTTCCAGCCTCAGCACTTTCTACACAACGGACAGATAGGCAAACTACAGGGCACATGCGATCAATACTTAATACACTATACCAAAATAGATAGACAGATAGATAGATGGAGAGAGAGACAAAAGAGAAAGAGAGAAAAAGAGAGAACAATAAAAAGAAATGAGAGAGAGCCAGAGAGACACGCAGAGAGAGAGAGATATTCAGACTCAGCAGTGTCATGGTGAGTTTTGGTTACCTGGGAAACATGTTGCCAGGTGCTCTGTGAGGGCCTCCTGTGTGACAGGCTTGTGGGCGGAGTTCATGGCGGAGATGGCCAAACACAGGACCTCCCCCAGAGGGATGAACTGGGATTGGCTGATGGGCGACATGCTGATAGGAGACACATCACCTGGAGCAGGGAGACAAACACAGCAGGGTTAGACAGCAGGCTTTGTCGGGCTATGTAAACATTACACTGTATTGTATTGGAATAACAGAGCCAAGCCAGGCAAGACCAGATCAAATTGCTACTTTGTCCAAAACCAGTTTTTCACCATAGGCTCCCAACCTCAAATCTATCCAGCTATGAAGAAACAGCCAGCTCACAGTAAAACAACTGGGCTTGTTTGAAAAGATTTCTTCGAAAATTGTATCTAGCCACTAACTCCTAACTAGCTTCATGGAGCTTGAAGCTGTACTCTTGTCTTCAAAGTCAAAGATCTGCCCCTCGGTTGCCTCACGGGGCGCCACCAGAAGCAAGCTTCCTCAACGAAACCTCAAAGAGCACCTGCTGCACACGCCGAAAAAGCCGCCGGCCAGCTCAGTGATGTTCACGGCAGACCCTTGTGGTTCTGTGTCCGGCTAGCACATGGTGAGGTCTGGTTCTCATGCGCCCTGGACCCTACAGACTAAGACAGCACATTATCTGTGAGAGTGAACCCACTGTCCTGTCAGGGTGAGGATAAGCTGATTAACCTGACCAGAACCATGGCAAAGGTAAATACACACACACACGCGCACACACTACCCTGCCCTGTATCCATGGGGATAGAAGAACGCTAAACGAGCTAAGCCTGTATCCAGGTGCTGCAATAGTTAGGAGCAGGAGGGCAACTCCCCCATGACATCATCATCCTGATCATCACATGGCTGGTGGCCTGGTGGTGTTAGAGACACCTCTTCCTCCTTTCCCCCCAGCCTCCTCCTCTACCTCCTTCTCTCTCTCCTCCTCACCTCCTCCTTTCTCTGGGGATGCCCTCACAATTTTTTCCATTCTAGTATAATACAGGTTATATAGTATATCCTCTCTCCCTTCCTCCTCCTCCTCCTCCTCCAACACCTGCTAGGCTAACAGGTGTGCTCCCACATTGAGCTCCACACCACACATTCTCTGGCAGGACCAGCCTGCTGACCATCCGAAGACCACGGTCCAGACAGCTGCCGAGGGACACTGCTCCTGTCTCTCTCGCTCGCGTTCTCTCCCTACCTACCTCACACACACACACACACACAATCTACAAATACAGCACACCGCTACAAATATCCTTGACGTCATTTTTAGCTTCCACCGAATTATGGAGCACTGGCCGATTAAGACTCTTTAACCTCCTACAACCGACTGTTTTCATGTTAGTTTAACTTGTTCCATTTCCACACTTACACATTATTCACAATCCTATTGACTGACACCAGCACCACACACAAACACACAAAACACAATTCTGTAACACAATGGACCAAAAGTCTGGATACAGACTGGCAGACAGGGTTTGCAGACAGACCAACATCCAGACTGACTGGCTGCTGGACAGAAAGCAAGCTAGACCAGACCTGCTAGAAAACAGACCGACAGCATAGCAGACAGACGAGAGAGAGAGGATCTGAGCAGAGTTTGACTGCTGCTTCAGAGAACCCGGCCTCCATCTTCTCCATCTTGCTAAGCGGGAGGGGGAGGAGGAAGTGACCTCATTCCCATTTACCCAGATGAGCAAGCGAGTGAGCATGCAGGCGAAGGAAGAGGAGGAGGAGGAGGGAGAGTACGATGTGATGCTAGTGCGCTCAAGCTGAGCTGTAAAAACAGTGGTGTAGCTCCGGAGCTAGCAGACAGCAGACATGTTGAGATGAGTGGAGAAACGCGGAGAGGCCTCTGACACACACAAGGCCAGGACTGGTCAGGGAGAGAGAGATAGAGAGAAAGAGAAAGAGAGGGGGGGAGAGAGAAACGCGAACACAGCTGCAGGGGCCTTGTGGGAACAGTTGCAGCCAACCCCCCCCCCCCCCCCCCCCATTCGACACACACACACACACTCTCACACACCTCCACCGACAACTGTGCAGCACTCCCATGGAGAGGGTGACCATGGAGTGAACTTAATACCCCCCTAGCCCCCCTAACACACACAGTGCCAGGCAGCATGCCTTTATGAAAGAGAAGCCCTGGTAAAAATCAAGTGTGACTAAACCGAGAAAAGAGAAAGCTTTCAGACGTCAGCTCGGACACACGGAGAGAGAGAGAGAGAGAGAGAGAGAGAGAGAGAGAGAGAGAGAGAGAGAGAGAGAGAGAGAGAGAGAGAGAGAGAGAGAGAGAGAGAGAGAGAGAGAGAGAGAGAGAGAGAGAGAGAGAGAGAGAGAGAGAGAGAGAGAGAGAGAGACAGAGAGAGGGAGTTAGAGGGAGTTAGAAGGCAGTACACTGAAAGGCACTGTAAAGTCCTGACCTTTTGTTTATGCTGTTGATTCATAAATCCTTTTAACAACAAACTATTGGTCAGACATTTTACTGTTCAGCTTAAGAGACAGTCTGAGAGGATGTGATCTGTCTGGTGTGGAACAGTCTGGAAGTCCTGCTTCACTAGCCATACTACAGAGCACAGCAAAGACCAGAGCCATTTTGTAGTGCAGATGCTTTGAGCCTGCTAGCTAGGACTGCTATGAGACAGCTAGCTGAGGCAGTTAGCTGAGAAGGCAAAGAAGATGTTAGTTGAGGCAGTTAGCTGAGGCTACTACAAAGCAGTTAGCTGAGGCTACTATGAGGCAGTTAGCTGAAGCTACTATGAGGCAGCTAGCTGAAGCTTCTTTCCCTCCATTACTGTGCAGGCTGTCCATAGGGAGGGACAGAGACAGACAGGCAGAAAGAGACAGACAGGCAGAGAGAGAGGGAGGGGGAGAGAGAGAGGGAGAGTAGAGAATAAAGAGAGACGTGCTCCTGCCTGCCTGCCTGCTACTGCAGTGGTAGTAAACAATCTTGCTGCCACCGTCCTTTGTCCATGCACCTCCCGCTTAACCCCACCCCCTTCTTTTGTCATTCCCTCCGCAAAGCTACGCAGCTTCAGTCAGACCAGCCGCACTCGTCCTCCGAGCACGGAGAGAAAGGGAGAGGAGGAGAGCGGGAGCGACGGAGAAGAGATAGACGAGGAAGATTGGCAGTACCTTAGCTGATTTGGTCGGCTCCTAGGCTTAATCCAGGCAGATCCCGAGGCAGCTCTTTTAGCTGCAGCCGTGAGCCCTCCCTCCCTCCCTCTCACACACACACACAAACACGCGCGCGCTCCTCTCTTGCTCTCTCTCTCACACACAAATGAGCATTCACTCAAGGGCCTTCCCAGCATGCTCCACTCCACACAAAGACAAGGGGGTGTGACCAATCACGTCCTGCTTCACTATGCACTCGTTTTTTTCCCCCCCTCTCCCTCCCATTCTCTCTCTCCCTCTCTCTCTCTGTAATGCCCACTGACATACAAGCTTGTGGGCGGCCTGCCGAAAGCGTTGTTATGGCAACGCATCCCCAGTTGCACCTAACGCCTGTTCTGCAAGCTTTCTCTCCCTCCCCCCTCTTCAATGCTCTCTCTCCCCCCCCCTCTCTCTCTCTCTCTACCTACCCTACATGTCTGCTTGTCCTCTCCAGCAGTAGGTGTAGCAGCATCAGTGTACGAGGGATGGAAGGATTGAGGAGGGAGGGAAAGAGGGAGGGAGGTTGCAGCATAGCGTCCAGCTGGTCAGAGCCCGGTCTGTTCTGGTTCCGATGACCCACTTAGAGCTTGTCTAAAGCAGACAGAAATGACTGCTCCTCATATACAGACAGACAGAACTGTTCCTAATCAGACAGACAGACAGACAAACAGACAGAACTGTTCCTCAGCAGACTAACAGACAGAACTGAGATCCAGCTACTGACTGGGACACTAGATTGACTAGTTTTATGCTGCAAGGTATTAGCATGTCAAAGAGGAAGGACAATGTGTGTGTGTGTGTGTTCTCCTGTGTGTGTGTGTGTGTGTGTGTGTGTGTGTGAACTAGCTGTGTAGAAAAGGGGGACAGAGGCCTCATCAGACTGACAAAGGTGAAGGAGGCTGTGGAACAGAGCAGGGGGAGTTCTGATCATGTAACAAGTGGGTGCCAGGGGGGGAGGGGGCAGCTTGTGGTGGGGGAGGGGTGCTTCATCTCTACTGACAGCAGAACAAGTTGAGTGAGGAAACTTGGACCTGGGAGAATGCTGAAGAACAGGTCCGAGACCTGAAAGTCAAAGATGTTGGTGCGTGGTGGTCCTGGAGAAAAGGACAACAGTCGGCTCATCTACATAACGCTCGTAGAGACACACGCAGACAGGTGGGGCACTTGAATAAAGTTCAACTCAGCAAGTGTAAACATTCCAGACTCCACCTCTCCCAACCTCTCTCGCACCTGGCGAGGGCCATTCTGTTAGTGTGTGTTAATGTGTGTGTGTGTGTGTGAGTGGATGTGTGCGTTACTACGTGCTCTGACACTAGATGGAGCTAGAGAGTGGCTGCAGTTGAAGACTCGCACTGCAAATCAGGAAACGCACAGCTCTGTTTGGTATTGTTTGGTCTCTTTCACAGTGCCAACTGTTCTAACTAATCAAAAGACTTCTATGTACCTGTCTATCAGCTTCTCCTCTGGTGTGTTCTGACCTCATCAACAGCTACATGAGAGCTGAATGGACGAGGGGTTTGGTGGGGTTAATAAGACATGCTTCTATGGTTTACACTCTGCTCCTTCTCTCTGGCGTTTGGATTATCAATTCCTCTAATCCAGGCTGCTAATGCTTGCTGCTCTACATAGCCTATGCTCCGAGGGGCCTGTCAGGGAGCAGGAAGTCCAGGACATGGACAGCATTGCTGGTAGAGGACAAAGACAGACACAGCAGTGTTGGGTAGAGACAAAGACAGCACTGCTGGGTAGAGACGGAGACAGAGACAGCACTGCTGGGTTGAGACAGAGACAGCAGTGCTGGGTGGAGACAGAGACAGTGCTGCTGGGTAGAGGACAGACACAGAGACAGCAGTGCTGGGTGGAGACAGAGACAGTGCTGCTGGGTAGAGGACAGACACAGAGACAGCAGTGCTGGGTGGAGACAGAGACAGTGCTGCTGGGTAGAGGACAGACACAGAGACAGCAGTGCTGGGTAGAGACAGACAGTGCTGCTGGGTAGAGATGGAGACAAAGACAGAGACAGCAGTGCTGGGTAGAGGACAGAGACAGCAGTGCTGGGTAGAGGACAGAGACAGCAGTGCTGGGTAGAGACGGAGACAAAGACAGCAGTGCTGGGTAGAGACAGAGACAAAGCCAGAGACAGCAGTGCTGGGTTGAGACAAAGACAGAGACAGCACTGCTGGGTAGAGACAGAGACAAAGACAGCAGTGCTGGGTGGAGACAGAGACAGCACTGCTGGGTAGAGACAGAGACAGCAGTGCTGGGTGGAGACAGAGACAGCAGTGCTGGGTGGAGGACAGATACAGAGACAGCAGTGCTGGGTGGAGACAGAGACAGTGCTGCTGGGTAGAGGACAGACACAGAGACAGCAGTGCTGGGTAGAGACAGACAGTGCTGCTGGGTAGAGATGGAGACAAAGACAGAGACAGCAGTGCTGGGTAGAGACAGAGACAAAGATAGAGACAGCAGTGCTGGGTAGAGACAGAGACAGCGACAGCAGTGCTGGGTAGAGACAGAGACAGCAGTGCTGGGTAGAGACGGAGACAGAGACAGCAGTGCTGGGTAGAGACAGAGACAAAGCCAGAGACAGCAGTGCTGGGTTGAGACAAAGACAGAGACAGCACTGCTGGGTAAAACAGAGACAAAGACAGCAGTGCTGGGTGGAGACAGAGACAGCACTGCTTGGTAGAGACAGAGACAGCAGTGCTGGGTGGAGACAGAGACACCAGTGCTGGGTGGAGACAGAGACAGCAGTGCTGGGTTGAGACAAAGACAGAGACAGCAGTGCTGGGTAGAGACGGAGACAAAGACAAAGACAGCACTGCTGGGTAGAGACAGAGACAGAACTGCTGGGTAGACACAAAGACAGAGACAGCACTGCTGGGTAGAGACGGAGACAGCGACATCAGTGCTGGGTTGAGACAGAGACAGCAGTGTTGGGTAGAGACAGAGACATCAGTGCTGGGTAGAGACAAAGACAGAGACAGCCCTACTGGGTAGAGACGGAGACAAAGACAGCAGTGCTGGGTAGAGACAGAGACAAAGCCAGAGACAGCAGTGCTGGGTAGAGACAGAGACAGAAAAAGCAGTGCTGGGTAGAGACAGAGACAAAGACAGCAGCGCTGAGTAGAAACAGAGACAGCACTGCTTGGTTGAGACAGAGACAGCACTTCTTGGTTGAGACAGAGACAAAGACAGCAGTGCTGGGTAGAAACAGAGACAGCACTGCTTGGTTGAGACAGAGACAAAGATAGAGACAGCAGTGCTGGGTAGAAACAGAGACAGCACTGCTTGGTTGAGACGGACACAAAGACAGCACTGCTGGGTTGAGACAGAGACAGCAGTGCTGGGTAGAAACAGCGACAGCAGCACTGGGTAGAGGACAGAGACAGCACTGCTGGAATAGAAGATTGGGATGAATACTAAAGTTCTCCACGAAGATGATCCACTTTCTAACCAGAGAAACCAACGATTTGACTTTAATGTTACTAAGCTGCAGTAGTACTCTGTGTTCCTCACGTGTTATGCAGTACACACACAAACACACACGCATACAGTGTACACACATACACTGGCCAGCTGCTAAGGATTTTCCTGCATCATTAAGGGAGCGTGCCACAGTGTGTAGGGGAACAGAAATAGCCTGAGCTGCTGCAAGCAAAACGCCTGGGAGAGAAGGGGGAGGGGCCTTAGTAAACCAGGCCAGGGCTCCCAGAGGCTGATTGGTGGAGAGACTGTGAGAGGGGAGCGTGTGTGTGAGTGAGTGAGCATTGAGTGTTGTAGCTAGAGCAGCCATGAGGCTGCGGGAGGAGAGTGTGAGTGTACTGTGCATGCATGCATGCGTGCGTGCGATGTGCCGGCGAGTGAGCGTGTGTGTGTGGAGTAGAGAGGAACACGGGGCCGTGAGTGGGTGGGTATCCCAGGGCTCAGCACACAGAGAGGGGGGAGGAGCTTCAGTGACAGCTTTTGCAGGAAGGGGGCGGGGCGTTGCGTCAGCATCTGCAACGCCGTGAGAGGCACAGGGTTAACAAGTTCCACATCCCAGCATGCATCGCTGCTACACTGCTTTGGCTGCATCGGAGAAAAAGAAAGGGAGAGGACAAACAATGGGGAGGAGAGGAGAGGAAGAGAGGATGAAAGGAGAGGAAAGAAAGAAAGAAAGAAAGAAAGAGGGGAGAGAAGAGAGAGGGGAGAGGAGGGGAGAGGATAATTCAGCTTTTATAACAGTAACATCGACCAAGTCTGCAACCTCAACCAGAATCAGGTCAGATAAACCTGTCCACATTTAGACCTCCCCCCTTCTGCAGAAAAACACTGGAGGAGAGAGGAGGGTAATGACAGAGGGGGGGGGGGGGGGAGAGAGGAAAGGAGAGAGAACAACAGAGGTATGCCACCTCACCTCAGAGTCCCAGCCCCAGGCTCAGGCAGTTAGATACATCCTACTTACCAAGGTGTTTAGGCTAACATCATGCCAGGACTTGAATCAGTCACTCATTACTGCAGCTAATACGGCTTCTAAGCTCAACATATTCAATCACTCATTACTGCACTGTCACCTCTTAGCTTCATGCATGAACCAGTCAGGCGATGTGGGCTGGTCTAACTTTTTAAGGACCTCTGTTGAACCTGTAAGCTAGATGATATACTGGCCTTTTACTGTGTTGGGAGTTTGGGATAGTGAGCAGAGAGGAGGAGCAGAGAGAGGGTTAAAGATGGAATAGGAAATAAGAAAGAGGAAGAGAGAGCAGTGAAAGGTGAGACACAGAGCAGGTACAGAGGTTTCAAGGGAGATGACAGAGAGAAAGAAGAGGATGGAAGATGGAGACGAGGGAAGAGAGAGGGCCGCTAGTAGTCATCTGGGACTCTAGAAGTTGACATTCTATTTAAGGCTGCAGCTGAATCTGTGTTAATTGGACAAGATTAGATGTGCGTGTGGTGCTGAGAGCTGTGTGTGTGTGTGTGTGGTGGGGGAACATGTACAGACTATTCTTCATTCATCATCGCTCCCAAGGCAGACCAAATAACTTGGTAGTGTACACCTCCTCCACCTCCTGATACCTCCTCATCCACCCCCTCATCCATCTCCTGATACCTTCTCCTCAGTCTCCTCCACCTCCTGATACCTCCTCATCCACCCCCTCATCCATCTCCTGATACCTTCTCCTCAGTCTCCTCCACCTCCTGATACCTCCTCATCCACCCCCTCATCCATCTCCTGATACCTTCTCCTCCGTCTCCTCCACCTCCTGATACCTCCTCATCCACCCCCTCATCCATCTCCTGATACCTTCTCCTCCGTCTCCTCCACCTCCTGATACCTCCTCATCCACCTTCTGATACCTCCTCATCCATCGCCTCATCCACTTCCTGATACCTCTTTCTCCACCTCCTCCTCCTGATACCACCTCCTCCTCCACCTCCTCATCCTCCTCCTGATACCTCTTTATCCACCTCCTGATACCTCTTTATCCACCTCCACCACCTGATACCTTCTCATGTACCTCCTGTCATCTCCTCATCCACCACCTGATACCTTCTCATGTACCTCCTGTCATCTCCTCATCCACTTCCTCAACTATCATTACATTACATTTACATGTAGTCATTTAGCAGATGCTCTTATCCCAGGCATGCAAACAGGTCAGGGGTATAAATGGTGAGAACGAGACGGCGAACCCCCGACCCTCTAGGGGGGCCGGGGGCATGCTCCACCGGAAGAACATTTCTTAAATGTTAAAGTTAAACGCATCAATCTGGTGCACTTTGAGAGCAAAATTAAGAGGCTAGATCAATGTAGAAAACCTGTCCCCACTCTGCCCCTTATTGGCTGTGAGGTTTAAGAATTAGGAGTGACGATTGGTTCCATAGCCAGTTGTAAAGTTGCAAAGCACGGGTAAAATGCTGTGTTGGCCAAGGCCACGACCCCCCCCCTTTTCTCATCGGATCTGCACAAATCACATAGGTGACCAATTTTGGTTTCAGAAAGGTGAGTCTCACCTAAAGGTGAGGAGTTTGCATGCCTGTTATCCAGAGCGACTTACAGTAAGTACAGGGACATTCCCGCAAGTAGGGTTAGGTGCCTTGCCCAAGGACACAACGTCATTTTGCACGGCCAGGAATCGAACCGGCAACCTTCTGATTAACAGCCCGATTCCCTAACCGCTCAGCCATCTGACCGCCCGCCTTCATCTTTACTTAAATTTGATTAAGATTTACTTAGATTGTAAATCTAGCAAGTTCAAATGTTGTCAAGCCATAAAAGGTTCTCGGCTAAACTGGCTAATCGTATGGGACAACCTCCAACACTGTCCATGAAGTCGACTGATGTCGAGGTGCGCTTTCACTACTACACTTCTTCAAAATGCCACGCTGTTGTGCTGAGGCCTGTGAGAAACCTCCAGAGGAGAGCAGAGTAGGGCTATCAGAACAGAGATGGTGGCTGCCTTATCTGGAAGGGGAGAAAAAAAAGGGAGAGAAGAGCAGGCAAGACAGACAGAAGAGAGAGCAAGCCTACCAGGACTGCTCGAGAGGGTCTCTCTGAGAGGGCAGCTCACAGCAACAGTCCTGAGGAGAGAACAACCAGTCTTTTCCTCTGCTGGTTAAGTCTGCACACAGGGCCCAGCTTAGTGGTTTCAAGCTCTGCTCTGCACTTGCTAAAGCTGCCCTCTTTATCTCTTAACAATACAGCCAATTGTGAGACGGCCCCAAAGCAGAGAGGGTCCCCAGCATAACCAATATCCCTGTCAGCTGCCTCACTGCTAGGAGGGGTGTGTGACAGTGTTTCTGACTGAGAAACTATGGTAGTTATCTATCAACCCAACTTCTGTCTATCTCTCCCCCCCTCCCCCGCTCCCCCCCTCTCCCCCTCTCTCCCTCTCTCTCTCTCTCTCTCTCTCTCTCTGTCTCTCTCCTCATTCACACTTTTCTTGAACAATGGCCATGTCAGCTAGCCTCTGACCCGCTGTGTTGCTAGGAGACGTGAAGGAGCTTTGAGAGCATGTGGGCTTGTTGGACCTGGCTCCTCCTCCATTCACTCTCCTCATTCAGACCCTCTGTATGGGCTTCCTGTATGGTACACACACACACACACACACACACACACACACACTCTTTCTCTATATGCCTGCAGTCTTCTCTCTCTTCTTCCCTCCTCTCTCTCGGCCTTTCCAGACAGTTTGACCTCAGAATCTGACTAGCTCCAGGAGTTTGTCAGCAAAGACCTGTTAAATCACAACGATGCTCCACACACTTCTGTAGTGACGTCACCTAACACAACATCCTGGTTCTGAAGCCAGAGAGGCATTCTGGGATTTGCAGTTCATTCAGTTGTTGCTCGAGCCAGCACTCACTGTCATCAGCCACATACAGTAGGGTACAAAAGTCTGAGACTGAACTGAACTGTTCATATCAGCTTAACAATTTGAGGGAGATTTCATAATAACACATATGAATAAAGTAGCAAAGTAATGTAAAGAATTTCTTCCCCCAATGATAAAACTGTAGCCTAAGAAGGCGATGTCTCGCTATGAAAATAAAACACATCAGCGTGCCCTTCCGTTAGCGACGTTTTGGTTTTCCTCTTGGGATTTCAGCACTACCAACCTGAACACTGGATTTTTCCTATTAATGGGGTGTCATTTTAATTCCTTTTAATTCCTGTTCCTGTTCCTGTCTAGGTATTTTGGATCAGGTCAGTGTGTCCAAGCTTGTAATGTCCTAGTTCTACATTACATTCCCAAAACAGCCCAGACACTGCTATTATAGAGACAACAATAATTCCTAATTCCTGGACTTTGAAATTATAACTACATTATATCCTCACTTGCCAGTACGTAGTCTACCGACACATACACACACACACTCAAAGGCACAATCAGCATAGTATCTGTAGTCCACTTACACAAGCACACACAGAAACACACAGTAGTACAAGAATAGTACCTGCAGTCTACCTAGACACATACACACACTGCCAGCATAGTCTGTAGTCCACCTAGACACACACAACCACAGTAGTGAGAACATAGTATCTGTAGTCCACCTGCTACACACACACACACTGCCAGCATAATATCTAGTCCACCTAGACACACACAGCATAGTATATGTAGTATACCTAGACACAAACACACACTGCCAGAATAGTATCTGTAGTCCACCTTGACACACACACATACACGTACGCAGTAGTGCGAGTGTAGTATCTCCAGCGTGACAGTGTGACCCACCTGGAGTGATGTAGCCAGGCGGGGACTGGCACAGGTACTGGGGGGGGTAGTGTTTGTGTTTGTGGAGCCGGTAGTCCTTCTCGCTGCGGGAGCGCGTCCGCTCCGAGGCCCGGTCGGAGAAGTCAGAACTGGGCCAGGCGCGCCGCAGGGTGGTGCTGCGAGTCTTCTTCATGCTGGCTCCGTCCCGGGCAGCGGGCAGGGCTGGGTGGACCTGCGGGGGGTTACCTCCACCTCCACATCCAGGCTCTCTTCCAGATACACCTCCACCCGGTCACACCAGACACATGGCCCAGCGCCCCGCCACTGACGTCCCTTTAACGCTCGCTGTCTCTGCCTGCTACAAGCATACTCTCTCTGGAACACACTCGCTCTCGCTCTCACACACACATACACACGCGCGCGCACAGACGGGGCGGACGAGCAGAGCTCAGCTTGGTGCCGTCCGCTGGGGTTCCTTTCGTGATCCCGGGGGGTGGGAGATGTGTAGTCCGAGCCAGCGTCAGCCCACGCCTGCCATTAATCCAGGCTTAGCATCGGCAGCTTCACGTGTAAACCCAGCCAGCACTGGGCCCTGAACCAGGCAGCCAGGCAGCCGCGCGGGAAGGAGGCAGGCGATGGAGATGAGGGAGAAGGGGGGGGGGGCAGCGTGGTCTGGAGAAGGTTCGGGGGTTGGGTGGGCACTGTGAGAGAGCCCCCCGGATCCAGACAATAGCTGTGTTGAAGGCGGGCGGGAGAGAGGGGAGGGCTGGGCTAAGGGAGAGCCGTTAACACAAAAGACACCAGGCTGCAAGCGCAGGCAGCGGCCATGGAGGGAGGGAGGAGGGAGGGAGGAGGGAGGGAGGGAGAGCACACGGCTCTGGAGCCAGCGCTAACGGCTACCTCTCTTCTCTTTCGATCGGCATCCGATCGCCGTCGTCGATCCGTCCGTCCGCGGGCGACGGCGCTCCTCCGTCAGGCGTACACATCCACGGCCGCCGTTCCGCTGGAAAGGGTGGGTGTGTGTGCGTGTGTGTGTGAGCGTAAGAGACCGTCTCTACCGTGCCTGTGTGGAGGGATGATGGAGGATGGGAGCCCGATACACACAGCGAGATGAGGAGAAGAACCCGCACATAACCCCAAAATAAACAAGAACCCCCCCCAAAATATGAATCCGGAGCGTCAGGCAGAAAGGCGTGTTTCTCGCTGTCTTTGTGTTGTCGGCTATCCTCCGGTCGTGTCTCTCTTTTTTCTCTCTCTCTCGCAGTCTCTCTACCGCCTGCCTCTCTCTTCGCTCGCTCGCTCTCTTGTTGTCCTGATCCTCCTCTGCCGCTGCGCCGCGCTGGAGGAGGAGGGGAGGGGGAGAGAGGGAGGGAGGGGAGAGGGAGGAGGGGGGGCCAGGAAGCCCGTCAGTCAGCCAGGGGAGGGGGAGGAGCTCTGCTGAGCTGCGCTACTATGATCCTGTCACTCTGGACCACCTCATTCACTACTACGCTGCAACACAGAGAGAGAGAGAGAGAGAGAGAGAGAGAGAGAGAGAGAGAGAGAGAGAGAGAGAGAGAGAGAGAGAGAGAGAGAGAGAGAGAGAGAGAGAGACAGAGAGAGACAGAGAGAGACAGAGAGAGACAGAGAGAGACAGGGCTGCAATGTTGTCCTTCCACTTTGTCTAGAGGACAGGAAAAAGTCTGGCTGCAATGCTAGTCTGTAACCTCCGCTCCTTTCTTCTTCTCTTGCTCTCTGCTTTCTCTTTTCTTTGAGTTTCATTCGGCTCCCCATTTCTCTCCCCCCCTCCCCCCTCCCTCCCTCCCTCCCTCCCGCCCCCCCCTGCAGGGTCAGCAGCAGGATCCTCTGAGTTTCCTCTCTCTCCTCTCTGTTCTCACAGCTGCGGCGGCGGCCTCCCCTCAGGAATGCAGCCAGAGACCCCCGGCAGGAGAGAGACCGGAGGACAGACCGTGGAGCAAATCCAACCTGGGGGGAAGACCGGAGCGAAGAGACCGGCCAATCAAATGAGAGAGAAAGACGAGCAAATCAGGCTGAAAGAGGCAGATAAACTACAGGATATAGTTCGAGTTGCTTGTTGACAGCATCCGCTATAGTAGCAGAGCTGGCCAGAGTCGGACATCTGTGTACATGAAAGAGTTTAGACGTGAAGAATCCCCCCCCCCGAGCCAATCATTAATCATGGTGGGCGGGCCCAGGCGGTTTCTCCGGCTTCAGGAGGTGATGTCAGAGAGAAATGCAGCTCCTGTCAGGCCCGGATCAGGGGTCACCATTCTTCTCCACACACCTTCCTCCTCCTCATCCCTCTTGTCCCCCTCTCCTCTGCGGTGCCTTCATACAGCACAGGAGCAGATATTCCCCGGGATTTGAAGATTGTAAGGGATGTAGTTGGATTGTAAGGAATGTGGGGTAGCGTTAGGGAGTAGGGGCTTTTGGGTTGGAGAGGAAGGGAGAAAGTTAGGGGTTCAGGGTAGAGCTGGGGGTTAGGGGTATAATTGATGTCATCATGACTAGGTTGACCGAGACAGCAACATATTCAACCCTTTTTGACAAGACCTGCCATTTTGAACGTTTTTTGTTCATTTCTGGGCCATTTCAACATTAGGTCGACAACAAATACGCCATCACCACCCTTTTTGTCTGTCTATGGTAAAACAGACAATGCAAACAAGGACGCTAAGCTAAAGAACGGAACTAGCTAGCTGCACGTTACTTCCAACAATGTCAACCCCCATAGTGTTGAACTAGTACCAGCACAGCGCTGCGCCACATTGAAGAGGCATTGTGGAATCCATGCACTGCTGTAAATGCCCAGTGAGAAGGTACGTGTCTTTAAAAAAAACTACATTTGAAATTTGACTTTTGCACACTTATCGCCCAGTGTGCCAATGACTACACACATGCATGTCTCAGGGTGCTGACCCCTGGGTTAGAGTAGGGGGCAAAGTTAGGGGTGAAGGGTAAATCTCGAGGTGTATTCTTGGGGTAGAATTGTAGGTCAGACTGGGTAAATAAAGACAGCAACATATTTACCATCCTAATATGCTACACTACTGACATTTATGCAGCCTCCATTGTAGAAAGGTTGTAAAACTACTCAGGTAGCCATGTTGGTAGCTCCTCCAGCTCTGTGTGTGTATGCGTGCGTGTGGGTGTGTCTGTCAGGGCTGAGGCTAACCAGACCCCGTTTTGTATTACACCTCCCTGTAATCACACACTACGGAGGCCCTTAGGGACCAAACCTGGTGAAGGTCAATGTCACTCATCCTTCACTTCCTCGGCACAGCAAAACTCCCACCCAATCAGAAATCAGGATGGATTCTGGGACTTTGGCATTATCTCACAGCAGGAAAACAACTTAACAGTCAGACCCTGCAACAACAACAGGCTAGCAAACAACTATAAAAAAACACACACACACACACAGGGTGGGCTGGACTGAGATGGTGGCTTTGGGTCCAGAGATCTGATGGACCTCTGGTGTTCGTTATGGCTTGTGTTACAGCCCCTGTTATGTCAGGCCTCTTCGTGATGACAAGCATGCAGAGACACACGCCCACACAAACTTTCCCCCTCACAGACATTCTGCCATGTGACCTCACCAAGGACCATGTGACCCCCCACCACCACCACCACCAACCATTCTGCTGTAACACGCTCTGTTACCTAGCACCTCTCCTCAAAGCTCAGCCAAACATGGTCTGAATTATCAGAGCACCCCCCCACACTATAGCCCCCTCCTCCCTTCTATTCTCCCCCCCTCCCTCCCTCCCTCCCTCCCTCCCTCCCTCCCTCCCTCCCTCTCTCTCTCTCTCTCTCTCTCTCCCTCTCTCTCTCTTTCCCTCTCTCCCTCTTTCTCACACACGTATGTAAACATCCTAACCCTCCCCATCATCTGGAAGTCCCCCAGCGGCCCCTAAACCATCGCTCTGAAACACAAATATGTTCCCTCGCTGCTCATACACATCCTTGTCATATTTAAGACTCCCTGATTGGCTGTAGGTCTCCCAGACAGCAGGAAGCAAGCGTCTTACTGGCCAGAGCAGTCTGAGGTTTGGAGAGTTCTGGTCTCGGGCCTTCACCGAGCAGTCAGCCAGGATTTAAAACAACATGACACCGTTTTGTGGAAATGCCGTTTTGAAACATGTGCGAGAGATTAAAAATCCAGATTTATCCACTCGCTAACGAGGCCTGTGTCTGGCAATGAGGCATGATAAAAGAATCCATGGCTGATTAAGAAACTGGAGTGATGGAATGTTTGCTTCTCTCCTTAGAGCAGAACACCACGGCCGTATGAAGCTGTCCAACATGCACAGGGACCTGCTCCAAACATCCAATCCCCTGACGGCAAACCGGCACCACCAAGGCCCGACTCTGCAGAGCCGCAAAATCGCTCTCCAATCAGCAAGGAAAACACTCCTCCATCTACATGAGCCCCACACACATTACACACCTCAGAAAAAACACCATCACATTGACAAAAGACAGAGCCTGAAATAGGCTTAGAGGACACACAGGTCCTGCCAGAGTACATTAGGCATTAGAGAGAAGCTCATCTCTAAAACAGTGAGTCTTCAGTGACATACAGACAGTTACCCCGACAGAAGCTTCAAGGCTCAACGTTAACATTTTTTTTAAACTTACTGGCCCCAAAACAATTTTTACTGGCCCCCCCTCCAAAAGTTGAAATGTATCATTGTTACAACAAAACCAAAGACTTATAAATTATATTATTCTGTTAACATGTTTAACCATTTATTAAACACATCCTGGATATAAAAAGAACAAAAATGAAATCACATTTCTAGTGATAAAAAATAAAAAGGTAAGTCAGCGAAACAATTGACTTTTACCCTCAAACATGACGTGCTCTCTTCCCTGCTGACAGCCATCTCTCTGCACAACTCTTTCTGACTGAAACTGAAACCTCTCCCTCAATGCTAATATATAAAAGCTTCCATAGCATTTCATCAGTATGATACTAAGTACCCAAGTCGACACCATTCTTCTGCTGCAGTTCAATAGCCCGGGGGAACGAGGCGAACGCCTGTCCCGTCTTAATTACGTGATATGCCGTTGTTATAAGTCGTGCAATAACACGATGGGCATCTGCATTTAAATTCCTGACCAGCATGGTCAACGGCCTGGAAGATGGATTGTCAACCATCCGCTTAGCGGTCACGCAAACCAGGTGCTGTCTGCTAGCAGTGGCGGTTCTACATTGAATTACACCCAGGGCGAGACGCCCTTCGTGCATTTAGCAGATAGCAAAACATATGAAGGATGTTAACTTTTACAATGCGATTTTTTTTTTTTTAATCAATAATATGCAGTGGCCCGATCGGGCCAGTGAGTTGCTAGTTTAACTGTCCCGACGTTACTTTTTACTGGCCCCGGGCCATCGGGCCATCGTTATTGTCGTTATTGTCGATTCGGGCTGCACAACTTTCTCTGAAGTGTGTGTGTGTGTGTGTGTGTGTGTGTGTGTGTGTATGTTGGCATGTGTTTGTGTGTGTGTGGTTGACTGGTCAAGGGGTTCCTGTGTGTGTAGCCATTCACTATGCAGCTCCCATGGTTGTGTCCAGTGTGAGAGCCAAGACTCACGATGGGTCGGAAATTAAGGCCCAGCAAACACAGCAGATATCTGCGTGAGTGAGAGTGTGTGTGTCTTTTAGTGTCTGTCTGTGTGTGTGTGTGCCTTTTAGTGTTTATGTATTTGTCTTTTTGCATTTGTCTGTGTCTGTGTGTATACATATATACATATGTGTGTGCGTGTATGTGTGTATGTGTGCTGGGTCCGAGCAGTAGTAATGTGTGTGCCCCTGGCAGGCTGCAGGTTGACTCACTGGGACATGACCGGACCAGTCCTGGTCTGTGTGTTACATGTGAGTCAGACAGCAGATGAGCTTAGCTGGATAACCAGGCAGCGCGG
Source organism: Osmerus eperlanus (assembly GCF_963692335.1). Taxonomy (NCBI): domain Eukaryota; kingdom Metazoa; phylum Chordata; class Actinopteri; order Osmeriformes; family Osmeridae; genus Osmerus; species Osmerus eperlanus. The sequence goes on along the minus strand of NC_085030.1, from coordinate 3,996,253 downwards.
GATAGGAAGGCAGCATGGCGTCTGTGGAACCATTTACTACTGACAGGAACTAGATCCCCTGGTCCCATTGTTCAGCTTATCATTTATTGTAACCTCTCACAATGTAATGAAAATACTGACAAGGACCCACACACATAGACAGACACACGAGGAATACGACTGCCTCACACAACACTCTCTGCAACAGCTACTCGTCCACCCCTGCTCTCTTTTCCAAAGTGGTTAGCTCCAAGTCACACACACAGACACACACTCAGCCCAGCCGAATGGTTCAGTCCAGGCTGGATACTACATTTTCCAGTGACAGTTTTTAGGAACTGGGTCACACTTGTGGATATAGATTCCTTTTAGCTTTGAACCAATACTGAGGATTACTGGACACTGAAGTGAAGATTAGAGAACAAATCTTTATCAGAGAGAGAAAGAGAGAGATAGAAAGCTGTCGTTGGAAGGCCAGATAATGCTCTTGCCTACACAACTACTGAAGACAATGTCAAAGATAGACAACTAGATTGTGGGTGTGTCATTTCAGCTGTGTGTGAAACTCAGAGTGACCAGACGACCACCTGGCAGACAGACAGACAGACAGACTGCCGTACAGACTGACTGACAGACATACACACACTGACAGACAGACAGACAGACAGACAGACAGGGAACAAAGGCAGGACGACGAGTCAGGCAGTCCAACCCAGTGCTGAACCAGCACTAGTCACATCTCCTGTCTCTTAACACTTTCTGCATCAGACTCCATTAATGAGCACCATGGATTGTCCCGAGCAGCCAAGAGGGCTGCAGGAGACACATGATGGAGGCACATGCAACTGGGACACCTAGTGGACACACGCAGACTAGCAGGTTCAATGTGACTTCCTCTAATACTGACACAACTCTCGAATACCGACTGGCTCTCCTTCCATACAATGGTCAATTGAAGATAGTTTGTAAGCAACTATTTTTCAATTAGTAGAAAGTAATGGGATGGAATGAGTAGAACGTGCACATTACGATTGTCCTCTCGGTCAGGATCATTTAAAATTCCAATACAGGAAACCCACGTTCAATATTGACACTGTGCTCGACAACATGAGATAACCTTGGAAGAACTCAGTATGACCTTCCGATGGATGATAGTGGAGCTAGGCGTAATGTTCCAGAAGAGGCGGGATTCACGAGTCAGGTGTAGTTTTGAGCCAAGTGCAGGTGTTAGACTGAGAGGGTTTCAACCACCAGCAGGGGGCTTCCACACAGCAGCAGGCCAGCCCTGAACAGCCTTAGTGGGGATGATCCTAAGTGGCTTTCAGCGTGTTCCCTCCTGGAAATACCTCCCATATCAGAGGCCAGCTACCTGGATGCCACCTGCCTGCCTCGACCGCCACTAGCTACACGTGAGACACACACACACACACAGGGCGTGCTCACACACGTCAGTCGTGTTCGGCTCCTCCGGGGACAGGCGTCATCCAGTGTCTAGACCCTATTCCATCCTGACTGTAGCCCCAAACCTCCTCACGTTCATACAGTAGCTTTACCGAGTCTGTGAATGCCCGCCCACTGGCTCTTTATTGTGGTTTTAAATAAGGAGTTCCTGACAGAATCCTACCTCTAGGAGGCAGCACTACACCAAGGGATAACCTACTTGGGCAATCAACAGCTCCTGACAATACCACAGAGTCTGAGAGAAGGGGGTGCACGGAGTCAGGTAGGGACATGAAGAGAGAAGGAGACTTACACAAGGAGAGAGAAGAGGGAGGGAGGGAGAGAGAGAGCTGTGTTGGAAGACCAGAAGGGTGAGACTTAGACAAGGAGGGGAGAGAGAGAGAGAGAGAGAGAGAGAGAGAGAGAGAGAGAGAGAGAGAGAGAGAGAGAGAGAGAGAGAGAGAGAGAGAGAGAGAGAGAGAGAGAGAGAGAGAGAGAGAGAGAATTGCCTGGAGGTAGGAAGCCAGCTGGCAGGTATACAGGCTGAGATGAGAGGAGGAGAGATTTATGAAGAGCTGGGACACGCAGGCCCCTCCTCCTGTCTGCAGAGAAAACACACACACACTCGCACACACATGCACACACCACAGCAGCAACCTCCTGTGTTAGGCTGGGGGGTGGGCTGTTTCTGATGAAAGACTACTTCTCTTCTATCTTTTACCAGTTGAACTGTAATTATGTAGAGAATAGGCGTGGGTATAAGTGTAGGTGTGTGTGTATGTATGTATGTATGTATGTGTGTGTGTGTGCGTGCGTTGAACTTTTGTGCACATCAGAAAGAGCAAGGAGGGGGTGAATAATATGATAGTTTATGTAATTTGATACTGTGACAAATTACAACTACAAAGGCTGCAGACATTCCACAGCTCCTCCAGTTACCATCAGACTGAGGAGAGGTTAAAGTCGGTTGTATCTGGAAGGAGGTGATCCAGACCCTAGTTGTTTACTGCCCTTTAGCCAACCAGGATTAGAGGAACAGAAAGATTTAGGGGTTCTTGAAATAATAAACTACAACAGACTACACAGCAGAGAAACAAACACATGACAAGCAGGAGACCTCGAGAACCAGATACTACTACTGCCTTGTTGCAGGCGGGGGCACTCTGTGTCTATATCCATGCCCTTAACCCTCCTGCAACATGGGAGTTTCTGTTACGCTCTGGGACACAAACACAATCCACAGCTTGTCAATGGGAACCAGCAGGACTACCTCTCCTCTTGGAACCCCTTATCTTTCCCCACTGTGCACACACACACACATGCACGTGCACACACACATGCACTCTTACCCCACAAATCCAAATTTCATCCTCTTATAACTTAGCTCACAGATGAACAGCGCACGGCGCATTACAGCAAACACACACTTCATTATGCGTTGGCTGCGGGGCAGCTGGGTGGAGGGGATGGAGGGCCTGGTTGGGACCAGTGCAGTGAGGCTTGGAGTGTGGACAGACAGGGACTAGGAGGAGACACAACTTGCCCTGTGGCCTGTGGGCTGTGGAATAAGACGGAGTGTGTTGCTTGTTTCTGCTCTGATTGAGGAGAAGAAAAGAGGAATGCTCAGAGAGAATAAAGCTCTTTTTTTTCGACCCGGCAGCACTGACAACACTAGTTTGTGACGTGAAAAGAAGACTTCTAAAACGACCAACAGTGCTGCTTCACGGTAGCTCGAATGTGTCAAAGACCAAATGACAATTATGAATGATAAAAGTGATCCACAACCGTTATAACAACTGAAACTTGAGAAACACCCATCTGAACACTTATAAAAAAAAAATGAAATACAAGTCGTCCACTTCCATGCGTGTGTATCTCTGTGTATTCAAGAGTGTGTTTATCTCTGACTTTTGGCAGAAGTATCAATTAACAGTTATAATGATCTAACATACAGTACTGACATTGAAGACAATAGGACATTACTGAATCTAAACACTGCTTAGGCACCAGCCAGGCCATGTATCCCAGACCTCTGTCTACAGTGTCTCCACAAACACTGGTTCAGGGGGTTGTGAGGCCAGGGTTACAGCTGACTGATCCTGGGACCACACAACAGGCCAACCCTTCTTGGTTCCATTCAACATCTCTCAACTGTTTCCTGGTGACTAGAAACGTTGTCAATAGACCTTACACTATGTCCTGACCCTACAGGACTTGTGTTTATATAATGAGGTAGTACATGAATTCCACTTTTCTTGTAGATACTGAGTGCACCCTGCCTTAAAATGGGCAAGTGGGTACTGTGTGCATGGGTGAATAACGTTAGATGCACAGCATCAATAAGCATATGATGGCACAACATTGCCATTGAGACGGTGTGTCGTGACATCATGGTGGCATACAGTGCTTCAGTCCAGCTTACCCAGGTATTTGATGTGAAACCCTCGAGGTGGGTTCAGGGACCTCCGCATCCATCCCTCTCGTAACACCTCCAGATGGTCCTCTTTCCCTTGAATCAACAGCACGTGTTCGTCTATCCAGCCCAGGAAAAACGTCTCTGACACCGCATCTGAGACCCGCTGGTTCCACAGGTGCTGCGTATTCTCGGCTTTAAAATCAGCAAAGATCTCGTAGCCGGTGTGATGCCGTGGGAGCTCATCGCTTTCCGACACTCCGGTAGTATTTGCCGTGCCCACCCGAGTCAGTACGATGGCCAATGAGTGGGGGGCTATCTGCAGGAAAGACTCCATTCTCGACTATCGTATTCACCCTCTCAAGTTGTGAACTTGGGAGTCATGAACTGTATCAAACATGGCAACACTCAGGCACATACAAATCCCCATGCATTCCATACATAGGTGACGGAAAGCTTGCAAGCTAGCTAGCTAGCTAGCCTGCTAAGCTACCTTGTTCCACAAGTACCGCATAGCTTTTCAGAAGCACTGTACGTTCCACAGCTAGCAGTCACATCCAGCTGTGCAGCGAAGCCAGCTCTGTCTGCAGTCAAATTTACCTGAGACAATATGCCACCTCGGCAAAGGTAATATTTCATAGAGGTTTCGTGTCCAACGTTATCCTGACGGACCTCGAAGTGCCATCTCTGTCGTGGTCATCACCGGTAAACCGTTCTAGGCTAGTCGGTTGGTAACTCATCAAATCACCCAGGCAACGGTTTTGAGGCTGCGGTAAGCTACCGAGTTACTGTTTCTCTGGGGACACCTGTTATTTTCACCTGTGTTTTCCCCTATTGGCGTTAAACCTGTCGCCTCTCGCCTTGAGAGCATAAGACGTTCGATCTCTCGGTACCGGTGGTATGTCTCCGACAGGTACGGTCAGACTAAAGCTGATCCTCCCGTGGTCTCTGTGCCAGGAAAGCTGTTGTTGTGTTACTGCACCACCTGCAGGCAGACGAGGTTATGTGTCTGATCCATCTGACCACCTATCTGACCATTCTACATTCAGTTAGCACAACACTGTCCTGTCCAGAATTGCTGTAACTTAGGATAATATGGACGAAAGGACCTGATTATCTTTATTCTTCTCATTCTTCTCTGAGGGCTTGTTGATGACAGGGTCTGCAGTTGTGGTTGAGATGCTACTGTACAACTTGTGTGTGCACACTGCACACGAGTGCCTGCATATGGTTGGTTGGAGGACTGGTATGAGAGAATAAGGGTGTTAGAATGGCGTTGTCTCAACTTGAGTCTTCCCCATTTTTAACTCAAGGGTATGGTGACTCACTCTAATAACTCACTCAACACACACAATGCACACATATCATGGCATCTTCACCCATAATTTATTATAACCATCTGGTCTTAATGAAGATCACATTATAACTAACCTGAATCTGACCTACTCTTGGTATGTGCTAAATGTCAGAGACAAGGACAGAAGCTCCATTGTGCTTACATACACCAATACATTAATGATGAGGGGAAATGTGTGGCCTTTGCACCACTAGAGGGAACTGTGGTACAGGTCATAGAAACCCAGCATGCAAGCTCACCGGTTATTTGAATGCCTTTATTGTACACAATTTAAAAACGTTTGGTTCACTCTAATACATTAGGAAACATATGTCATACACAACTGCAACATCACATACATTAAAGATCTCTCAATACATAGGGAGACTTCATAAGGTGTTTCAATCAAGACTGTACCAAACAAGGAGGTCTAAGCAGAAAACTATTCCTAGTAGATTTTATTTTAGCTTACGTCTCTGAATAAATCTGTGTATTTTTGTAGCAACCATAAGGACCGCTTCTTAACACTTTCAAATTGGCGGGAAGGAAAACAACACGTTGGTAAATTCCTTTTCTAATCCTGTAGGTTGTAGCTTAGTCAGTTGAAGGACTGCTTCTCACCAGACCACTTCAGAACCTCGTCAGAGCTCTGCGGTTTGAGGACCAGCTAAGAAATCCATTATTTACCAACCCTGTTCCTCCTGCTCACAGACTGGTCTTTTCACAGTAAAAGTCATCTGACATGACGTATAGTCATGGATCAGGGTTCGGAGTCTTCAGATCTCCACAGAGGTTGTCCCCTTCTTCCGGTCATGTGTACTCCCTCTACCCTGTTGCCATAAACACACCCTAGATACACAACACAAAGTCAGACCCAACTGTACATCCCAGAATACTCCACCACAACCCTAACCATGGTAACGTACCTTTGAAGCGGTTTCACCTGATGGATGAATTCTGGAAGTTCTTCACCTTTGGTTTCAGGTAGCCACAAGCTCAGCAACCCAATCATGACCGTGGCTCCACCCATCAAGATAAAAGGTAGGAACTTGTTGTATGTACCTGAAATCAGACAGCATTGACAAACAGATCTAGACAGACATATATGCTTACATACTCTTTAATGGAGACACACACAAACACTGACCCATGAAGGCGATGTATGGGGAGACGGTGCTGCCCACACGTGATGCCATGGAGGTGGCTCCCAGGGCCATGTTTCTCACCACGGTGGGGAAGAGCTCTGTCATGTACAGGTACAGGAAGCCAAACGCCCCCGTCACACCCGTCTTCCCCACCATCACCAGGGTTAGGGTCAGGCCGCTCAGTTCTACACACACACAAACACACACACACACACACACACACACAGTTTATGGTTTTCTAGATTTGGGTAGTCTGAGAGTACATATGCCGGTACGTCTGAGAGTACATATGCCGGTACGTGTGTTCCATGAGTTTGTACCCTCTTAGATGTGTGTACGTTTGTGTACATGGGAATCCTTATGAGTATGTGCCATTTTGTAAGTGTCTGTGGTGTGTGTGTGTGTGTGTGTAGCAGCAGTACTGCTCCGGTGGGCCTCGTACCATCAGGTATGAGCTTGATGAAGAGCAGCAGGCCTCCAGACAGCAGCAGGGTGAAGGGGAGGGTGAAGCGTCGGGGGGTGTAGCGGATCAAGAACCAGACGCTGCCGTAAGCCAGGAACTCTGTGGCCGCCGCAACCAAGCAGTTGAAGTAGGGGTCTCCGTCCATATTGGGCGTGTTCAGGGACATCCCATAATATGTCATGGAGATGATGATCCTGAGGTGGTGGACGGAGAAGTTGTGACGTACGCAAGTATGCACTAGCGTGTGGTCAACTGTGTGTAGTATGTAGTCATCATGCAGTGTGCAGTGTTTATTTATCCTACTGTGTAGGATATATTTTGCAGCAGTGTAGTGTAGTATGTAGTGTGTATTATAGTGTGAAGCAGCAGTATGCGGTTCTTATGTGTGTTGTGCACAGTGCATGCTATACTGTGTAGGGTATATTTTGCAACAGTGTGGTGTAGTGTGTATTAAAGTGTGTGGTGCGTAACAAGCATATAGTGTGTGGTGTCTAAATGTGGTGTGCACAGTGTGTTATACTGCGTAAGGTATACTTTTCAGCAGTGTATGGCTAGGACGTATCAGAGTACCAGATGAGGATGTTAATGATGGTGAGGTTGCGTATGTTTCTGGTTCTGACCAGGTCCAACCAGGTGTACAGGCGTGGGCTCTCCTTGGTTCTGTTTTCCTGCAGATAGTAAACATGTTGAAGTATATTGGGAATGTGTGTCCGTTAGTGTGTGTGTGAGTGTGTGTGTGTGTGTGGGCATTAAAACACCATGATTTCAGCAGTGACATCTTCGGTGAAGATGACATCAGGAGCCGTAAGACCATTCATCTTGGCAGCAGCTTTGATGATAGACTCCGCCTCCTTCAGTCTGCCCTCTGTCTCCCTACTGTTCCAAGTTCAAGCCACTCTACTGGTCCCAAAAGAGAAATAGAAACATTCATGTACTGCCAGGTGGCATTGGTACTCACCACCAGAGAGGGATGTAGAGGAAGCCAGGGATGGCGAGGACAACCAGGAGGAGCCTCCAGCTCCTGAAACAGTAGGCCGCCAGGGGCAGCACGGTGTAGCCCAAGGCATAGCTGAAACTTACCCCCAGGGCACCAAAGTTGACGCGGACTGATTTAGTTAGGAGCTCAGAGCCTAAGGTCAACAGAATCACACAGACAAGATCAGACCAGAGCTAGACAAATGAAGAAATGCAATGAAGATATTACTCTGTTATCTGATCTAGTTATCTCTTTGTCCAGACTGACCCAGTATGAAGGCAGCACAGTAGTTGGCTATCTGGCCCAGCCCCACAATGAAATAGAAAAAGCAGAACATTTCCCAGCTGGTAGAGGCTGCTTAGAGGAGGGTGAACACTGTCTGCATTGCCAAGGTGCCAAAGAGGACCAACCTGCGCCCAAACCTATGGAACATACAATTTCATCCTGGAAATGCATAAGGGTAAAAACTCCAAACATGGCCTTGAACTACACCTGAACAAAATACTGTTTATAGACTACAGGTGGTTCCCAACCTTTTTTTTGTCTGAGACCCCCTTTTTCCCAAGAAAATATTTTAGGGCACCCTTTACAAGTTATGATATTATCGCTCTCCTAAGCTTGTATGCTTTCAAACAATGTTTATTACTATAACTAGGTAGGTTTATGCACAAATAACCTCTAATATTTAAAATGCAATAACAAAAATGTCCGTATTTACACTGGTTTGTAGAAGAAAAAAAAATGAATAGCCTATTACAAAATGTACTAATAATTTGGTCAATGCGTGGAGGGCCAACAAGACATTTGCAGACAACTCATCCCCAATACCGCAACAAGCCCAGGGAAATATTTGAGCGCAAGGCCAGGGGCGCCGTATAGGGGGGAAAAGTTAGGACGATTCTAAGGGCCCCTGACTGACAGGGGCCCCAAAAAATAGGCAAAAAGTAATATAAAATGATATTATATAAACCATCATCGAGTATATAATACATTTAAAATATAATAATACAATGAATGATCTCTTTGTTTTTACTTGTGTTTGGCAATAAAGGTTAAATATCCCTATTGACCAAAAAGTAAACATCCATATTGACCGACCATCCCCCTATATCTGCATGAAATGGTTTGATCCTGCCTTAGCGCACTTATCGGTGACGGCGTTTAGTTGCAGTCAGTAGTGATGGGAAGTTTGGATCATTTTACTGATTCGGTTCTTTCTATCTGGTTCAGTAAAATGAACAAATCTTTTTTCGAGTCATTCGTTCATTTCAACGGGGAGGGCTATCCGTCCACTGCAAACACGTATCATATTCTCATGTAGGTTAGTGCATGACGTGCACCAGCAGATACTATTTTAAAAGAAATTCCTGCATTAAAATAATGTATCATGACAGTTTGTATGATTTGGTCATTTATTATCACACTAGCATTTAATTATCACGGCAAACAATTACACTGCACTAAACTGAAAGTGTAAATGTAAAGTGAAAATAAGAAAACCAGTCAGTATGATGACTTGAGCGAATATCATTCACGTCTTACTAAAACAGCGGCCACACGAAGGGGAATGAGGAAACTGTTTCCTCTACTAAAAAATACAATGCGGGTCACGTGAAAAAAGGATCTAAAGACTCGTAGAAAGACCGAGTCGGGAAATGAACGAATCATTTGTTTCTTCTAGCTACCAGTATAGAGCCTATGCAGGTCACGTGAAAATGATCCAAAGACTCGTAGAAAGACCGAGTCGGGAAATGAACGAATCGTTTGTTTCCTCTAGCTACCAGTACAGAGCCTATGCAGGTCACGTGAAAAAGGATCCAAAGACTCGTAGAAAGACCGAGTCGGGAAATGAACGAATCGTTTGTTTCCTCTAGCTACCAGTACAGAGCCTATGCAGGTCACGTGAAAAAGGATCCAAAGACTCGTAGAAAGACAGAGTCGGGAAATGAACGAATCGTTTGTTTCCTCTAGCTACCAGTACAGAGCCTATGCAGGTCATGTTAAAATAAATTATCCAAAAACTCGTACCCGAAGACCGAGTCGGGAAATGAACTAATCATTTCTGTTTACTTGGACGAGCCTATGCAACAGTCCCGATGCGCGGCCAAGAGAAAATGAACGAATCACTCTTTGAGAGGACTCGTTACTCCCGAGTCCTTGTAAGGATTCGTTCAAAATGAGCGAATCGTTCACGAACGACACATCACTAGCAGTCAGTAGATGCGCTAGTCGCTAGAATGTCGGCCCGTAAACACAAACAGGGTTTCTGAAAAGATCTGAGAAAAAAGACAGAGAGGATAGACAAAAGAGAGGGTTTCAATCAGTAACCCAGTTTTTTTACCAAGAAAGGTGGGTAGCCAATCTGTGAGTGGTATTAACCTGTTGGTTTAATGTCCATATAAGCTATCTAGCTACCCAGCTAACAAGGGACGTCCTGGGGACGTCATTTTGTTAGCTGGGTACAGTGTTAGCCTACATTTCATCAACATTCAATCAGTGCAGGGAAACAATTAGCAAGAAATTCAGATTAAATCATTGTCCCGACTGTGACCCTTTTAACAGACTTAACAACAGATGAGTCAGCAGCACCCCAGTCTCCCCATTACTATCGAACTCCAAGAAGCAATCCATTAATTAACCCTCCCGCACTACCAGCAAAGGGCGCCAACCGCGACACGTCATATTTGCGATTTGCGCCACGGGGGTGGGGGTGGGGGGGGGGCCCACTTTGAATTTTTGCCATGGGGCCCGAAATTCCTGGCGGCGCCCCTGCGCAAGGCCAAAGAATTGACACTCCCAAAATGAGATAAGAGAAGTCACTGCTACTGACAGAAACTTAAAATAACATATACAGTTGCTGACAAAATCGCCAAAGCAAAGAAAGGGCATACAATTGCAGAAACTTTGATTTTGCCATGCGCAACAGAGATCGTAAAGGAATTACTTGGAGAGGACATGTCAAAGCGAACATACCATTATCAAATAATACAATCAAACGTCGCGTCGCAACAATGTCAGAAGACGTGAATAATTCATAATTAATGGATAAAAAACTAGCTAATGTAATATCGTTCGTCTTAATGCTCATGGCTAAATACTGATGTTACTGGAGTCGGAACGTGCTTCGGAGAACCATTACCTGTCTGAGACGATCCCTGACAGGAAGGATCCGCAGAGAACACCTACAAAGAAGATGGTGGCGGTGAAGGGAGCCTTCCAGTCATCGTCACACACCAGGTCCCACTACCGGAACGCAAACACACCCAACAAGACAGTTAGACAGTTCAAAGGGTCTTCCCATCCATAAATTCCAGGCAGTGTTCCCAGTAGGTAGTGTAGCTTCACCTCAGTCACGATGGTGGAGGTGTATCTCTCTGTGTTGAACTCCCAGCCGTCCAGACATCCCTCGGTCTCGTTGCCGTTGGGACCCGGAGGGTCTCGGTACCTCAGGCAGCGACTGAGGACCACCTCCCCCCTCACCTCCTCCAGGGGGAACGACAGGTTGAGGTCCAAGCTGAAGCTGCTGCTGTTCAGCCCTGGGACCCAGCAGCGGTGGGGGGGGATGTCCACGAGGAACACCATCGCCATGCCAACGTAGCCGTTGGGTATGCTGCTGAGGCTGAGGAGGAAGAAGACCATCTTCTGGAAGGTTCCCCACTCGCCAAGGAACGCTGTCCTCTCCTCGTAATCCAGCATCCTCACGGCCTCAACCGCCCACAAATTTGCTCCGAACCCCTGACCTTTCTCTGAGGGGTAATGGTGATAAAGTTACCCTTGGTATCTCTAAAGTTTTTGAAGACGTACACCTCTGTCTATTCTTGACTACAGTGCTGCTCGTTCTCACAGAGCCCCCTGACCTGGACCTCTTACCTTTCTTTTATTGCCTTCAACTCTCCAGGTAACAAACCACCACACAAGGAACTTTCCAGAAGGCTGATATCCTGGATGATCCACAGCCAGTTGCAAGCAGAGAGTAGACTAGTTGGTCAAAGAGCCTGTGTGTGGAACTGTCTGTCTTCCTTCTGTTAAACCTGCATCTTTGCCTGTAGTCAGTGTTTGGATTAAAGATACACCATGGCCAAATGGGTTTGGAAAACATTGCCCAGCGCTTTTTAGAACAGAGAACAAAAGTCAACAGAGCATAACAAACTTTCAAATAGTTTATTCAATGGTTAGAAGTTTACAATCCTTTAATGCTAGACAGCCTAAACCCTTCCTCAGCATTACTTAGTCACATATGCAATAGATGCACACACACACGCGAACACACATCTAAGCATCCCTACATTTGATACTGATGAGAACTTCTTTAGTGAGGAATTTTCTTTACAACAATGTGGAGGCCAACTTGTAGAGAACCACACTTTTGTAATGACCAGATGATTTAAGAGGTTATCAGTGGAGACATCAGTCACACAACCAGCCAGACTATATTTCTAGTATGAAGTCTTCCATAAAGTGGTGCGAACCAGAACTACACATGCTGTCATGTGGGACTAAGCTGGCAGAGCTGGTAAGTTGTCGTTCTCAAGCAGCCTGCAGTAATGGGATTTGAAGCTACTTCATACTTAAAGTACTGTACTAAAATCAAAGTGGATTTAGCAATGGATTGCACAATGTTAACAAACGTAAAGATACACATAACCTTGAGTGTTTTATTTTTAGCACTGACTATTGTTGCTTCTTTCATTTTGAAATGTTATTTTACATAGTCCAAAAAGTTAACCAACAAAGTTTCTTTACTGACAGCAAGCTAAGAATATCTTTAAATATTCAAGCTTGATAACCTGCAACCTGTGTAGTCTACCGGTCTGCCTTGAGGCTGAAACACAACCAACAACTGATCAACAAGTAGCTTTGACACACAACACCAGCAGTGCTACCTTATACTCCCTACAGAAAATACTAATCATGATGCCATGTTTTTGTGGGTTAAAAAACAAGCTTGCCCAAATTAAGGTTTTACAACAACAACAAAAAAGAGATTTGTACAGTATAGTGTCTATGTACTTGTGCTATGTACTAGTACTTGTGTGTGCCATAGGTGAAAAGGGTTAACTAGCATCTTCACAATCTGTTTCCAACAGGATTGTTCAGAGGTGGAAGTTCAGGTTCGGTCAGTAGAAGACACTTGTTTCCAATCACCTAGATCTCCAAACTTTATTGTTCAGGAGACTCCCCCCCCCCCCCCCCCTTTGGAAAAAAGTGATTTGTGACTTCCATTTACTGACAGCGTTCATGCACAGCAAAGAGATACAGTGAACAAATGCAATGCATTTCTTGAGTCCCTTGTGTCCAACGCAAATGCAACGTGTGCTGAGGGGGAGGGGTGTGTGTCACCTACCTTGACAAATCAGAGGAAACGTGTCTCCTTTCCTGTTACCCCCCCCTCCTCTTTTCACTCATTTTCTTTCCCTCACCTCATTCTCTCTCTCTGCCCTGCTCTCCTTTCCTCTTGGTTGAGGGGCTGAGGAGAGAGTTTGGGTCACCTGCTTGAGTCCAGAGAACATGAAGGCGTCGCTGGGTTCCACGGTTATCTCCACGTCCTGCACCAGCCCCGTTCGGTTCTCAATGTGGTATCTCACTGGGAGGGACTCCCGCACGTGGCCAAACAACGGTAGGTCTGGAACCACACACATGCACTCTTACCCCACAAATCCAAATTTCATCCTCTTATAACTTAGCTCACAGATGAACAGCGCACGGCGCATTACAGCAAACACACACTTCATTATGCGTTGGCTGCGGGGCAGCTGGGTGGAGGGGATGGAGGGCCTGGTTGGGACCAGTGCAGTGAGGCTTGGAGTGTGGACAGACAGGGACTAGGAGGAGACACAACTTGCCCAGTGGCCTGTGGAATAAGACAGTGTGTTGCTTGTTTCTGCACTGATTGAGGAAAAGAAAAGAGGAATGCTCAGAGAGAATAAAGCTCTTTTTTTTCGACCCGGCAGCACTGACACTGTGACGGAAAAAGAACACTTCTAAAACGACCAACAGTGCTGCTTCACGGTAGCTCCGAATGTGTCAAAGACCAAATGACAATTATGAATGATAAAAGTGATCCACAACCGTTATAACAACTGAAACTTGAGAAACACCCATCTGAACACTTCATGAAATACAAGTTGTCCACTTCCAAGCGTGTGTATCTCTGTGTATTCAAGAGTGTGTTTATCTCTGACTTTTGGCAGAAGGATCAATTAACAGTTATAATGATCTAACATACAGTACTGACATTGAAGACAATAGGACATTACTGAATCTAAACACTGCTTAGCACCAGCCAGGCCATGTATCCCAGACCTATGTCTACAGAGTGCGAATTATAGAATGACAATCGGGGGGGTCAACTTCTTCTCCAGGGCGTGTATCGACTCCCCGACCTGTTGTTTTTACCTCTTTTAGGGGGGTCCAAGTCTTAATTAGACCCCCCGTAATTAGCACCCTGTAACAAACACTGGTTCAGGGGGTTGTGAGGCCAGGGTTACAGCTGACTGATCCTGGGACCACACAACAGGCCCACCCTTCTGGGTTCCATTAAACATCTCTCAACTGTTTCCTGGTGACTAGAAACATTGTCAATAGGCCTTACACTATGTCCTGGCCCTACAGGACTTTTGTTTATATAATGAGGTAGTACATTAATTCCACTTTTCTTGTAGATACTGAGTGCACCCTGCCTTAAAATGGGCAAGTGGGTACTGTGTGCATGGGTAAATAACGTTAAATGCACAGCATCAATAAGCATACGATGGCAATCACAACATTGGCATTGAGATGGTGTGTCGTGACATGGTGGCATACAGTGCTTCAGTCCAGCTTACCCAGGTATTTGATGTGGAACCCTCGAGGTGGGTTCAGGGACCTCCGCATCCATCCCTCTCGTAACACCTCCAGATGGTCCTCTTTTCCTTGAATCAACAGCATGTGTTTGTCTATCCAACCCAGGAAAAACGTCTCTGACACCACATCTGAGACCCGCTGGTTCCACAGGTGCTGCGTGTTCCCGGCTTTAAAATCAGCAAAGATCTCGTAGCCAGTGTGATGACGTGGGATCTCATCGCTTTCCGACACTCCTGTAGTATTCGCCGTGCCCACCCGAGTCAGTACGATGGCCAATTAGTGGGGGGCTATCTGCAGGAAAGACTCCATTCCAGACATCCCAACCTGCAGAGACTCATTTCAGGGAGGTGGCTTCTCCCACCCCCCACCCCCCCCCGGCACGCAATCAGGACGCGCGATATGCACCTGTCTCTATTCAAAATGGCCATTGGACAGTCTCTCGCTTGCTCTAAAGACATTGTATGGGATTTGCGGGCATCAGGGAGCCGCTATTGAAATGTGGGAGACTCCCGGAACTTCCGGGAGACTTGGGATGTCTGCCATTCTTGAATATCGTACTTACCCTCTCAAGTGGTGAACTTGGGAGTCATGAACTGTATCAAACATGGAAACACTCAGGCACATACAAATCCCCATGCATTCCATACATAGGTGACAGAAAGCTTGCAAGCTAGCTAGTATTAGCTAGCTAGCCTGCTAAGCTACCTTGTTCCACAAGTACCGCATAGTTTTTCAGAAGCACTGTATGTTCCACAGCTGGCAGTCACATCCAGCTGTGCAGCGAACCCAGCTCTGTCTGCAGTCTAATGTTACCTGAGACAATATGCCACCTTGGTAAAGGTAATATTTATTCACATTTGATTCGCGATTCAAGTGTTTATATATATATATATATATATATATATATATACATACTATATTAAAAAAAAATGTTTTGATTAAAAATCGCAATAAATCGTGAATCGATTTTTAATCGATCGTGACCCCAAGAATCGATTTGAATCGAATCATGAGGTACCAAAATATTCCCACCCCTAGTAATATTTCATAGAGGTTTTGTGTCCAACGTTATCCTGACGGACCTCGAAGTGCCATCTCTGTCGTGGTCATCACCAGTAAACCGTTATAGGCTATTCGGTTGGTAGCTCATCAAATCACTCAGGCAACGGTTTTGAGGCTGCGGTAAGCTACTGTGTCTCTGGGGATACCTGTTCTTTCCGCCGGGCCCGGGGCCTCTTGGGCCTGTGTTTTCCCCTATTGGCGTTAAACCTGTCGCCTCTCGCCTTGAGAACATAAGGCGTTCTATCTCTCGGTACCGGTGGTATGTCTCAGACAGGTACGGTCAGACTAAAGCTGATCCTCCCGTGGTCTCTGTGCCAGGAAGGCTGTTGTGGTGTTACTGCACCACCTTCAGGCAGACGAGAGGTTATGTGTCTGACCCATCTGACCACCCATCTGACCATCCTACATGGGCTTGTTGATGACAGGGTCTGCAGTTGTGGTTGAGATGCTACTGTACAACTTGTGTGTGCACGCAAGTGCCTGCATATGGTTGGTTGGAGGACTGGTATGAAAGAATAAGGGTGTTAAAATGGCGTTGTCTCAACTTGAGTCTTCCCACTTCTTAACTCAAGGGTATGGTGACTCACTGTAAAAACTCACTCAACACAAATAATGCACACATATCATGGCATCTTCACCAATAATTTACTATAACCATCTGGTCTTAATGAAGATCACATTATAACATTATAAACCACTGAAAGACTACAGCTCATTCAAAACTCTGCAGCTAGATAACCAAAACTAAAAGGAGAGAACACATTAGTCCTGTCCTAGCTACTTTACACTGGCTCCCTGTTACCTTCAGAATTGACTTTAAGGTCCTTTTCCTCACAGCTCTAAACGGACAAAAACCTAGCTACATTGCTAATTCTCTTACTAACTACACACCAGCTAGAACACTGTGATCATCAAATGCAGGCCTATTAGAGGTCACCAGAAGCAATCATAACAAGATTGGTGATGCAGCCTTTGTCAATTATGCCAAAACTATGGAACACATAGGGAAGCAAACACGCTAGACATTTTCAAAAGACAGTTTAAAGCCTCTCTTTACACCAAAGTATTTAACAAATTTGATCTCAGAAGGGTTTTATTACTTGTATTAGTTGTATTATTGCGGCATGTGTTTGACTTGGATTATTGTTTTTATTGATTGTGTTTTGGCTGTCTTGATTCCCGCTGTTGTAGCCATTTCTACATAATTTGATTGGTTGTTTGTCGTCCCTGCAAAACAGGCTGAAGCTATTGGACCTTGAAGCACCACAGTCTTTTGACCTACACTTAACTTGTTAGAAATACTATCCTGAGCTTGTTATATCGTTTCTTTTAAGTTAATAAGTAAACAAACAACAATATACATTTTTGGATGATGGACTTTTCTGTGTTGAGTACGAAAGACCTTTGAGGTCCTAGGCGAGTGAGTCAGCTCGGCTGCACCCACACCCGCAAAGATTGCGCCTGTGTTTTGTTACATTTCATTTATATTGGGATACCACAAAGACTGTGGCTCGAGATACCGCAAAGACTGCGGCTCGTAATCAAAAGGCTTGAGCAACATAGGTTATGGACTGCTCTGAAAAAGGTCTGAGATTGTTCTGGATTACGGCAAAGACTGCGGCCTGTAATCAAAAGGCTTGAGCAACATAGGTTCTGGACTGCTCTGCAAAAGGTCTGAGATTGTTCTGGATTACGGCAAAGACTGCGGCCTGTGTTCAGAGAGGTTTAATTACTTATATTGTTTTTGTTGATTTTATGTAACACATGTAGCACCCCCTAGCATGTTCTCTCTTAGTTAGGAGTGCGCTCTCCGAGTTCTTCCTTTAGTCTAGTATGATAACCCCTAATATTACCTGTGTAAAACCCGAATCAGAATTCGGTTTATTCGCCATGTATGTTATACAAACACGGAATTTACTGTGGCAGGGAGGTGCAAAACACTAAACATATACAGATCTTAAATTAAGTAAAAGTACAAACTATTTCTATGAACTAAACAATCTAAGAATCTAACAATTTAAAAATAAAATAAAATATATATAAAAATTATAGAATGAGCAGCGTGAATGGTCAACATAGTGCAATCGGATACTGAGATAAAGTGGCTTATGCATACTGAATTTCCATTAGATGGACTTATACTAGTTAAATAAGTGAATTAATGTCAATGGGAGTCCTTGGCCTTGTTGAAGAGGCCAGTAGCAGATGGAAAGAAACTGTTCTTATGGCGTGAGGTTTTGGTCCTGATGGACCGCAGCCTGACCAGGGTGGGTGGGGTCGGCCACAATCTTCCTCGCACGCCAATGCTTAAACAATGATCAAAAAGAAACACGTTTTATATATTTACCGAAAATATAAATCCACATGAAATACAAAATATACACTCAATTGAACAAATCTTTACACTCCTCAATTTCGGTAAACTAAACTAAGCCAGCATACCTTAACTAGTCCACTAAATGGAAAGACATGCGATCAAATTAACCCACCATGTTGAAGGCCCGTTGCATGACTTATCCAAAAAATACTGTTGCTGTGTTTGATGTCCTCCTCGCCGTTGCAGCACTTTCCTGGTGGTGCTGGTGAGGTAAACGTCTAACCTCTGACGCCTGGGACACACTGGCTGCGAAGCGCCTGGACGCGCCGCGCCGCGCCACGATCGGCTACGATAGGCTACGACTGAGCAAAAGCTGTTCACACCAGACGCGCATTTCTCCGCGCCGGTCACCAAGCCTTTCAGCTACTCTGAGCTTTCCTTTACGCTGACATGGTACATAAACATGGCATTGGCTATATCCCAGCATTGATCCTTATCTACGTTGTCCTTGTAAAATTGTTGCTGACATACAACAACTCCCTGTGCTTTTCAACTTCGAGAATTCATTTGATGCTGATTTTAGAAATCGACTTGGGGGTTCTCTCTCGGTAGGCTATGTCTGCGTGTGTGTTGTGTGCAACGCCTGACAAATCGTTTCTCTCAAACAAACAAAACAACTATGGGAATGCTAGCTCAACGGATCAATCCGTTTATTTTCATTAGTTTTCATCAGGGTAAACACATGTAAAGGACGTTCGTTACCAACATTGTGTAATTATAAAGTCTACAACTTTACAAATGTTCACCGTAGTCTACAATTAATGGAGTAAAATCTTAACGTGTTTTTTTCTTCAAATATATCAACTAGTATGGTGTATTTCATCATCCTGCAGCCGATTTCGCAAGCGTCTTGCGAAAAAATTAGACCAGCTGCCGAAACGATCGCTGCAGATCGCAGGCGATCGCAGGCAATCGCGGCGCTTCGCAGCCAGTGTGGTCGGTCCCATTTGTTAACATGGGCGCCGAAAGAAAAAAGGAGGCGCTTCCAGGCGCGTCGCAGCAGATCGCAGCCGATCGCAGGCAGTGTGTCCCAGGCGTGATGCTCCTGGAGATTTGCACTCTCGAAACTGTGCCCAAGACAACCGAGCAGGCGACTCGCAGGCCACAGTTCGTTGAAGCTTCTAGCTAAATCGAGCTGATTAGCTAGCTCTCTCTAATGCAGACCCGGCGCTATGGGCGGGCCTTGGGGTGCCGGGCCCGCCCTGGGACTCGGTTGGGCCCGCCCTTGACGAACGAGCCAGTCAGTCACTTATCACACGTAAAAAAAAAAAATCAAATTCAAAAAAATTCTCCTCCCCTTAAAGTAGCTAGCGCTATGGCTGGATACTCCTCTCGATAACTAAAAAACGTTGGAGTTTCTTCCACAATCGACCGAATTGGCCAAACAAGGCATGTACATTTATCTTACAGTGTACATAATCTAGCTAGTTAATGTTGTTTTTCCAAGTTTTTTAGAAATCTGCTCAAATCGAGGCTAAACAGTGCTACTACCGTCATGCCTGTCACAAACAAATTCTTTGTAAGTAAAAAGTTTAGACTTTTAATTGACAATATTGACAACACATATTAAGAAACTTGTCTTTACTCATAATATCGTCTCCGATTTCAATTCGAAGCTGTAAATCTAACACAGTTGACAATCTCCCATGGTATCCGCCTCGGAAAACAATCTGCAGTTGCTGACGATACATTTATTTCCCCCTCCCAGTAACCCCTTAACCAATGATATGTGCTTTGAGCTTAAGTTGTCGTGAGTATCTGGCAGTTTTCAGAAATAAAATAAGTGATTGGACGGCAAAGATATTAAGGCGGGAACCATGGGCATTTTAATGCCCATATTTAAATGGTCCGGAAGCAAAGGGTTTAAGTGAAAACGATAGAGATAAAGAAATAGAGATAAAGAGATATAAATAGAGATGAAGAGATAGAAATAGAGATAAAGAAATAAAAGATGGATATAAGACGTTTCTTTAATAAACCACGGAGTGTCTCTGAGGACGGGGACAGAGAGTGTGAAAGCGAAGGACAGACGTCTGAGGAGATTGACAGCTCCAGAGAAGTAGGCCTAAACGTTAGCCGCTCCAGAGAAACCGTTAGCCACCCCATCGATATAGCATGCAGCATGCAGCATCCAAAGAACATATGCTTTGTGAAATTATGTGGAAAGACAAGGGAATGAGGATTGCTACAGGAAGAGAGGTGTCGACTTTGGTTAACGCTGAACAGTTGCAGCGCAACAGATACTACCTGTCATCAATAGTAGATGTAATTGAGTTTCTCGCCGTCAGCCACTTGCCTTTCAGAGGTGATAATGACTCTTATGCAAGTATGTCTGATGATGGCTGTGGTTTGTTCTTGTCTATGTTTGAGTATACTCTACGGAAAGATCCTGTATTGGCCACTATTGCCCAGTCCATTCCACACAATGCCAGATACACCAGCCATGAGATCCAGAATGAGTTGCTGGACATCATATCCACCATGGTCACAGAGCACATCGTGACAGAGGTCGGGGAGTCGTTTTACATGATAAAAGTGGATGGTACTCGAGACCCAACAGGAACAGAAAACATCTCAATAGTTGTGCGCTTTATTAATGAGTTGTATGAGCCAACCGAACGTCTTCTGACAATTGCCACAGCTGACCAAGGGGATGCGGCTACACTGACTGACACGATCGTGGAGGAATTGTCTAAAGCTGGACTGAGTCCGAAGCGAATAATTAGCCAAGTGTATGACGGCGCTTCTCTGATGTCCGGTAAGCACGGGGGGGTGCAGAAACGGTTGCAAGAGAAACTGCAGCGAGACATTCCTTATGTCCATTGTTTCAACCACCAATTGCATCTCGTGGTCTTGCATGCCCTGGCAGCAGAAAAGGCTGTGTTGGAT
Organism: Osmerus eperlanus; assembly: GCF_963692335.1. Lineage (NCBI taxonomy): Eukaryota > Metazoa > Chordata > Actinopteri > Osmeriformes > Osmeridae > Osmerus > Osmerus eperlanus. The sequence continues at coordinate 3,975,330 of NC_085030.1, read as the reverse complement.
TTTTTCAGCACCTGCAATATCCTCTACAAATTCTGCAGGAGACCAACAGTAGCCCTCCTGTACAAGGGAGAGAGGTTGAAACGCCTCTTGGAGCAACGCTGGACGGGTCACTTTGGCACTGTCTCTGTTGTTTTAAGATCATTTGATGACCTGGTCACCCTCCTCAAAGAGATCGACAGCCAGAGGACCTATGGCGCAGATGTGCGCGTTGAAGCGGCAGGTCTGCTTCGGACCATGTCTGAGCCCAGCTTCAGGTTCATCGCCGAGATGGTTCACTCTATCCTGTCATACCTCGACCCCCCTAATACCATGCTACAGTCAGAGGACATGGATCTTTTGACAGGTATGCAACTTGTCAATTCTGCGTGTGTGTGTCTTGAGAACATGCGCTCTGAAGTGAAAAGTCATGGCTCTCTTGGAGCGCTGCCGGAGTGCAGAGCCGCCCATGGAAAAGAGAAGGCGCACCATCAACCCAGCCTTTGACATCCACATTGTTGAGGAGAGAATCGCAAAGGAGGACCCCAACAACGAGCTGGAACTGCGGAGGCTATATTTCAGCTGCATTGATTCAGTGTGTGGGGAAATCAAGGAGCGCTTCGGAGAGCGCAACTGCGCGGTTATGGGTGCATTGAATGCGCTGGACCCGGAGGACGCCGATTTCCTCAACGCATCTAAGGTCACCCCACTACTGAAGCTCAGCAACACGTTTGTGGTGGATAGGGAGTACACGGTTGCTCACCAGCTCCTACGTGCACGAATGTATGACACATCCCCACCTGACGGGGGTAGATGGACTATGGCAAAAGTTCTGAAATACCTTCACCAGCCTCTTGAGGCAATGCCAAGCATCATAACTGCTCTGAAACATGCACTAACTTTTGGGGCAAGCACGGCCGTCTGTGAGAATTCCTTCTCCACTTTAAAGAATGTTTTCTCAGATCACAGACAGTCGATGCTCCACAAACGAAAGGCCAACCTGATATTGCTAGCTTTCGAGAAGGACTTGACAAAGAAGTTCAGGAGTGAATGGAGGGACACTGTCCTACGCACATTTCACTCGGTGGCCAATCGTCGTCTCCCGCTCTACTAATGATGAGTTATCTGGTTTTATCCAGCCTGCCGGCCTTATATAGACTAGGCTAAATTGTTGGTTGTAGGCCTATGTGTTTGTTGTTTCTTGGAAAAACAAACATGTAATGCAAAGCAATGTTTTCTGAAATTCTGTTGTAGGCCAGCATGTGACCGACGGGCTGGCTGGTGTTTTGCTCATCGTTTTACCAGCGGCCCACCAGTGGCAGCCAACTTTTTACCGACAGACGTCCGCTACTGGCCCCGCTGGCTGCGGCTTGCTGAAGGCCCACCATCGGGCTATCGCTCAGATCTATAAATTCTCAACAAATACCGAAGGCTACTACACCATAATCTGAATAAACACTTTACAAATTGATTTTGAAACAGATGACTTTGTACATGTTAGGACCTTCAATATGGATATACAAAACAATAAATTATATTCTAACTATATTCTGATACGGCACTATTATACTAATACTACTACTGCTGTGTTGCGCTCCGTTTCGGTCATCAGTTTTTGTTTGAAAATGAAGACAATTAAATAAATCAAATTATATGTAGCCGGGTGGGTAAAAAAAATACATTGTATATATTTTGTTATGAACCTGGAAGGTATTTTGATTTATTTCGGCCACTAGGTGGCGATGTGACAAGTCAAGTGTTAACGCGGACGGTGCATCTTGGTCGTTCACTCTTTTTCTTTTCTGCCCGAGCATGAAAGCAGCACCTCCGTGAATGCCGGAGTAAACCTTGTTAAGATATAGGTACATATTGTAATTCTGTTTTAAAAACATGTTAGAATGTTTGAATTACACCTGTTAAGTCTTTTGACTGGATGATGTTTTGTGTTTATTATTGATTTTTGGATGGATGTCTATGGTTTCGTAGCCTATGTGTTTCCGTGACTGTATATTTATATTGTTTTGCATTGTTTTGTATTATTTTGTTTTAAGTCCTTTCGTGGGGTGGCCTTTCTACGAAAGTAACAGTTAATAAATGAACCAGGAAAAGTAATTGTGTCCTGTGTGGGTCTCAGTTCGGCAGGCTACATATAAAATTATTGTCGCTGTATTATTCGTTGGGTAGGCAACCTAGCTGGCCTATTTATTAGCTTGTGAGATTCTAAATAATACCGTTTGTCACCTTTTTGTGCCGGAGTTGGATTATAGGTGAAAAGTTGACCTACTATGCTACCATAGGCTGTAAAAAAAAAAAAGAAAAAAAAGAAGAAAAAAAAAGAAAACGTGCCCCCCCCAAAGCAACGTATGCCCCCCCCGCAAATCAGTGCCTGGCGCCGGGCCTGCTCTAATGTAAACTCTATTCGAGTTTTACACAAGTCACATAACCGGCAACGTACTTCACAGGTTTCTTCAGACTCACTCTCCGTAGTCTGCATACACATCACACTTGAAAATAAAGAGAAATAAAAGTCTGTTGAATGTTGCTAATGTGCGTTGGGCCACGCCGTGCGATCTCCTTCAGTCGATGGGCAACTCGTGGCGCACCAGCCACCTCGTGGTGTGAAGAGTAAAAGTTCGGTGAGTAGCTCAGTGTCCAGAAGAAAAAGAAAGGCTCCTTGAATTGGACTGTCCGTCGAATTTGGTTCCTTTCCCGTCCCAAGTCCAGTATGCACGTGCAACCTGCTGCTGAGTTATCTGTCCGACAGCCCGCACATTACAGGTTACAGTCATTCAATGGTCCCCTAATTGGCAACTCAATACTGAAACTCCGGACCCGCTCTCCACCATCTTCTCCCCCTCTTCTTCCGTTCTTTCCCATACATATACCTCGACGACGACAAGTCAAAGGTCATATAAAACTTATGAGCCAATAAACTCACAGACATTCGAATGTAAATATGAACAATATGTTTAAACATTTTAAATCAATTAACTTTTAACCTTAATGCTATTTATTATATAATGAACTTATTTATTCTAACATATTTATATAGCAATGAATGAAATTCAACAGGGTTACACGCACTTTGAGCTGCAATTCTTGTATGAAATGTGCTATATAAATAAAGTCTTATTATAACCAAACTGAATCTGACTTACTCTTGGTATGTGCTAAATGTCAGAGACAAGGAAAGAAGCTCCATTGTGCTTACATACACCAATACATTAATGATGAGGGGAAATGCGCGGCCTTTGCAACACTAGGAACTGTGGTACAGGTCATAGAAACCCAGCATGCAAGCTCACCGGTTATTTGAATGCCTTTATTGTACACAATTTGAAAACGAATACACTAGGAAACATGTCATACACAACTGTAACATCACATACATTAAAGATCTCTCAATGCATAGCGAGACTTCATAAGGTATTTCAATCAAAACTGTACCAAACAAGGAGGTCTAAGCAGGAAAACTATTCCTAGTAGATTTTATTTTAGCTTCCGTCTCTGAATAAATCTGTGTATTTTTGTAGCAACCATAAGGACCGGTTCTTAACACCTACAAATAAGCGTCTGGTGTGTACAAATGCAAGGGAAACAACACGTTGGTAAATTCCTTTTCGAATACTGTAGGTTGTACCTTAGTCAGTTGAAGGACTGCTTTTCACCAGACCACTTCAGAACCTCGTCAGAGCTCTGCGGTTTTCATATCTGTGACCAGCTAAGAAATCCATTATCCACCAACCCTGTTCCTCCTGCTCACAGACTGGTCTTTTCACAGTAAAAGTAATCTGACACGACTTATAGTCAGGGATCAGGGTTCGGAGTCTTCAGATCTCCACAGAGGTTGTCCCCTTCTTCCGGTCATGTGTACTTTCTTTACCCTGTTGCCTTAAACACACCCTAGATACACAACACAAAGTCAGACCCAACTGTACATCCCAAATACCCCATCACACGCTTCAACCCTAACCATGGTAACGTACCTTTGAAGCGGTTTCACCTGATGGATGAATTCTGGAAGTTCTTCACCTTTGGTTTCAGGTAGCCACAAGCTCAACAACCCAATCATGACCGTGGCTCCACCCATCAAGATAAAAGGTAGGAACTTGTTGTATGTACCTGAAATCAGACAGCATTGACAAACATAGATCTAGACAGACATATATGCTTCCATACTCTTTAATGGAGACACACACAAACACTGACCCATGAAGGCGATGTATGGGGAGACGGTGCTGCCCACATGTGATGCCATGGAGATGACTCCCAGGGCCATGTTTCTCACCACGGTGGGGAAGAGCTCCATCATGTACAGGTACAGGAAGCAAAACGCCCCCGTCACACCCGTCTTCCCCACCATCACCAGGGTTAGGGTCAGGCCGCTCAGTTCTACACACACACACACACAGTTTATGTTTTTCTAGATTTGAGTAGTATGAGAGTATATATGCCGGTACGTGTGTTCCATGAGTTTGTACCCTCTTAGGTGTGTGTACGTTTGTTTACATGGGAATCCTTATGAGTATGTGCCATTTTGTAAGTGTCTGTGGTAGGGCTGTCCCCACTCACTTGACTAGTCGATTTTCTGGTCGATATGCTCTTGGTCGACTAAGATTGTTTTAGTCGAGCTGTCGTATGGCAGTGTGAGATCTCCCGCTTGTGTCATCATTGCTGAATTAACAAAATGTTCTACAGAAATTGTAGATTATATTATTTAACCCTTGTGTTATCTTCGGGTCATTCTGACCCATCAGTCATTGTGACCCACCGTTGTATTGCGACAACTTTACCGCATACAAAAACAAAGTGAAGCATTTTCTTTTAACCGGTGGGCTGTCTCAGACCCCCCACATTGCGAAGGTTAAAAGAAAATTATTTTAATTTGTTTTTGTATTGGGTAAAATTGGGTAAACACAACGATGGTTCGTTATGAACCTTTGGGTCATGGGACCCGAAGACAGCACGAGGGTTAAGACAAATAAAGCAACTCTAAAAATATATAATTGAAAAGAAAAGGCGTTACTGTTTTCCCTTTCGTTAATCTGCGCTTTGTTTTGGTTTGGTATGTTGCACAAGGCACAAGCACAATTGGCTGCCAAACTACAAACTCTGCCATAACCTACTTTGTCAGTGTTATTAGTCAAAATGGCCAAGAAATATGTGGTATGGCAGCATTTCATTAAAGTATATTTACATTTATAAAGTACGGGGTGACTCGAAAAACGTTGAATGCAAACTCTGCCAACAACGGTTTATTTTTCAAAGTTCGACGTTGAATATGATGTAGCCTACCACCTGAAAAACGTAAATTGGCCTAGCCCTACTTCGCTCACGCGCTGGGTTGAAAAATGAATATGAATATTATAAGAATCACATTCAAATCGAATTACATTATCTTCTCCGGCCAAGACAACAACATCTTTCTCTGTTGCACCGTTCCCCACTCAGCTTCTACTTAAGTTCGCATGCTGCAAGTTTTCAGGCAGTGATGAGCGCGCTCTGATCATTTGCATGTTAAACAAACATTATTTGTAATTTGTAGTACATTGTAAGAGATACTAAATACCATCGACATTCGGTTACAACAGGACTGGTGATACGAGTCTTATTATTAGTAGGCTATTAGCGGCTGAATCTGCAATGTCCAGCAGCCATTGAGTCAGATCGGGAAAATGTTTGTACGTTTCAAATTTCGATTAGTTTCAGACGTTTTAGTCGAGTCTTGGTCGACCAAAGAAAATTTTAGTCGGGGACAGCCCTACCCAGCTAACACATGACGTTGCGGCAACGTTGCCAGTAAGTGCTCAGTTGGTAACCCGCGACGTTACCTTCTGGCAACGTCGTGGCAACGTCGTAGCTACGTTATAAAGGGAATGTTGCCAGTTGGTCCCATGGACAACGTTGCCACGACGTTGTACCTTGGTCGGCTGGTTACGTTATTTTTAGACCCGTGGGCAACGTTGCCGCGACGTCGTACCTTGGTCGGCTGGTTACGTTATTTGTTGGTCCCCTGGACAACGTTGCCACGACGTCGTACCTTGGTCGGCTGGTTACGTTATTTTTTGGTCCCCTGGACAACGTTGCCACGACGTTGTACCTTGGTCGGCTGGTTACGTTATTTTTTGGTCCCATGGACAACGTTGCCGCAACGTTGTACATTGGTCGGCTAATTACCTTATTTTTAGACCCGTGGACAACGTTTCCGCGACGTCGTACCTTGGTCGGCTGGTTACGTTATTTTTTGGTCCCGTGGACAACGTTGCCGAGACGTTGTACCTTGGTCGGCTGGATACATTAATTTTGGTACCATGGGTTAAGTTGCGGCTAAGTCGCTCTTTGGTCGCAGGACAACGGATCTCGAGTGCATATAGTGGTTTATCCAGAGATGGAGAGATCACACTGGACTGCTCTCAGTTCTGACACTTTTGCAATGTACCCATAGTCTACATGAATTTCAATCACACACAATATTAAATGTTGCACCCAGCACGTATAAATGTAGACAATGATAAGCGCGCTCTGATCATTTGCATGTTAAACAAACATTATTTGTAATTTGTAGTACATTGTAAGAGATACTAAATACCATCGACATTCGGTTACAACAGGACTGGTGATACGAGTCTTATTATTAGTAGGCTATTAGCGGCTGAATCTGCAATGTCCAGCAGCCATTGAGTCAGATCGGGAAAATGTTTGTACGTTTCAAATTTCGATTAGTTTCAGACGTTTTAGTCGAGTCTTGGTCGACCAAAGAAAATTTTAGTCGGGGACAGCCCTATGTGTGTGTGTGTGTGTGTGTGTGTGTGTGTAGAAGCAGTACTGTCCGCTCCGGTGGGCCTCGTACCATCAGGTATGAGCTTGATGAAGAGCAGCAGGCCTCCAGACAGCAGCAGGGTGAAGGGGAGGGTGAAGCGTCGGGGGGTGTAGCGGATCAAGAACCAGACGCTGCCGTAAGCCAGGAACTCTGTGGCCGCCGCAACCAAGCAGTTGAAGTAGGGATCTCCGTCCATATTGGGCGTGTTCAGGGACATCCCATAATATGTCATGGAGATGATGATCCTGAGGTGGTGGACGGAGAAGTTGTGACGTACGCAAGTATACACTAGCATGTGGTCAACTGTGTGTAGTATGTAGTCATCATGCAGTGTGCAGTGTTTATTTATCCTACTGTGTAGGATATATTTTGCAGCAGTGTGGTGTAGTATGTAGTGTGTATTATAGTGTGAAGCATGCAGTATGCGGTTCTTATGTGTGTTGTGCACAGTGCATGCTATACTGTGTAGGGTATATTTTGCAACAGTGTGGTGTAGTGTGTATTAAAGTGTGTGGTGCGTAACAAGCATACAGGGTGTGGTGTCTAAATGTGGTGTGCACAGTGTGTTATACTGCGTAAGGTATACTTTTCAGCAGTGTATGGCTAGGACGTATCAGGGTACCAGATGAGGATGTTAATGATGGTGAGGTTGCGTATGTTCCTGGTTCTGACCAGGTCCAACCAGGTGTACAGGCGTGGGCTCTCCTTGGCTCTGTTTTCCTGCAGATAGTAAACATGTAGAAGTATATTGGGAATGTTTGTCGGTTAGTGTGTGTGTGAGTGTGTGTGTGTGTGAGCATTAAAACACCATGAGTTCAGCAGTGACATCTTCGGTGAAGATGACATCAGGAGCCGTAAGACCATTCATCTTGGCAGCAGCTTTGATGATAGACTCCGCCTCCTTCAGTCTGCCCTGGGTCAATAGCCAGCGAGGAGACTCTGGAATGTACCTGCAGCACAGGGCACTACTATGTCCTCCATGTCTCCCTACTGTTCCAAGTTCAAGCCACTCTACTGGTCCCAAAAGAGAAATAGAAACATTCATGTACTGCCAGGTGGCATTGGTACTCACCACCAGAGAGGGATGTAGAGGAAGCCAGGGATGGCGAGGACAACCAGGAGGAGCCTCCAGCTCCTGAAACAGTAGGCCGCCAGGGGCAGCACGGTGTAGCCCAAGGCATAGCTGAAACTTACCCCCAGGGCACCAAAGTTGACGCGGACTGATTTAGTTAGGAGCTCAGAGCCTAAGGTCCACAGAATCACACAGACAAGATCAGACCAGAGCTAGACAAATGAAGAAATGCAATGAAGATATTACTCTTATCTGATCTAGTTATCTCTTTGTCCAGACTGACCCAGTATGAAGGCAGCACTGTAGTTGGTTGTCTCGCTCACCCCCACAATGAAGTAGAAAAAGCAGAACATTTCCCAGCTGGTAGAGGCTGCTTGGAGGAGAGTGAACACTGTCTGCATTGCCAAGGTGCCAAAGAGGACCAACCTGCGCCCGAACCTATGGAACATACAATTTCATCCTGGAAATGTATAAGGGGAAAAACTCCAAACATTGCCTTGAACTATACCTGAACAAAATACAGGATATAGACTAGAACATTACAACAGAACTTGATGTGTTTGTGTCTACAGAACACTAGAACAATTAAATACTGATGTGTCTGCAGTTGTAACGTGCTTTGGAGAACCATTACCTGTCTGAGACAATCCCTGACAGGAAGGAACCGCAGAGAACACCTACAAAGAAAATGGTGACGGTGAAGGGAGCCTTCCAGTCATCGTCACACACCAGGTCCCACTACCGGAACGCAAACACACCCAACAAGACAGTTAGACAGTTCCAAGGGTCATCCCATCCATAAATTCCAGGCAGTGTTCCCAGTAGGTAGTGTAGCTTCACCTCAGTCACGATGGTGGAGGTGTATCTCTCTGTACTGAACTCCCAGCCGTCCAGACATCCCTCGGTCTCGTCGCCATTGGGACCCGGAGGGTCTCTGTACCTCAGGCAGCGACTGAGGACCACCTCCCCCCTCACCTCCTCCAGGGGGAACGACAGGTTGAGGTCCAGGTTGAAGCTGCTGCTGTTCAGCCCTGGGACCCGGCAGCGGTAGGAGGGGATGTCCGCGAGGAACACCATCGCCATGCCAACGTAGCCGTTGGGTATGCTGCTGAGGCTGAGGAGGAAGAAGACCATCTTCTGGAAGGTTCCCCACTCGCCAAGGAACGCCGTCCTCTCCTCGTAGTCCAGCATCCTCACGGCCTCAACCGCCCACAAATTTGCTCCAGACCCCTGACTTTTCTCTGAGGGGTAATGGTGATAAAGTTACCCTTGGTATCTCTAAAGTTTAAGAGGTACACCTCTGTCTATTCTTGACTACAGTGTTGCTCGTTCTCACTGAGCCCCCTGACCTGGACCTCTTACCTTTCTTCTATTGCCTTCTTCACCTCTCCAGGTAACAAACCACCACACAAGGAACTTTCCAGAAGGCTGATATCCTGGATGATCTACAGAGTAGACTACTCGGTCAGAGAGCCTGTGTGTGGAACTGTCTGTCTTCCTTCCGTTAACCCTGCATCTTTGCCTGTAGTCAGGGTTGGGATCCAAGATACACCATGGCCAAATGGGTGTGGCAAAAATTGCCCAGCGCTTTTTAGAGCAGAGAACAAAAGTCAACAGAGCATAACAAACTTTCAAATAGTTTATTCAATGGTTAGAAGTTTACAATCCTTTAATGCTAGACAGCCTAAACCCTTCCTCAGCATTACTTAGTCACATATGCAACAGATGCATACACACACGCGAACACACATCTAAGCATCCCTACATTTGATACTGATGAGAACTGCTTTAGTGAGGGATTTTCTTTACAACAATGTAGAGAACCACACTTTTGTCATGACCAGATGATTTAAGAGGTTATCAGCGGAGACATACGTCAGTCACACAACCAGCCAGACTATTTCTATTATGAAGTCTTCCATAAAGTGGTGCGAACCAAAACTACACATGCTGTCATGTGGGACTAAGCTGGCAGAGCTGTTAAGTTGTCGTTCTCAAGCAGCCTGCAGTAATGGGATTTGAAGCTACTTCATACTTAAAGTACTGTACTAAAAGCAAAGTGGATTTAGCAATGGATTGCACAATGTTAACAAAAGTTAAGATACACACAACCTTGAGTGTTTTATTTTTAGCACTGAGTATTGTTGCTTCTTTCATTTTGAAACGTTATTTTTCATCGTCAAAAAAGTTAACCAACAGAGTTTCTTTACTGACAGCAAGCTAAGAATATCTTTAAATATTCAAGCTTGATAACCTGCAACTCCAATTTGCTTACACCAGTACGTGAATGTGACAATTTCATCTTTGTTGCTCGTAGACTTCCTGAATGGGAGTTGGAGTTCTTAGGCTGCAGCAATAGAGGTGTCGTCTACCGGTCTGCTTTGAGGCTGAAACACAAAACCAACAACTGATCAACAAGTAGCTTTGACACACAACATCAGCAGTGCTACCTTATACTCCCTACAGCAAATCCTAATCATGATGCCATGTTTTAGTGGGTTAAAAAACAAGCTTGCCCAAATTAAGGTTTTACAACAACAAGAAAGAGATTTGTACAGCATAGTGTCTATGTAGTAGCTTCTGTGTGCCATAGGTGAAAAGGGTTAACTAGCATCTCCACAATCTGTTTCCAACATGATTTTTCAGAAGTGTAAAAGTTCAGGTTCGGTTCCCCCCCCAGAAGATGTATTAGTTATTTAATCAGAGTGGATTGAGCAAAAAAAAGAATTACTGTCTTTCAAACGATTTACATCCCTTCCAAGGTAGATTATAAATCACTTGGAAAAAAAAGGGATTTGTGACATTCATTTCCTGACAGCCTTTATGCACAGCAAAGAGATACAGTGAACAAATGCAATTTGCATGCGGTCCTGTGCGCAGGGGGGGGAGCGTGTCGCCTACCTTGACGAAGATGCGCGAGGGCAGGAAGCGTTGCAGCAGCTGATTGGCCGGACTGGGGAAGCGCAGCAGGCTGATGTTGAGCAGGAGGAGTGTCTGGTAGCCCGCCATCAGGGGGTAGAAGTTATACAGCATCTCCTGCCGTGCCCCTGGTAGGATACGCACACGGACCTGGAGAAGGAGACAAGATAACTCGGCACATTTGGGACATTGGGATTCAGGGAGGTTGATGGGATGGTAGCTGTGAACACATCTGAGAGGGGAGGTCATGCGTTGTGCGCTGGTGGTGGTGGGAACTGTCGAACATTAGTTAGGAGCTGATTTCAGAGCACAGGCCTGGTTTATGATCAGTCACACTCTGGGGTCAGGGGGTTAGGGTTAGGGTCAACGCCTAGATACTGAGTGTCCTGGATCAGAGGAAACGTGTCTCTTTTCCTGTTACCCCCCCTCCTCTTTTCACTCCTTTTCTTTCCCTCACCCCCTTCTCTCTCTCTTCCCTGCTCTCCCTTCCTCTTGGTTGAGGGGCTGAGGAGGCCCCACCATATGGAATAATCTAACCCAACTGCAACAATCTTGCTTGTCATTCCCCGTTTCAAAAAAGATTTCATAGAACATCCAAGCACTACTTTCACCTGATTTGTTGTTTTTCTGGTTTGTTTTCCTTGTTTTGGTTTTCTGTTTTTGGTTTTCTGTTTTTCTTTGATATTTGACAACCTGATATACATGTTAACACTTCTATGCATCATTTCCATTCATTTATTTTGCAATTTGTTAAATATATTTAGTATCGATCACGTATTTATTATGTTCAATGATATAAAATGAGTTTCATTTTGTATTTTCTGGTAAAATTTCAACGATTCTCTTTTGTTTTCACTTTTGTTTCACACGTGTAATTAACTTATAATTCATATAGATAATTTATGGTAAAATTTCGACTTATTTAATTTGTTTATCTTGGAAAATTTTGTTTAGTTTGATGAATGTATAATATTGACTATTAAGTTTCTGGGGTGGGGCCCACGAAAAACCACCTGCATGGTTTTTTTTTCTCTTCTTTTGTATCTTTATATTGTTTTAATCTTTGTATAAATGCGAATGCAAACAAGGAGAGAGTTTGGGTCACCTGCTTGAGTCCAGAGAACATGAAGGCGTCTCTGGTTCCACTGGAGACACAACTTGCCCAGTGGGCTGTGGAATAAGACAGTGCAGTGTTTCCGCAAAGTTTTCTGTGGCAGCCCGCCACGGCTAAATTTCTGCCGCCACGGTATCAGAAATAGGGCTGTACAAAATTTTAGGCCGTCTATCAGCAGTGATTGTTAGAAAGCGTATGGGATGATTGCACGGACACGCGCTTCACAGCGCAGTTGAGATGTGTGCGTCCTTGAAAATTGTAGAGCTAAGTCGTATAACTTATGTTGTCAGTTAATTGGTGGCCAAGCCGCGAAGCGGCGAAGCCACTTAAGTGTTTCTACCTTTTCTTATTAGGGGCCGAGCAGCGAAGCTGCGAGGCACCTATTGTAATTGGTAGTATTATTAGGATTCCTCCGTAAGGAGGAAACCTATTGTTATTGTTAGTTTTATTATTATTATTATTAGGGGCCAAGCAGCGAAGCTGCGAGGCACCTATTGTTATAGACCAATTATTTGTTTGTAAACATTCGGGATGCGCGCGCAATGTGGCTGCAGAAAACCATGTAGACCGCATCTCATGCGGCAGCTATGTCTTCACGTCACAAAGTTCATAATTTTACAGTTTTACAGTCAATTATACACCTTAAAAGTCAAGCAGGGCAGCTTTAAAGAGATATGGGAATTCTGCTTTTAGCCAGCAGGTCCGATTATTTTTGTGATTTGTGTAAAACTGGCAATCTGAGTGAGACTGCGTCCCCGTTACACTGTTTTGACGTTGTTAGCCTCAGTCAGACTCGGGTCGCTCACTGGCAGTGTGCACAATGTTGTATTTCACTCCATTCTCCAACGTCAGGGAGGACTGCCTTTTGTAGATACAAGCCTGCTGAAGATAGCCAGCATCTCGGATTTCTTTAACCAAGCCTGTTTCATTCATCATTTGCCTGAGAAAGCGACCTTCGTTAGCCAGGCTAGTTTTGCCCGAGCCAGCCTAGTTTTGCCCGTTCACTCCATTCTACAGTAAAAACATCAGGGAGGACTACCTTTTGTAGATACGAGCCTGCTGAAGATAGCCAACATCTCGGATTTCTTTAACCGAGCCTGTTATATTCGTCATTTGCCTGAGAAAGTGACCTCCGTTAGCCAGGCTAGTTTTGCCCTATCACTCGGTCAGGATATTTAAGGTATCGGGGGTCAAGTGACTTTTGTGCATGGACAAATGAAACGTAAATGTACTTGACCAAAGGACCTCAAAAGTGCCTCAAAAAGTTAATGTCAAGCCCTGAAATCCAGTGGCCAGAGATATATGATGACCTGATCGAAACTCCAAGTGTATTATACCCGGGAGAAGTTTGTCTTTTGCATCCGACATGCGCAGTTGAGCATGCTTGACAGTCGTGTGACGTAGGGTGCAAATTGGTCTATTGTTAGTATTATTGGGTGTGCTCAAGCCTTCGGCGAGAGCACAACCTTTGTTCTCTCACATATATATTTAGGTTCCTCCGGTAGGAGGGAACCTATTGTTATTGTTGGTATTCTTATTATTAGGTTCCTCCGGTAGGAGGGAACCTATTGTTATTGTTGGTATTCTTATTATTAGGTTCCTCCGGTAGGAGGGAACCTAGTGTTATTGTTGGTATTCTTATTAGGTTCCTCCGGTAGGAGGGAACCTAATGTTATTGTTGGTATTCTTATTATTCTTCTTCTCCTTGCGCCCCAATATCTCAAAAAGTCCCTTGTCATAAATTTTCTAATTTGGCACATTGATACTACATCCAAGTGGGTACCCCCACACCAAATATGGGCCACATCGGACCATAGGGGGCGCCACAGGCCACGCCCAAAAGTCCGATTTTCAAAGTGATGGCATTTCCACCCCTATGCTCCAATTCTTCTGAAACTTGGTGTGCATGCCTCATTTTTCATGAGGAACAAAAAAGCCACAAGGACCCATAAGGTCCGCCATGATGGATTTTCCTGTACTGTGATCATTTGGGAAAACCTTCAAAATTCCTCTTCTCTTGAACCAAAGGTGAAATTGACTTGAAATTTGGTACAGATATGTATCATTGACGTATTTAAAAACGTTACTTAAGGCAATTGAATCAAGTACAAAATGGCTGAAATGGGTGTATTTATGTAAATGTACACATTGCCTCAATATGTTTGTGTCACTAAATCAAATGTATTTTTGAAGGATGGTTCAAACCTAATAAGCTTTAAGGTGACATGCCTCTGAAGTACCATGCACAGTTTCACCTTGATATGTCAAAATATGACTGAATTACAGATGTTTGAACTTCGACCAAATCTGACAATGCTCGCCATAGGAGAAACAGCTTTTTTTAATTATCCAGTTATTGAACTTTGTGTATTCCATGCCTGGGAATGGCTCAATTGGCTGAGATGTTGTGCTGGTAATCAAGGTTCAATACCAGTCAGAGGCATAGTTTTTATTTTTTTATTCTGACAAAACGGTTTCTAGTATTCCGATCAATCCTCCGGTTGTAAAAACATAGCAATGCGTGTTTATTTGAGCCCATCACAACACTCTGATCATCTGTTAAGCGAGACTGTGTAAACTACTGCAAAACAAGCCAGGTTCACCACAGCAGCTAGCTACTTGTAGTCTACGTATGGTAGAGATAACTCTGTTCAGGTGGATCCCTTGCCTGTTGCACAAATTCATTTCAGTAACTTAAGCCAGGACACATTCCCACTGATGCTAGGCATGATTTAAAATTCCCTTCCATGACAAGTTATGGCACTCCAAACAACCTGTTTAAAAAAACGATGAGAAAGTTATTCTTTACAGCAGCAACCCAGTCATCCCGTTGTCCCGTTTTTATAGGAAATGTACAAGCAGTTTCAACTTAGGCTGAATCTAACAACGCTTACCACAGGAGAAACAGCTTACTTTTTTACACAGTAACTGAACATGACAATATTCAACACTGAGAATAGCTCAATGGGCTGGGATGGTGACCTGATAAGTATAAGGTCATAGGTTGGAATCCAGCCATAGTCTTTTGGCCTGTCATAATATTGATTATCTGTTTAGTTCAACAGGATGACATCTTTCTGAAGTACCACAAACAATTTCACCTTGGTATGTCAACATACAGTTAGGTCCATAAATATTTGGACATGTACACAATTTTCATCATTTTGGCTCTGTATACCACCACAATGGATTTGAAATGAAACAATCAAGATGTGCTTTAAGTGCAGACTTTCAGCTTTAATTTCAGGGTATTTACATCCAAATCAGGTGAACGGTGTAGGAATTACAATACATTTTATATGTGCCCCCCCCCCCTTTTTAAGGGCCCAAAAGTAATTGGACAATTGGCTGCTCGACTGTTCCATGGCCAGGTGTATGTTATTCCCTCATAAAGGGAGTTCGTTATTTCATTGACAAGGAGCAGATAAAAGGTCTAGAGTTCATTTCAAGTATGGTATTTGTGTTTGGAATCTGTTGCTGTCAACTCTCAATATGAAGTCCAAAGAGCTGTCACCATCAGTGAAGCAAGCCATCGTTAGGCTGAAAAATCGTTAGCTGTTTCAACGTTGGCTGAATCTAACAACGCTTACCACCGGAGAAACAGCTTACTTTTTTATACAGTAACTGAACATGACAATATTCAACACTGAGAATAGCTCAATGGGCTGGCATGGTGACCTGTAAAGTATAAGGTAGTTGGTTGGAATCCAGCCATTATCTTTTGGCCTGTCATAATTTTGATTATCTGTTTAGTTAACCCTTTCACACGTAGGTTCTAAATTCCTTGACTGGTCCCCCAGAGTGAGTTTTTTATGCGCGTGAGTTTGGATCAATCTCAACGTTCCAGAAATTGATTATGACGCATTAAAATCGAATTGCTATACAATTTAAGTATTTCTCGGTTCGCATTTTCCATTGACCTAGTTTGCACCCCGTATTAGTGACGAATACTCCATTCATTGGTTGTTTTGTTTATCCACCTTCTCGTTACGTATTTCTTCCGCTTCAGGGGACTGGCGGAAACCTTCAAAGTAGATATTTTGGCTATTATTCTGGTGACTGAAGTATTTGTATAACTCAAATTATACCACCCATATAGTTTGCACGATACTGAGATGAAAGCATGAACTGTTGTATTTCACGAGGTGATGTTTTTGCCAAACTAGCTAGCTCGTAGTGTAGTAAAGAGTCAATCAACAAGTTAGCTGTTGCTAATTTACTAGGCTATGTTACGTTGTTTGTGTGGTCGGATTATAACGAATACAAAATAATTTGGATACATCCAGTCAGTCTAATTTGATTTATATTCATCGTTTTGTTTTCTCTAGCTGGCTTCCATCTCGTAAACCTTCTGAGTTGGCAACGCAGCCAGTGTTCACAAAATAAGTTACTGGATGGAAGCCAGCTAAACGAAAACAAAACGATACATTACAATCCTAGTAATACGCTAGACTGACTAGATGCACTTGCATTACTTTGTTATAATCCTACTACACAAACTACGTAACATAGCCAAGTAAATTAGCAGCAACTGTTGATCGTCAACCAAATTGAGCTATAGGCGAGACTGGAACATGACTCCCACACACCTCGGCGAAAGGCGATCAAGCAAGCTCATGCTGCTTGGATACCTTCAAACCTTTTTGGTTGGCATCTTTATCTGGGAAACTTTTCTGGTGAGTAGATTATTTATACCCACAAAATATACACATACCTGTGGCATGATATTGAGACTAAAGCATGACCTGTGGTTGTTTTCCACTATCTGATGTTTTTACTAGCTAGCTCGTAGTAAAGGGTATTATTCAGGTAACTAGCGATTACTAACTTGCCATGTTTAGTCAAATTAAAGCAAACACAATAATTCAGACATCCATTCTATATTGATGGCTATGTTTTGTGATCTCTTGCTACCATCTACTGTCATTAATTTCCGTGTTGATAGAAAATGTATTCCTCATTTATTGTCAGGCCACAGTTCAAGCAAAAATGAGAGGCAAGTGTAATTTGTTTGGAAAATCTGGGCTAGGGCTAGTTGATGGACGACATGTAGAATAAACCAGACTTTATGCTTATTCAATCTAACAACCTATTGAAATGACAAGACGGCAATGTATGACTGTAATGTTTCATAGGGTAATGAAACGCACCACTTGTCATACCACTTGATTGCCTGCTGTTGACCGTTTTCTATATCTTGAACATCTCCCTATAATTTTACAGGTGAATGTTGGCCTGCACAGGCCCCGTTCCAAGAAACAGAACATGACAGCACTGCTGTACAAATTGTCCATGTATAGTACATGGCCTTCTCTCAGGTGTCGAGCAAGTACGGTCAGCACAAAGTGACCATTCCTTGCTGAACATCAACGAGACCGTCAAACACCTAATTCCTTGATGTACCAGCAGCATGTTTATTTTTTTGCAAAGGCTGAAAGCCCATCTCCCATCCCACACCATCACCACATTGCATAGAGGGACTGTAGAGAGCATCCCAAGGATCTGCATCACGGCCTGCAGAGGACAGTGAGGACAGCTGAGAAGATAGTCAGGATCTCTCTGCCCTCCCTCACAAACATCTATACCAAATGCTGCATCCCCAAACCCACACGCATTGTGGACAAACCCATGCACCCCACACGCTCCTGTACATCATCAAACTCAATATTTTTGCATATTGCTGCTACCTCAATAACTGATGTCCATGTATTATGGTATTAGTATGTTATGTTTACATTCAGTTTCCCTTGCACTAGCTTACTTGTTTACATTCACAATATCCCCACTTCTTGGTGTTTTGAGGCATTTGTCACAAATTTCATCTTGTCTTATTGGACCAATTTTATTGACCTAATTCCACACAGTTGTTGTAGTTGTCTAGGTTATGTCTAGGTCCTGGAAGAACGTTGTTTTGTTTCATTGTGTACTGTAAGTATATGATGACAATAAATACCAGTTGACTTGTCATGACAACAGATCCAGAAATCCCAAGCCCTTCATGATCCTGGATGTCCATAGTGGATCCTGTGTAAAGGATCATGTCCTAAACATAGCCAGTACATCACACAACTCAAACATGCTGTACCTTTTTGCCGATATGTTGACGGAAGCTTTGCCTACCCCTACACAGTAAGGTTTTAAATAATTTTGATGTGATATTTTTTATAGCTGTGTGCTAATGATATTCATTGATATGTAACGTGACAATGACGAGATTGTACCCTTTCCTGGACATGTAATTAGCTACCTGAAATGAGTAAAAGGATACGTGTTAAAAATTAAGAAACGTGTTGGTGTGGGCTTTTTAACTTATTAAAATATTTATTAAAATAACTTAGTACTGTCATTACTGTTCCGATTTTTAAATATTCACACAGGTGAATCCACAGTGAATTGATATGATATATTATCGTAGTGTAGCTTTCGAGAAGCTAACTTGGCTAATGACGATAATGTAGGCTGCCATGTTTTTTGTTTTGATCAGTACTCTGCATTGTGGGTGTCAAATGGTCAACGAGATGACCTAATCTTCTCACGAGAAAATACTGAGGTGTACGGGGTCAAGGGGTACATCATCAAGGGTCATATTTGTTGCCGGAAGACAAAAAAATCAAAGATGGCCTCTAGTAGCTCAAAATGAGACGAAAGACAGACGAATGTCAGATGTTTTAGATGCATATTTGTGAACGTATATCTATTATTTCGATCTCTGGTTGGTTGTACAATAGTAAAATCTGTTGAAAGCGATAGCCAAGTCAAGGAAAACAGATAATATTATGGTTTACTAGGTGGCGTGAGAAAAGCGTGAGTTATTTTTGGTTAGCTGTTAGCTAACATTAGCTAAACTAAATTGTTTGAACGTTTTCTTATGGATAATAAAGGTAAACTTTCTCAAAATATACAGTAAATTGAGATTCATGTTTATAACATACGCGTAGGCTAATGCTGAAGAGTTTATTGTTACGTAATAAGCCAAACTGGACATTCTAAAGGACGCGTTCCAACACACCGGTGTGTTGGTACGCTCCAGGGACCAGCCAGGACTCAACACACCGGTGTGTTCGTACGCGTCAAAGGGTTAAACAGGATGACATCATTCTGAAATACGATGCACAATTTCACCTTGAAATGTCAACCGTTTCTTAACCTTTGTCCAAAAGCTGACCAAAGCTAATACTCTGCCTGCCCTTTCTATTCATACAATCTCAACAGTTGGTGTGTAGCAGAGAGGATAGAGAGACTGACTTGTAACCTTATGCTCATGAGTTCAAATCCCCATTCAGCCTGTTGTTGGCCAAACATGAAGTAGTTTTGCTCCCTTGTTGTCCAACTCTCGATCTTCTGCAGTATACATAATATTTTGCCATTTTGCGGAGGAACCCGCATCGCTGCTTGCAGCTATATTTATTATTATTTTTCTTCTCCTTGCGCCCCAATATCTCAAAAAGTCCCTTGTCATAAATTTTCTAATTTGGCACATTGATACTACATCCAAGTGGGTACCCCCACACCAAATATGGGCCACATCGGACCATAGGGGGCGCCACAGGCCACGCCCAAATGTCCGATTTTCAAAGTGATGGCATTTCCACCCCATTGCTCCAATTCTTCTGAAACTTGGTGTGCATGCCTCATTTTTCATGAGGAACAAAAAAGCCTCAAGGACCCATAAGGTCCGCCATGATGGATTTTCCTGTACTGTGAAAATTTGGGAAAACCTTCAAAATTCCTCTTCTCTTGAACCAAAGGTGAAATTGACTTGAAATTTGGTACAGATATGTATCATTGACGTATTTAAAAACGTTACTTAAGGCAATTGAATCAAGTACAAAATGGCTGAAATGGGTGTATTTATGTAAATGTACACATTGCCTCAATATGTTTGTGTCACTAAATCAAATGTATTTTTGAAGGATGGTTCAAACTTAATAGGCTTTAAGGTGAGATGCCCCTGAAGTACCATGCAAAGGTCCACTTTGATATGTCGAAATATGACTGAATTACAGATGTTTGAACTTCGACCAAATCTGACAATGCTCGCCATAGGAGAAACAGCTTTTTTTATTATCCAGTTTTGTGTAATCCATGTCTGGGAATGGCTCAATTGGCTGGTAAGCAAATGGTTGTAGGTTCAAAACCAGTCAGAAGCATCGTTTTTAATTTTTTATTCTGGCAAAACGGTTTCTAGTCTTCCGATCAATCCTCCGGTTGTAAAAACATAGCAATGCGTGTTTATTTGAGCCCATCACAACACTCTGATCATCTGTTTAGCGAGACTGTGTAAACCACTGCAAAACAAGCCAGGTTCACCACAGCAGCTAGCTACTTGTAGTCTACGTATGGTAGAGATAACTCTGTTCAGGTGGATCCCTTGCCTGTTGCACAAATTCATTTCAGTAACTTAAGCCAGGACACATTCCCACTGATGCTAGGCATGATTTAAAATTCCCTTCCATGACAAGTTATGGCACTCCAAACAACCTGTTTAAAAAAACGATGAGAAAGTTATTCTTTACAGCAGCAACCCAGTCATCCCGTTGTCCCGTTTTTATAGGAAATGTACAAGCAGTTTCAACTTAGGCTGAATCTAACAACGCTTACCACAGGAGAAACAGCTTACTTTTTTACACAGTAACTGAACATGACAATATTCAACACTGAGAATAGCTCAATGGGCTGGGATGGTGACCTGATAAGTATAAGGTCATAGGTTGGAATCCAGCCATAGTCTTTTGGCCTGTCATAATTTTGATTATCTGTTTAGTTCAACAGGATGACATCTTTCTGAAGTACCACAAACAATTTCACCTTGGTATGTCAACATACAGTTAGGTCCATAAATATTTGGACATGTACACAATTTTCATCATTTTGGCTCTGTATACCACCACAATGGATTTGAAATGAAACAATCAAGATGTGCTTTAAGTGCAGACTTTCAGCTTTAATTTCAGGGTATTTACATCCAAATCAGGTGAACGGTGTAGGAATTACAATACATTTTATATGTGCCCCCCCCCCCTTTTTAAGGGACCAAAAGTAATTGGACAATTGGCTGCTCGACTGTTCCATGGCCAGGTGTATGTTATT
Source organism: Osmerus eperlanus (assembly GCF_963692335.1). Lineage (NCBI taxonomy): Eukaryota > Metazoa > Chordata > Actinopteri > Osmeriformes > Osmeridae > Osmerus > Osmerus eperlanus. The sequence continues at coordinate 3,954,339 of NC_085030.1, read as the reverse complement.
CCCTCATAAAGGGAGTTCGTTATTTCATTGACAAGGAGCAGATAAAAGGTCTAGAGTTCATTTCAAGTATGGTATTTGTGTTTGGAATCTGTTGCTGTCAACTCTCAATATGAAGTCCAAAGAGCTGTCACCATCAGTGAAGCAAACCATCGTTAGGCTGAAAAATCGTTAGCTGTTTCAACGTTGGCTGAATCTAACAACGCTTACCACCGGAGAAACAGCTTACTTTTTTATACAGTAACTGAACATGACAATATTCAACACTGAGAATAGCTCAATGGGCTGGCATGGTGACCTGTAAAGTATAAGGTAGTTGGTTGGAATCCAGCCATTATCTTTTGGCCTGTCATAATTTTGATTATCTGTTTAGTTAACCCTTTCACACGTAGGTTCTAAATTCCTTGACTGGTCCCCCAGAGTGAGTTTTTTATGCGCGTGAGTTTGGATCAATCTCAACGTTCCAGAAATTGATTATGACGCATTAAAATCGAATTGCTATACAATTTAAGTATTTCTCGGTTCGCATTTTCCATTGACCTAGTTTGCACCCCGTATTAGTGACGAATACTCCATTCATTGGTTGTTTTGTTTATCCACCTTCTCGTTACGTATTTCTTCCGCTTCAGGGGACTGGCGGAAACCTTCAAAGTAGATATTTTGGCTATTATTCTGGTGACTGAAGTATTTGTATAACTCAAATTATACCACCCATATAGTTTGCACGATACTGAGATGAAAGCATGAACTGTTGTATTTCACGAGGTGATGTTTTTGCCAAACTAGCTAGCTCGTAGTGTAGTAAAGAGTCAATCAACAAGTTAGCTGTTGCTAATTTACTAGGCACAGATATGTATCATTGACGTATTTAAAAACGTTACTTAAGGCAATTGAATCAAGTACAAAATGGCTGAAATGGGTGTATTTATGTAAATGTACACATTGCCTCAATATGTTTGTGTCACTAAATCAAATGTATTTTTGAAGGATGGTTCAAACTTAATAGGCTTTAAGGTGAGATGCCCCTGAAGTACCATGCAAAGTTCCACTTTGATATGTCGAAATATGACTGAATTACAGATGTTTGAACTTCGACCAAATCTGACAATGCTCGCCATAGGAGAAACAGCTTTTTTTATTATCCAGTTTTGTGTAATCCATGTCTGGGAATGGCTCAATTGGCTGGTAAGCAAATGGTTGTAGGTTCAAAACCAGTCAGAAGCATAGTTTTTAATTTTTTATTCTGGCAAAACGGTTTCTAGTCTTCCGATCAATCCTCCGGTTGTAAAAACATAGCAATGCGTGTTTATTTGAGCCCATCACAACACTCTGATCATCTGTTTAGCGAGACTGTGTAAACCACTGCAAAACAAGCCAGGTTCACCACAGTAGCTAGCTACTTGTAGTCTACGCATGGTAGAGATAACTCTAATGGTTTTCTCTAATGAAGTCAATTGATTGTTCAGGTGGATCCCTTGCCTGTTGCACAAATTCATTTCAGTAACCTAAGCCAGGACACATTCCCACTGATGCTAGGCATGATTTAAAATTCCCTTCCATGACAAGTTATGGCACTCCAAACAACCCGTTTAAAAAAACGATGAGAAAGTTATTCTTTACAGCAGCAACCCAGTCATCCCGTTGTCCCGTTTTTATAGGAAATGTACAAGCAGTTTTAACTTAGGCTGAATCTAACAACACTTACCACAGGAGAAACAGCTTACTTTTTTATACAGTAACTGAACATGACAATATTCAACACTGAGAATAGGGCTGGGATGGTGACCTGTAAAGTATAAGGTAGTTGGTTGGAATCCAGCCATTATCTTTTGGCCTGTCATAATTTTGATTATCTGTTTAGTTAAACAGGATGACATCATTCTGAAATACGATGCACAATTTCATGCAATTTCACCTTGAAATGTCAACCGTTTCTTAACCTTTGTCCAAAAGCTGACCAAAGCTAATACTCTGCCCTTTCTATTCATACAATCTCAACAGTTGGTATGTAGCAGAGAGGATAGAGAGACTTGTAACCTTATGCTCATGAGTTCAAATCCCCATTCAGCCTGTTGTTGGCCAAACATGAAGTAGTTTTGCTCCCTTGATGTCCAACTCTCGATCTTTTGCAGTGTACATGTTTATAATATTTTGCCATTTTGCGGAGGAACCCGCATCGCTGCTTGCAGCTATATTATTTATTATTATTGTTTATTTTCGCCCCCCTAAAACTCAGTCAATATTTGGCCTACATACACAACGGCGGTGTCAAAAGGTTCGTCTTGGTAGCGATTGCGTTGCTTCTATTGGAATTTACGTTCCGTTGCATGGTTTGGGCTTGAGTTAAGTTTTTGTGGCGAAAAGTGAAGCTAACGGTGGCTAATTTGCTAGCCACAGTCACTGACGTTACTAACGTCACTACGTCACTAACGTCACGAAAACACGCGTGACTACCTGTAGCAGAACATTCGTTTCGCATCTGTTAACTTGGGGGATAGCTAGGCTAACTATAGCTTTACTGCAAGGCAGCTGCAGGAACGCCACAAGCAAAGAGGCCAGGGTGATAACTATTTACTCATTTTACTTTGTGATATGACACACAATTGTGATGTGTAATGTACAATATAAGCTGATATTATTAAGGAAGTACATCTACTTTCGGAAACAGTAGTCTACTATTTCACTGAAATATTAGCATCATGACATTAGCCTGTGTTGCCCGGGCAACACATACTACAGTGGTCTATGATGTAGCGTTATCTGTTTACAATCTTTAAAATAAACATTCCTCACATATACATTTTCGTTGTAGGATTTATTATGACATTAGATTACAAGTAAATGATTTGTGGGTGAAATTATCATTACCTGTGGTTTCAATCCAGTGTATCACTGCAACGCTGTAGCCTACGCGAGACACTACAAAAACATTTACACAGCTGTAGGAAGTCAAACGGCGACAGAACATGTTCGGCACTCCCCTTACTTAAATCAAAAGTCTATCTAACTACTAACCTGAACTTCATTGCCACAGCCTAAATTTTGTCAATCTGTTCATGAAAATAATTAATTTCAGCCTAAACCGTACAACGGAACGTTAAATCCAATTCAACCAACGCAATCGCTACCAAGACGAACACAGCAGTAGTCTAGTCTGTACTACTACTGTACCGTAGTAGTACAATTTACCGGGGCAGCTTCTCCACACAGGGCTATATTGCATTTTGCTTTGTTACTGACAATGATCGCTACCAGTGAGCTTTTTATGAATGAGCGATTTTCCACTAAATAAATGTCAATCTTTTTTACGTTTTGGGGGGCATATTTTCAGTTAGCAGATGGTACTGTTTGAATCGCGATTCCATCTTCTACTGCCGGTAACGTCGTAGAATAATCTTCAAAGGGGGTTCTTTATTAATGAATGAATGCAATATGAGTAGGCTAAATGCCTGAAAATATCACGAGAAGGGAAAACTTAAAAGGACATTTAAGTCATAGAGATTAGGTCCATTTTTACACCGGTCTGCCAAATTTATTCGTTTTGATTCAGCTATGAGGCTACCTCTTGCAGGGGAAATGAGAAGACATCATATTTAATTCTACACTTCACTCGTATTTTCAGTTGTAAATGAGCAGCACAAAAAAATGCTTTTAAATCTATGTAATGTTTATAAATAATAAGTATGCATTTTAATGTAAAATATACAGATATATCAGTTGTAAAAATGTCATTCAAAAACGGACCCCTGTGCAACCGACGCAAGCAAGCACACCCTACAATTTCCCCAGAAATTGTACCCTCTCTAGTTGGGTGTGCTCAAGCCTTCGGCGAGAGCACAACCTTTGTTCTCTCACATATATATTATTATTATTTTTTATTTTATTTCTTTTTGCCCCCCTAAAACTCAGTCAATATTTGGCCTACATAGACAACATAGGTGTCAAAAGTTTCGTCTTGGTAGCGATTGAGTTGCTTGTATTGGAATTTACGTTCCGTTGCATGGTTTGGGCTTAAGTTAAGTTTTTGTGGCGAAAAGTGAAGCTAACGGTGGCTAATTTGCTAGCCACAGTCACTGACGTTACTAACGTCACTACGTCACTAACGTCACGAAAACACGCGTGACTACCTTTGGCAGAACATTCGTTTTGCATCTGTTAACTTGGGGGATAGCTAGGCTAACTATAGCTTTACTGCAAGGCAGCTGCAGAAACGCCACAAGCAAAGAGGCCAGGGTGATAACTATTTACTCATTTTACTTTGTGATATGACACACAATTGTGATGTGTAATGTACAGTATAAGCTGATATTATTAAGGAAGTACATCTACTTTCGGAAACAGTAGTCTACTATTTCACTGAAGTATTAGCATCATGACATTAGCCTGTGTTGCCCGGGCAACACATACTACAGTGGTCTATGATGTAGCGTTATCTGTTTTCAATCGTTAAAATAAACATTCCTCACATATACATTTTCGTTGTAGGATTTATTATGACATTAGATTACAAGTAAACGATTTGTGAGTGAAATTATCATTACCTGTGGTTTCAATCCAGTGTATCACTGCAACGCTGTAGCCTACGCGAGACACTACAAAAACATCTACACAGCTGTAGGAAGTCAAACGGCGACAGAACATGTTCGGCACTCCCCTTACTTAAATCAAAAGTCTATCTAACTACTAACCTGAACTTCATTGCCACAGCCTAAACTTTGTCAATCTGTTCATGAAATTAATTAATTTCAGCCTAAACCGTACAACGGAACGTTAAATCCAATTCAACCAACGCAATCGCTACCGAGACGAACACAGCAGTAGTCTAGTACTGTACCGTAGTAGTACAATTTACCGGGGCAGCTTCTCCACACAGGGCTATATCGCATTTTGCGTTGTTACTGACAATGATCGCTACCAGTGAGCTTTTTATGAATGAGCGATTTTCCACTAAATAAATGTCAAGCTTATTTACGTTTTTGGGGGCATATTTTCAGTTAGCAGATGGTACTGTTTGAATCGCGATTCCATCTTCTACTGCCGGTAACGTCGTAGAATAATCTTCAAAGGGGGTTCTTTATTCATGAATGAATGCAATATGAGTAGGCTAAATGCCTGAAAATATCACGAGAAGGGAAAACTTACAAGGACGTTTAAATCATAGAGATTAGGTCAATTTTTACACCGGTCTGCCCAATTTATTCGTTTTGATTCAGCTATGAGGCTGCCTCTTGCAGGGGAAATGAGAAGACATCATATTTAATTCTACACTTCACTCGTATTTTCAGTTGTAAATGAGCAGCACAAAAAAAATGCTTTTAAATCTATGTAATCTTTATAAATAATAAGTATGCATTTTAATATAAAATATACAGATATATCAGTTGTAAAAATGTCATTCAAAAACGGACCCCTGTGCAACCGAAGCAAGCAAGCACACCCTACAATTTCCCCAGAAATTGTACCCTCTCTAGTTGTGAGAATGCTGTTAAGCATTCTCACTATTGTTTTCCTGTTTCTCTTTATTATTGGTGGCCAAGCCGCGAAGCGGCGAAGCCACTTAAGTGTTTCTACCTTTTCTTATTATTATTACACTTCTTCTGTCATTGGAGTCTATGGCAGCCCCTAGAACCATATGGTAAAAAGTTGTGAATTTTGGCACACTCATTAAGCACAGTCCCCTCTTTATATTCACCAAGTTTCATGTCTCTCATTGGAGCACTCTAGCGCCACCAACTGGTCAAAGTTGGACTTGTGTTTACACACGTAACTTTTGAACCGTATGACCGATTTTCAAAAATGAGGTACCGTTGGATTCCCTGGATCGAGACGAGTTCAACACACCCTATGACGTCAATTTCCGGTTATATAGATTTTCCGCCATTTCCGGTTTTAGCAAAAACCTTTGAAAGCCTACTCCTCCTACAATTTTTCTTCAATCTTCCCCAGAATTTGAACACATCATCGTCAGAGCAACCCTCACAGAATTTATCCAAAGATTTGATTTTCAAAACCGTTTGTCCGGTACAGCCAATCAAAATCGGCAGCAAAGACACCAAACAGGAAGTTGGGTCATATCTCAGCCAATCCTTGAGAAATCAACACCAAACTTGGTATGATGACTCGGAACCCTCATCTGAGGATGTCCAAACAATTTGGTGTCATGTGATCACTGGGCGTGGCCGCAGGATGCAAAAATGTGTTTTGGCCAATAACTGTTGATTCGTTTGCCATTATTAAGTGATTCCTTTGTCTCATGATATCTTGGGACATCCCGTGTGTGACACATGATAACTTGTGATAACAGCCGAATTGATGCGGCCGCCATTTTGAATTACTGAAAAAACGTTTTTTCTGTACTCCTCCTACAAATGTTTTCCAATCTTCACCAAATTTGGCAGAGATCATCTTCAGACCAAGCCTCACAAAAGCCATCATATGTTTTTTGGATTTTCAAAACCTTTTGCCCGGTACGGCCAATCAAAATGTGCCGTTAAGCCAGCAAACAGGAAGTTGGGTCGTATCTCAGCAAATCTTTGATGGATTCGCACCAAACTTGTTGCGTGTACTCGTAACCCTCTTCTGAGGATGTACAACATGTTTTATGGGTCATTCGATTGCTTGGCCACCTCATTGCTGCTTGCAGCTATATTTGGTGGCCAAGCCGCGAAGCGGCGAAGCCACTTAAGTGTTTCTACCTTTTCTTATTATTATTACACTTCTTCTGCCATTGGAGTCTATGGCAGCCCCTAGAACCGTATGGTAAAAAGTTGTGAAATTTGGCACACTCATTAAGCACAGTCCCCTCTTTATATTCACCAAGTTTCATGTCTCTCATTGGAGCACTCTAGCGCCACCAACTGGTCAAAGTTGGACTTGTGTTTACACACGTAACTTTTGAACCGTATGACCGATTTTCAAAAATGAGGTACCATTGGATTCCCTGGATCGAGACGAGTTCAACACACCCTATGACGTCAATTTCCGGTTATATAGATTTTCCGCCATTTCCGGTTTTAGCAAAAACCTTTGAAAGCCTACTCCTCCTACAATTTTTCTTAAATCTTCCCCAGAATTGGAACACATCATCGTCAGAGCAACCCTCACAGAAATTATCCAAAGATTTTTGATTTTCAAAACCGTTTGTCCGGTACAGCCAATCAAAATCGGCAGCAAAGACACCAAACAGGAAGTTGGGTCATATCTCAGCCAATCCTTGAGAAATCAACACCAAACTTGGTATGATGACTCGGAACCCTCATCTGAGGATGTCCAAACAGTTTGGTGTCATGTGATCACTGGGCGTGGCCGCAGGATGCAAAAATGTGTTTTGGCCAATAACTGTTGATTCGTTTGCCTTTATTAAGTGATTCCTTTGTCTCATGATATCTTGGGACATCCCGTGTGTGACACATGATAACTTGTGATAACAGCCGAATTGATGCGGCCGCCATTTTGAATGACTGAAAAAACGTTTTTTTCTGTACTCCTCCTACAAATGTTTTCCAATCTTCACCAAATTTGGCAGAGATCATCTTCAGACCAAGCCTCACAAAAGCCATCATATGTTTTTTGGATTTTCAAAACCGTTTGCCCGGTACGGCCAATCAAAATGTGCCGTTAAGCCAGCAAACAGGAAGTTGGGTCGTATCTCAGCAAATCTTTGATGGATTCGCACCAAACTTGTTGCGTGTACTCGTAACCCTCTTCTGAGGATGTACAACATGTTTTATGGGTCATTCGATTGCTTGGCCACCTCATTGCTGCTTGCAGCTATATTTATTGTGAGAATGCTGTTAAGCATTCTCACTATTGCTTTTCAACTTCTCAGTTCTTCCGCCGTTTTTTGGCCTTTAACTCGTTCTGCATACTTTAACCGATTCCTACAACTTTTGTATCAAATCGTTCAGCTCCTTCAGGAGATGATGGCTATGACTTTTGGTATTTCTCACTTTTATACTTTTTAAGACATTAAGGTTTTTGTGCAAATTATTCTCCCATTAAAAGTAATGGTAAATCCTTTCAAATCATTAAAAAGCTTCCTCCTCTTTCAAACGTAATTACTTCAGCTTACGTTCAGCTAGAGACACCATTCAACCTTTAAAATGTTCACAAGACATTCAGCTATTCCCAAATGATTCAACTTTTTCAAATGTTCAGCCAATTTTGAATTATGACAGTTTGAAATACATTAAAATGTTTGCTCCTTCTTGATTTTTATAAATGAGCAGCAAGCAGAGTGGCACACTCTGCTTGCTGCTCTTTTTCTGATATTCAACTAATTTGTCAAACAAATTCCTCTAACGTTCATATAGTTTAACTTAAAGAAACAAGTTATACCTTAAAATGTAGGAAAAATTGTCCTCTTTCAGCCAATGTAACTACTAAAGAGCTCACATTTACAGATTTTCAGCTATGAGCCTTGAAGCGAGAGCAGCCTTTCAAATTCTCTCACTAACTTCAATGGAGAGGTGAGTAAAATCAGTCAGAGAAAGCAAGAAGGAACAAGATTTTGAAACTGCCGATAGAGTCGTATTTCTGACCGCACAGACATATAAAGGACATCTCTGGTTTCGGCAGAGTCTTGGGTCTCGGAAAATATCCTTATATTTTGGATTGGACGTATAGTTTTGCGTCTAGGTCAACTTGTTTGAGGTGTGGATGCTAGGTAAATGTTCGTTTTTCTCTCTGCCTAGCTCGTTAGCTATCACAGCTGCGCCATCACCGTGGCAACCAAACAAACAAGCACCAGGAAAGCAAAAGGAACACGTTTTTGAAACTGCAGGTAGAGTCGTATTTCTGACTGCACAGACATATAAAGAATATCTCTGGTTTCGGCAGAGTCTTGGGTCTCGGAAAATATCCTTATATTTTGGATTGGACGTACAGTTTTGCGTCTAGGTTATCTTGTTTGAGGTGTGGATTCTAGCTACATTTCTCTTATTCTCTGCCCTCAGCGCGTTAGCAATCATAGCTGCACCATCACCGTAACGACAGACACGCACCACTTAGTCTCTCACACAGGTCATTGGTACGTTTACTTGACCATGAGAAACACGATTACTAGCAATTGTCGGTTTATGCCAATAATACGATTACTCCGTTTACATGTGTAATTAGTTATGCGATTACTCAATAAACGCATCTACATGATTCTTTTTTATTAATCGTTGTATGCTCCACGGACAAAACTTGCACCATCATCCTTCTGCAACAAAGTTTCGCCGTGTCTTCCTGTATCGGCTCTACTGCTGTATGTTTCATTCCATCAACACATTGAATCCTACTAAGAAAGCTGAGTAAACGCACTCAATGGTAGGCTACATCTGCTACTGCTATTACTATCCCAACTATAATTTCAGCTGTTAAAACGATAATATTCTTGTTCCGACTAGCTAGCCTACTTCTTCTGTTTAACAGTTCAGCTTTCAGCTTCTCCCGCATTGTAGGCTATTTTAGCTCTTAGCTTTGTTAAGATGATGCAGATGATGCAGTTCAGCTTCCACACTGCCTCTTTTGTGTCACTCACACATTTTTGAAATTCATTTCAGCTTGCGGGTATTTTCTCATTTCTCACTTTTATACTTTTTAAAATATTAAGGTTTTTGTGCAAATTATTCTCCCTTTAAAAGTAATGGTAAATCCTTTCAAATCATTGTTGGAATGCTGCTCCAGCCCCTTTCAAAAATACCTTTCGGTTGCTTTGAAGCTTCAGCTTATAACTTTCTACAAAATTTTCACTATTTTCAGCTTTTTTAGCATGGTCAGCTATCCCCATTCAGGTTTTCAGCATTCTCACTGCTGTTTCGCAGGAACAGCCTTTTCTAGTTGTGAGAATGCTGTTAAGCATTCTCACTATTGTTTTCCTGTTTCTCTTTATTATTGTGAGAATGCTGTTAAGCATTCTCACTATTGTTTTCCTGTTTCTCTTTATTATTATTATTATTATATCAACTTCTTAGTTCTTCCGCCGTTTTTTGGCCTTTAACTCGTTCTGCATACTTTAACCGATTCCTACAACTTTTGTATCAAAACGTTCAGCTCCTTCAGGAGATGATGGCTATGACTTTTGGTATTTCTCACTTTTATACTTTTTAAGACATTAAGGTTTTTGTGCAAATTATTCTCCCATTAAAAGTAATGGTAAATCCTTTCAAATCATTAAAAAGCTTCCTCCTCTTTCAAACGTAACTACTTCAGCATACTTTCAGCTAGAGACACCATTCAACCTTTAAAATGTTCACAAGACATTCAGCTATTCCCAAATGATTCAGCTTTTTCAAATATTCAGCCAATTTTGAATTATGACAGTTTGAAATACATTAAAATGTTTGCTCCTTCTCGATTTTTATGAATGAGCAGCCAGCAGAGTGGCACACTGCTGGCTGCTCTTTTTCTGATATTCAACTAAATTGTCAAACAAATTCCTCTAACGTTCATATAGTTTAACTTACAGAAACAAGTTATACCTTAAAATGTAGGAAAAATTGTCCTCTTTCAGCCAATGTAACTACTAAAGAGCTCACATTTACAGATTTTCAGCTATGAGCCTTGAAGCGAGAGCAGCCTTTCAAATTCTCTCACTAACTTCAATGGAGAGGTGAGTAAAATCAGTCAGAGAAAGCAAGAAGGAACAAGATTTTGAAACTGCCGATAGAGTCGTATTTCTGACCGCACAGACATATAAAGGACATCTCTGGTTTCGGCAGAGTCTTGGGTCTCGGAAAATATCCTTATATTTTGGATTGGACGTATAGTTTTGCGTCTAGGTCAACTTGTTTGAGGTGTGGATGCTAGGTAAATGTTCGTTTTTCTCTCTGCCTAGCTCGTTAGCTATCACAGCTGCGCCATCACCGTGGCAACCAAACAAACAAGCACCAGGAAAGCAAAAGGAACACGTTTTTGAAACTGCAGGTAGAGTCGTATTTCTGACTGCACAGACATATAAAGAATATCTCTGGTTTCGGCAGAGTCTTGGGTCTCGGAAAATATCCTTATATTTTGGATTGGACGTACAGTTTTGCGTCTAGGTTATCTTGTTTGAGGTGTGGATTCTAGCTACATTTCTCTTATTTTCTGCCCTCAGCGCGTTAGCAATCATAGCTGCACCATCAACGTAACAACAGACACGCACCACTCAGTCTCTCACACAGGTGATTGGTACGTTTACTTGACCATGAGAAACACGATTACTAGCAATTGTCGGTTTATGCCAATAATACCATTACTCCGTTTACATGTGTAATTAGTTATGCGATTACTCAATAAACACGTCTACATGATTCTTTTTTATTAATCGTTGTATGCTCCACGGACAAAACTTGCACCATCATCCTTCTGCAACAAAGTGTCGCCGTGTCTTCCTGTATCGGTCCTACTGCTGTATGTTTCATTCCATCAACACATTGAATCCAACTAAGAAAGCCGAGTAAACGCATAGGCTACATCTGCTACTGCTAATACTATCCCAACTATAATTTAATCTGTTAAAACGATAATATTCTTGTTATGACTAGCTAGCCTACTTCTTCTGTTTAACAGTTCAGCTTTCAGCTTCTCCCGCATTGTAGGCTATTTTAGCTATTTTAGCTCTTTGAAATTCATTTCAGCTTGCGGGTATTTTCTCATTTCTCACTTTTATACTTTTTAAAATATTAAGGTTTTTGTGCAAATTATTCTCCCTTTAAAAGTAATGGTAAATCCTTTCAAATCATTGTTGGAATGCTGCTCCAGTCCCTTTCAAAAATACCTTTCGGTTGCTTTGAAGCTTCAGATTATAACTTTCTACTAAATTTTCACTATTTTCAGCTTTTTTAGCATGGTCAGCTATCCCCATTCAGGTTTTCAGCATTCTCACTGCTGTTTCGCAGGAACAGCCGTTTCTAGTTATTATTGTGAGAATGCTGTTAAGCATTCTCACTATTGCTTTTCAACTTCTCAGTTCTTCCGCCGTTTTTTGGCCTTTAACTCGTTCTGCATACTTTAACCGATTCCTACAACTTTTGTATCAAAACGTTCAGCTCCTTCAGGAGATGATGGCTATGACTTTTGGTATTTCTCACTTTTATACTTTTTAAGACATTAAGGTTTTTGTGCAAATTATTCTCCCATTAAAAGTAATGGTAAATCCTTTCAAATCATTAAAAAGCTTCCTCCTCTTTCAAACGTAACTACTTCAGCTTACTTTCAGCTAGAGACACCATTCAACCTTTAAAATGTTCACAAGACATTCAGCTATTCCCAAATGATTCAGCTTTTTCAAATGTTCAGCCAATTTTGAATTATGACAGTTTGAAATACATTAAAATGTTTGCTCCTTCTTGATTTTTATGAATGAGCAGCAAGCAGAGTGTTTTTCTGATATTCAACTAATTTGTCAAACAAATTCCTCTAACGTTCATATAGTTTAACTTACAGAAACAAATTATACCTTAAAATGTAGGAAAAATTGTCCTCTTTCAGCCAATGTAACTACTAAAGAGCTCACATTTACAGATTTTCAGCTATGAGCCTTGAAGCGAGAGCAGCCTTTCAAATTCTCTCACTAACTTCAATGGAGAGGTGAGTAAAATCAGTCAGAGAAAGCAAGAAGGAACAAGATTTTGAAACTGCCGATAGAATCGTATTTCTGACCGCACAGACATATAAAGGACATCTCTGGTTTCGGCAGAGTCTTGGGTCTCGGAAAATATCCTTATATTTTGGATTGGACGTATAGTTTTGCGTCTAGGTCAACTTGTTTGAGGTGTGGATGCTAGGTAAATGTTCGTTTTTCTCTGTGCCTAGCTCGTTAGCTATCACAGCTGCGCCCATCACCGTGGCAACCAAACAAACAAGCACCAGGAAAGCAAAAGGAACACGTTTTTGAAACTGCAGGTAGAGTCGTATTTCTGACTGCACAGACATATAAAGAATATCTGGTTTCGGCAGAGTCTTGGGTCTCGGAAAATATCCTTATATTTTGGATTGGACGTACAGTTTTGCGTCTAGGTTATCTTGTTTGAGGTGTGGATTCTAGCTACATTTCTCTTATTCTCTGCCCTCAGCGCGTTAGCAATCATAGCTGCTCCATCGCCGTAACGACAGACACGCACCACTCAGTCTCTCACACAGGTGATTGGTACGTTTACTTGACCATGAGAAACACGATTACTAGCAATTGTCGGTTTATGCCAATAATACCATTACTCCGTTTACATGTGTAATTAGTTATGCGATTACTCAATAAACACGTCTACATGATTCTTTTTTATTAATCGTTGTATGCTCCACGGACAAAACTTGCACCATCATCCTTCTGCAACAAAGTGTCGCCGTGTCTTCCTGTATCGGTCCTACTGCTGTATGTTTCATTCCATCAACACATTGAATCCAACTAAGAAAGCCGAGTAAACGCATAGGCTACATCTGCTACTGCTAATACTATCCCAACTATAATTTAATCTGTTAAAACGATAATATTCTTGTTATGACTAGCTAGCCTACTTCTTCTGTTTAACAGTTCAGCTTTCAGCTTCTCCCGCATTGTAGGCTATTTTAGCTATTTTAGCTCTTTGAAATTCATTTCAGCTTGCGGGTATTTTCTCATTTCTCACTTTTATACTTTTTAAAATATTAAGGTTTTTGTGCAAATTATTCTCCCTTTAAAAGTAATGGTAAATCCTTTCAAATCATTGTTGGAATGCTGCTCCAGTCCCTTTCAAAAATACCTTTCGGTTGCTTTGAAGCTTCAGATTATAACTTTCTACTAAATTTTCACTATTTTCAGCTTTTTTAGCATGGTCAGCTATCCCCATTCAGGTTTTCAGCATTCTCACTGCTGTTTCGCAGGAACAGCCGTTTCTAGTTATTATTGTGAGAATGCTGTTAAGCATTCTCACTATTGCTTTTCAACTTCTCAGTTCTTCCGCCGTTTTTTGGCCTTTAACTCGTTCTGCATACTTTAACCGATTCCTACAACTTTTGTATCAAAACGTTCAGCTCCTTCAGGAGATGATGGCTATGACTTTTGGTATTTCTCACTTTTATACTTTTTAAGACATTAAGGTTTTTGTGCAAATTATTCTCCCATTAAAAGTAATGGTAAATCCTTTCAAATCATTAAAAAGCTTCCTCCTCTTTCAAACGTAACTACTTCAGCTTACTTTCAGCTAGAGACACCATTCAACCTTTAAAATGTTCACAAGACATTCAGCTATTCCCAAATGATTCAGCTTTTTCAAATGTTCAGCCAATTTTGAATTATGACAGTTTGAAATACATTAAAATGTTTGCTCCTTCTTGATTTTTATGAATGAGCAGCAAGCAGAGTGTTTTTCTGATATTCAACTAATTTGTCAAACAAATTCCTCTAACGTTCATATAGTTTAACTTACAGAAACAAATTATACCTTAAAATGTAGGAAAAATTGTCCTCTTTCAGCCAATGTAACTACTAAAGAGCTCACATTTACAGATTTTCAGCTATGAGCCTTGAAGCGAGAGCAGCCTTTCAAATTCTCTCACTAACTTCAATGGAGAGGTGAGTAAAATCAGTCAGAGAAAGCAAGAAGGAACAAGATTTTGAAACTGCCGATAGAATCGTATTTCTGACCGCACAGACATATAAAGGACATCTCTGGTTTCGGCAGAGTCTTGGGTCTCGGAAAATATCCTTATATTTTGGATTGGACGTATAGTTTTGCGTCTAGGTCAACTTGTTTGAGGTGTGGATGCTAGGTAAATGTTCGTTTTTCTCTGTGCCTAGCTCGTTAGCTATCACAGCTGCGCCCATCACCGTGGCAACCAAACAAACAAGCACCAGGAAAGCAAAAGGAACACGTTTTTGAAACTGCAGGTAGAGTCGTATTTCTGACTGCACAGACATATAAAGAATATCTGGTTTCGGCAGAGTCTTGGGTCTCGGAAAATATCCTTATATTTTGGATTGGACGTACAGTTTTGCGTCTAGGTTATCTTGTTTGAGGTGTGGATTCTAGCTACATTTCTCTTATTCTCTGCCCTCAGCGCGTTAGCAATCATAGCTGCTCCATCGCCGTAACGACAGACACGCACCACTCAGTCTCTCACACAGGTGATTGGTACGTTTACTTGACCATGAGAAACACGATTACTAGCAATTGTCGGTTTATGCCAATAATACGATTACTCCGTTTACACGTGTAATTAGTTATGCGATTACTCAATAAACACGTCTACATGATTCTTTTTTATTAATCGTTGTATGCTCCACGGACAACTTGCACCATCATCCTTCTGCAACAAAGTGTCGCCTTGTCTTCCTGTATCGGCCCTACTGCTGTATGTTTCATTCCATCAACACATTGAATCCTACTAAGAAAGCCGAGTAAACGCATAGGCTACATCTGCTACTGCTAATACTATCCCAACTATAATTTAATCTGTTAAAACGATAATATTCTTGTTACGACTAGCTAGCCTACTTCTTCTTCTGTTTAGCAGTTCAGCTTTCAGCTTCTCCCACATTGTAGGCTATTTTAGCTCTTAGCTTTGTTAAGATGATGCAGTTCAGCTTCCACACTGCCTCTTTTGTGTCACTCACACATTTTTGAAATTCATTTCAGCTTGCGGGTATTTTCTCATTTCTCACTTTTATACTTTTTAAAATATAAAGGTTTTTGTGCAAATTATTCTCCCTTTAAAAGTAATGGTAAATCCTTTCAAATCATTGTTGGAATGCTGCTCCAGCCCCTTTCAAAAATACCTTTCGGTTGCTTTGAAGCTTCAGCTTATAACTTTCTACTAAATTTTCACTATTTTCAGCTTTTTTAGCATGGTCAGCTATCCCCATTCAGGTTTTCAGCATTCTCACTGCTGTTTCGCAGGAACAGCCGTTTCTAGATCAACTTCTTAGTTCTTCCGCCGTTTTTTGGCCTTTAACTCGTTCTGCATACTTTAACCGATTCCTACAACTTTTGTATCAAAACGTTCAGCTCCTTCAGGAGATGATGGCTATGACTTTTGGTATTTCTCACTTTTATACTTTTTAAGACATTAAGGTTTTTGTGCAAATTATTCTCCCATTAAAAGTAATGGTAAATCCTTTCAAATCATTAAAAAGCTTCCTCCTCTTTCAAACGTAACTACTTCAGCTTACTTTCAGCTAGAGACACCATTCAACCTTTAAAATGTTCACAAGACATTCAGCTATTCCCAAATGATTCAGCTTTTTCAAATGTTCAGCCAATTTTGAATTATGACAGTTTGAAATACATTAAAATGTTTGCTCCTTCTTGATTTTTATGAATGAGAAGCAAGCAGAGTGGTACACTCTGCTGGCTGCTCTTTTTCTGATATTCAACTAATTTGTCAAACAAATTCCTCTAACGTTCATATAGTTTAACTTACAGAAACAAGTTATACCTTAAAATGTAGGAAAAATTGTCCTCTTTCAGCCAATGTAACTACTAAAGAGCTCACATTTACAGATTTTCAGCTATGAGCCTTGAAGCGAGAGCAGCCTTTCAAATTCTCTCACTAACTTCAATGGAGAGGTGAGTAAAATCAGTCAGAGAAAGCAAGAAGGAACAAGATTTTGAAACTGCCGATAGAGTCGTATTTCTGACTGCACAGACATATAAAGGACATCTCTGGTTTCGGCAGAGTCTTGGGTCTCGGAAAATATCCTTATATTTTGGATTGGACGTATAGTTTTGCGTCTAGGTCAACTTGTTTGAGGTGTGGATGCTAGGTAAATGTTCGTTTTTCTCTCTGCCTAGCTCGTTAGCTATCACAGCTGCGCCATCACCGTGGCAACCAAACAAACAAGCACCAGGAAAGCAAAAGGAACACGTTTTTGAAACTGCAGGTAGAGTCGTATTTCTGACTGCACAGATATATAAAGAATATCTCTGGTTTCGGCAGTCTTGGGTCTCGGAAAATATCCTTATATTTTGGATTGGACGTACAGTTTTGCGTCTAGGTTATCTTGTTTGAGGTGTGGATTCTAGCTACATTTCTCTTATTCTCTGCCCTCAGCGCATTAGCAATCATAGCTGCACCATCACCGTAACGACAGACACGCACCACTCAGTCTCTCACACAGGTGATTGGTACGTTTACTTGACTATGAGAAACACGATTACTAGCAATTGTCGGTTTATGCCAATAATACGATTACTCCGTTTACATGTGTAATTAGTTATGCGATTACTCAATAAACACGTCTACATGATTCTTTTTTATTAATCGTTGTATGCTCCACGGACAAAACTTGCACCATCATCCTTCTGCAACAAAGTGTCGCCGTGTCTTCCTGTATCGGCCCTACTGCTGTATGTTTCATTCCATCAACACATTGAATCCAACTAAGAAAGCCGGGTAAACGCATAGGCTACATCTGCTACTGCTAATACTATCCCAACTATAATTTAATCTGTTAAAACGATAATATTCTTGTTACGACTAGCTAGCCTACTTCTTCTGTTTAACAGTTAAGCTTTCAGCTTCTCCAACATTGTAGGCTATTTTAGCTCTTAGCTTTGTTAAGATGATGCAGTTCAGCTTCCACACTGCCTCTTTTGTGTGACTCACACATTTTTAAAATTCATTTCAGCTTGCAGGTATTTTCTCATTTCTCACTTTTATACTTTTTAAAATATTAAGGTTTTTGTGCAAATTATTCTCCCTTTAAAAGTAATGGTAAATCCTTTCAAATCATTGTTGGAATGCTGCTCCAGCCCCTTTCAAAAATACCTTTCGGTTGCTTTGAAGCTTCAGCTTATAACTTTCTACTAAATTTTCACTATTTTCAGCTTTTTTAGCATGGTCAGCTATCCCCATTCAGGTTTTCAGCATTCTCACTGCTGTTTCGCAGGAACAGCCGTTTCTAGTTATATCAACTTCTTAGTTCTTCCGCCGTTTTTTGGCCTTTAACTCGTTCTGCATACTTTAACCGATTCCTACAACTTTTGTATCAAAACGTTCAGCTCCTTCAGGAGATGATGGCTATGACTTTTGGTATTTCTCACTTTTATACTTTTTAAGACATTAAGGTTTTTGTGCAAATTATTCTCCCATTAAAAGTAATGGTAAATCCTTTCAAATCATTAAAAAGCTTCCTCCTCTTTCAAACGTAACTACTTCAGCTTACTTTCAGCTAGAGACACCATTCAACCTTTAAAATGTTCACAAGACATTCAGCTATTCCCAAATGATTCAGCTTTTTCAAATGTTCAGCCAATTTTGAATTATGACAGTTTGAAATACATTAAAATGTTTGCTCCTTCTTGATTTTTATGAATGAGAAGCAAGCAGAGTGGTACACTCTGCTGGCTGCTCTTTTTCTGATATTCAACTAATTTGTCAAACAAATTCCTCTAACGTTCATATAGTTTAACTTACAGAAACAAGTTATACCTTAAAATGTAGGAAAAATTGTCCTCTTTCAGCCAATGTAACTACTAAAGAGCTCACATTTACAGATTTTCAGCTATGAGCCTTGAAGCGAGAGCAGCCTTTCAAATTCTCTCACTAACTTCAATGGAGAGGTGAGTAAAATCAGTCAGAGAAAGCAAGAAGGAACAAGATTTTGAAACTGCCGATAGAGTCGTATTTCTGACCGCACAGACATATAAAGGACATCTCTGGTTTCGGCAGAGTCTTGGGTCTCGGAAAATATCCTTATATTTTGGATTGGACGTATAGTTTTGCGTCTAGGTCAACTTGTTTGAGGTGTGGATGCTAGGTAAATGTTCGTTTTTCTCTCTGCCTAGCTCGTTAGCTATCACAGCTGCGCCATCACCGTGGCAACCAAACAAACAAGCACCAGGAAAGCAAAAGGAACACGTTTTTGAAACTGCAGGTAGAGTCGTATTTCTGACTGCACAGATATATAAAGAATATCTCTGGTTTCGGCAGTCTTGGGTCTCGGAAAATATCCTTATATTTTGGATTGGACGTACAGTTTTGCGTCTAGGTTATCTTGTTTGAGGTGTGGATTCTAGCTACATTTCTCTTATTCTCTGCCCTCAGCGCATTAGCAATCATAGCTGCACCATCACCGTAACGACAGACACGCACCACTCAGTCTCTCACACAGGTGATTGGTACGTTTACTTGACTATGAGAAACACGATTACTAGCAATTGTCGGTTTATGCCAATAATACGATTACTCCGTTTACATGTGTAATTAGTTATGCGATTACTCAATAAACACGTCTACATGATTCTTTTTTATTAATCGTTGTATGCTCCACGGACAAAACTTGCACCATCATCCTTCTGCAACAAAGTGTCGCCGTGTCTTCCTGTATCGGCCCTACTGCTGTATGTTTCATTCCATCAACACATTGAATCCAACTAAGAAAGCCGAGTAAACGCATAGGCTACATCTGCTACTGCTAATACTATCCCAACTATAATTTAATCTGTTAAAACGATAATATTCTTGTTACGACTAGCTAGCCTACTTCTTCTGTTTAACAGTTAAGCTTTCAGCTTCTCCAACATTGTAGGCTATTTTAGCTCTTAGCTTTGTTAAGATGATGCAGTTCAGCTTCCACACTGCCTCTTTTGTGTGACTCACACATTTTTAAAATTCATTTCAGCTTGCGGGTATTTTCTCATTTCTCACTTTTATACTTTTTAAAATATTAAGGTTTTTGTGCAAATTATTCTCCCTTTAAAAGTAATGGTAAATCCTTTCAAATCATTGTTGGAATGCTGCTCCAGCCCCTTTCAAAAATACCTTTCGGTTGCTTTGAAGCTTCAGCTTATAACTTTCTACTAAATTTTCACTATTTTCAGCTTTTTTAGCATGGTCAGCTATCCCCATTCAGGTTTTCAGCATTCTCACTGCTGTTTCGCAGGAACAGCCTTTTCTAGTTTTTATTTCTTTTTGCCCCCCTAAAACTCAGTCAATATTTGGTCTACATAGACAACGTAGGTGTCAAAAGTTTCGTCTTGGTAGCGATTGAGTTGCTTCTATTGGAATTTACGTTCCGTTGCATGGTTTAGGCTGAAGTTAAGTTTTTGTGGCGAAAAGTGAAGCTAACGGTGGCTAATTTGCTAGCCACAGTCACTGACGTTACTAACGTCACTACGTCATTAACGTCACGAAAACACGCGTGACTACCTTTGGCAGAACATTCGTTTCCCATCTGTTAACTTGGGGGATAGCTAGGCTAACTATAGCTTTACTGCAAGGCAGCTGCAGAAACGCCACAAGCAAACAGGCCAGGGTGATAACTATTTACTCATTTTACTTTGTGATATGACACACAATTGTGATGTGTAATGTACAATATAAGCTGATATTATTAAGGAAGTACATCTACTTTCGGAAACACTAGTCTACTATTTCACTGAAGTATTAGCATCATGACGTTAGCCTGTGTTGCCCGGGCAACACATACTACAGTGGTCTATGATGTATCTGTTTTCAATCGTTAAAATAAACATTCCTCACATATACATTTTCGTTGTAGGATTTATAATGACATTAGATTACAAGTAAACGATTTGTGGGTGAAATTATCATTACCTGTTGTTTCAATCCAGTGTATCACTGCAACGCTGTAGCCTACGCGAGACACTACAAAAACATCTACACAGCTGTAGGAAGTCAAACGGCGACAGAACATGTTCGGCACTCCCCTTACTTAAATCAAAAGTCTATCTAACTACTAACCTGAACTTCATTGCCACAGCCTAAACTTTGTCAATCAGTTCATGAAAATAATTAATTTCAGCCTAAACCGTACAACGGAACGTTAAATCCAATTCAACCAACGCAATCGCTACCGAGACGAACACAGCAGTAGTCTAGTACTGTACCGCAGTAGTACAATTTACCGGGGCAGCTTCTCCACACAGGGCTATATCGCATTTTGCGTTGTTACTGACAATGATCGCTACCAGTGAGCTTTTTATGAATGAGCGGTTTTCCACTAAATAAATGTCAAGCTTATTTACGTTTTGGGGGGCATATTTTCAGTTAGCAGATGGTACTGTTTGAATCGCGATTTCATCTTCTACTGCCGGTAACGTCGTAGAATAATCTTCAAAGGGGGTTCTTTATTAATGAATGAATGCAATATGAGTAGGCTAAATGCCTGAAAATATCACGAGAAGGGAAAAACTTAAAAGGAAGTTTAAATCATAGAGATTAGGTCAATTTTTACACCGGTCTGCCAAATGTATTCGTTTTGATTCAGCTATGAGGCTGCCTCTTGCAGGGGAAATGAGAAGACATCTATTTCATTCTACGCTTCACTCGTATTTTGAGTTGTAAATGAGCAGCAAAAAAAAAGATGCTTTTAAATCTATGTAATCTTTATAATTAATAAGTATGCATTTTTATATAAAATACACAGGAATATCAGTTGTAAAAATGTAATAAAAAAAACGGACCCCTGTGCAACCGACGCAAGCAAGCACACCCTACAATTTCCCCAGAAATTGTACCCTCTCTAGTTTTCATTTATATAGCACACTTTCAAAACAACAACATCATTTAGCCATTTAAAATCTGTTGAAATGACCTAACTAGGTCAGAAAGGAACAATCGTCCAGGCATAAGATGAAGTTCCCGAATTGACGTTTATTAACCACACGGTACACACGCTAGTAAGCCAAACAGCTGTTTGTTCCTAGCCCACGCTAAATAAAAGAAAGGTGGGGCAAAACAATAGTGACCGTCTTTTGTGAAATCCAGACGTAACAGAAAGAACAGACGCTAAACCTGGTCCTAACTTCGAATGCTCTATCCCCCTGCTCAACCCCCCTCGATGCCCCTTCGCCAACCACCAGGATGCCCGGCATCCGAACATTCTGGGCATTCCTGTGATTAGCAGATAACAGGTTGATTGGCATGTCTGACCCCGCGAACACTACTGGTAAACAACCAACTAACAGCCTAACATATAACACATGTTCTTACGGTGTGGGTCGCTACACTATTTTTGTACTTTGACTGCTAAGATTCCTTTATGAGAGGCCTTATCAATCTATTGACGTTATAAAAGATTAACACTGCAGTCAGATAGCTAGTCGGTTTGCTATTGTATAATGCCTGTTTGAAATACGTATTTCAGAGTAGGGCTAGCCATGATCTAGTAATTTAAAGGCTGGTAGTTGATTGAAGATAATAATGGGGATATGTTTAAGATTGAGATTGGACTCAAATGTGTGTAATTTGATGTGTTATTTTTGCTTAGGGTTCACTTCAAACATTAAAAGAAAGGGTGAGATAGCAGACTTCTTCAAAAAGCTGAGCAAATGGGATCAGGTGGAAATAGATCCCAGTCCTTGCACCACCCACACATGTAATCCTACACAAAAGTTTTTTCCCGATTAAGCCTCACTTTAAAATGTTGGTTGTTGATTCATGAGTGTTCTTGTTTTTATGGCTGTGGTATTTTTTGTGTGAGTATACACTAATAGTTGTTTTAATGTAAAAGATTCATCAAAGGATCTAACCTCTAACCTGGTTAGACCCAGATTATATATTCATGAAAACAGTGACCAAAGTCTCTCCAGTTTGTGAGTAGGCCTACAGTACAGTGTGTAAGAAAGAAATGAGTTGCAATTCAGATGTAGTCTATTCAGACACAGTCTATTCATAGTAAATGTAGAATTTGATTAAAGTAACCCTAGTGGACCATACTAGGCCACACTGAAGAACTCAGGCTTAAGTGAATTTGAATTTCTATTTCTCATCAGCAATCATATGAATAATTTACACTGCCAGGCTAAGGTTACACACACATTTTCAGTCTTGGTCTGGACCCCCTGAAGTAGCCCTGGCCACCCCTTGGCCACCCCATATATCAAAGTCTAGTTCCGCCACTGGTGCCATACGTCCCATCCCTAGTGCCATCACCAGCGTAGTAGGCCACTAGTATTGCCAAACTTTTTCGCCAGCGCAACGTGTAACCTATTGAAAAGTCTAATGTTTTCGTATTGCTTCAGATTCCTCACTACATAAAATGTGGTTGTCATTACAGTTTACTTAAGTCTTCTAAATTAAATAAACTTCATAAGGTCTGCGAAAGAGTAGTATTGCCAGGCAAATGAGGCAATACTTGTTTCAAAAGTAGTATTGCCATGGCAATACTGGCAATACTGATGGCGGCGGCAATGGTTAAGGTACCAAGACGGAGCACAATACTTCACAATGACGGTATGAGGCACGTGAAGTGTAGAGACAGGAAGGGCCTACATATCTCGTAACGCAGCAGCACTCCCGACTGCATTTCGGTGTTATTTTTCCTTAAGAGTTCAGGAGTCTGCCCATCTGTGCCCCAACCATAGCATGTTGAAATCTAAAATAAATTCATTTTGCACTTCATAATGTAGGCCTACTGTATTTTCTATTGCAGTAAATTTATCCCAATCAATGTTACAGAAAACAAGAAGGCATGTGGTTTAAAAGATGGCAAGTAATTAAAGGTCCCATAGCATGCTGTTTTTGGATGCTTTTATATACAGTACGAGTCAAAAGTTGATACATTTTCCCTTGAAGATGGGTCCAAACTTTTGACTGGTACTGTAGGCCTTAGTTGTCCCCTAATACTGTATCTGAAGTCTCATTCCCAAAATTCAGCGTTGGTGCAGAATTACAGCCACTACGAGCAGTCCCACAATGAGCTTTCCTTAGGACGTGCCATTTCTGTGTCTGTAGCTTTATATGCTAAGAGGAGGAGAGAGGCGGGGCTAACAGCAAGCCATGATGTCTCTCGAGGAAAAAACAATATCGCGCTTGCGCGGTTGTAGCTCATTTTCTCATTGGTGGGCCAAATTCTCTGTGCGGGCAAAGCAGAGAAAGCGGAGGTAACCTTTCCCCTTATGACAACATAAGGGGAAGATTTTCAGATCGGAGAATTTGAGCTTTAATTTTCTCAAAGGCAGAGAAAAATACCCAGGGCTTGGTTTACACCTATCGAAATTTCTAGCCACTGGGGGACCAAAGGCAGGCTAGGGGAACTCATATTAATGTTAAATAACCTCATAAAGTGCCATTTTCATGCCATGGGACCTTTAAAGTGCACATCTTTATGCAATACAGGTTCATTATTGTTTATTATTATCCAGAGTGGCTTACTATAAATAATTTGTGCGACCAAATCATGTTTTGCACCAGTAACTGAAAAAGTTAGTAGCGCAAGTGCCACCAGTGGAAAAGGTTAGTGTACAGCCCTGCCCCCTTTTTTTTTTTACCAATTCTTCTTCGTCCGGCAAATCAACCCCCATATCAACCCCCATATCATTAATGCTTTCTTACACTTGCCAACAAAAGCAGTTTACTCCAATAAATGTTTGCTTCCTCTGGAATTGCGCTAGCTTGTTTGTTGACTTTCATTGGCTGGCACAATGCGTGCAGCGTCCGTGCTTAAATGTTTTTTTTTGTTGTAAAAGATACAAATTTTGACTAGCCCACTAGGCTGTATCACTTGACTTAGCCTATATGTTATACCAAACAGAAACACTTTACTTAAAACATTTATTAATATATCGTGATATCCATGATATGGCAAAATCCATATCATGGCAACAAATACGTTGTGCCATGATATGGCAAAATCCATATCATGGCACAACGTCATACCGGTATTCACGTTCATACCGGTATTCACGTTCATACCGGTATTCACGTTCATACCGGTATTCACGTTCATACCGGTATACCGCCCACCCCTAGTACAGACCTATGCATTCCTGGATCAAGGAAGCACAGAGACGTTCTGCACTGACGACTTGGCAAATAAGTTGAACATCAGCGGCAGAAAGACATAGTTCCTGCTACGAATAGCCCAAGAACATAAAGTGAGTAACTATGTACTTATTGACCTGGAGGTGTGTGGCTTAGATGGAGAAGAATACATCCAGCTGCCCAATGTGTACAATCAGCCAGGCATACCTGCAAAGAAAGCCAACATACCACATAAGAAAGATTTGGTGAAGTGGTCTTACCTGGGTCGAGTCCATCTTCCAAAACTAGAAGCAGAAGTTGGTCTTCTCATCTGCGCCAACGCGTTCAAAGCCATGGAGCCTTGGGAGATTATCAGTAGTCAGAACGACGGACCTTACGCTGTGAAGACAGTTTTTGGTTGGGTCGTCAATGGGCCAATCAGCAGATGCTAAGAAAACAAATCAGATGATGGCAAACAGTAGAGTTTCCTTGTCAATCCAATCTCTGTGATGAACATAGAAGACATGTTGGTGAAACATTTCTGGATATCCCAGAAAGACAATGTGATGACCAACAAGAACATTCTCAACATGACAAGCAGTTCATGCACACAGTGACTACATCCGCAAAACTCGTGGATGGTCACTTTTGCATCAAGCTACCTTTGAAAGATGACATGGTGAAGATGCCATGCAACCGTGGTATTGCTGAACAGAGACTTAGCTCCTTAAAGAGGAAGTTCAGTAAAGGCCGATATATGCTTCTCCGTTTTCCAAAAAACGGACACATGGGAACGCCCTCCTCTACGGGGAACGCCCTCGGAGAGCCCCGGAGAGCTCGACGTGCACCTCCTGAATTTTCTAACTATCCGTCGTAATTTCGGATAGTTACGGATACCCCCTTGGCTGTGATTGGTCAGTATTAAGAACCGCTTGCGTTGCCGTAATAAACAGAATCCTTTGACCGCCATTGCTGTAAGTTTTTACAATTCATATTTCAGCTGAACAGTACATGTAAATCAGCATCTGAATTAAAATGTGACGAGAAATGGGCAGTGTAGTTGCTGAAAATTTGCATATTTTATTGATGAAACGGCTAATTTGTAAATTTGCTCCGACTTCTCGATAACCTAGGTAAATAACCACTCGACGACGACGACAAAAAACCGTTGCGCCACCTACTCTTCTGGCGGTGAAGTGTTTTCAGCACCCACATCCTACGGAGAACCATAAACGCAGTCTATCCGTCTGTATCCGTCCGTATCCGTAAGCCCGCCCATCCGTAAACGGAGTTGGAGAAGCATATTGCGGCCTTCAGAATACAGACTTCTTTCAAGAGTGCAAGGCTTTCATGAATAACATTCTGGAGAACATCTTATCTGTTGTCAGTTTGGTGAATGACCCGATGGGCTTTTTAGCACCACTGCTCTTACCTGCCAAGCTCATTTTGAGAGATCTCTGCAAAGAGAAGAAAGGTAGGGATGAAGAAATGCTTGACAAGCCATGCCAAACATGGATGAAGTGGCAGACAGACCTAGACAAGCTGTCAGAACTCAGTTGGAACCAATGTTTCAAACCCACGGCATTTGGGCCCACAAAGGTTGCTCAAATTCACCACTTCTCAGACGCAAGCCAAGATGGGTATGGTGTTGTGTCGTAGCTCATGTCAATGAATGATCAGGGTGAGAAACATGTAACCTTCTTGATGGGAAAGTCCAGAGTTGCTCCACTCAAACAGATCACAACACCTTGAGACCTATTTGTATTTTAAAGTGTGCTATACAAATAAAATCCATTATTATTATAACACTTCTCAAAACCGAGCAGATCAAGCTTCAAGAAGCTTGAAGATCAAGAGTTTCATGGAAAGTGAGAGCTGGTTTCAGGGACCCAGTATCCTGCAGAATGAATGCGAGTGGCCAGAACAACCTGAACAGTGTACTTATCTTACAGGAGATGATGTTGAGGTGAAGACATCTACTGCAGTGTCATGCACAAATCTGGACGAGTGCACAGATCCATTGGATCAGCTTGTTGAGTATTACTCTGGTTGGAACAAGTTGAAAAAGGATACAGCTTGGATCCTGCGCTTGAAAAAGACGTTGCAACACTTGAGCGAGAAAAGAAAAGAGTTGGAGCGGAGCATGCAGCAGACAGAGAATGATCCAAAAAGGCGCAAATCCATGGTTTATCAGCAGATGGTGACATGAAAGAAAAACCTGGAAAAAAGAACACTTACTGTGGCAGATTTATCCAGAGCTGAAATAGAACTGATCAAATTCAGTCCGAGACAAACCTATGCTGAAGAGATAAAGGCCTTGCACACAGGATTCTCCCGTGTGAAAAGGAATAGTCAAATTTTCAAACTGGATCCATACTTCGAAGATGGTATGTTGAGGGTAGGAGGGCGTCTGAACCGATCGGCTATGCCTGAGGAGGCCAAGCATCCTGCCATTCTGCATAAACGACATAGAATAGCCCATCCACCAAGAGACTGGACATGGAGGCAGAAACTACGTGTGCCAGACTTAGACAACGGTATTGGATACCAAGAGCCAATGCAGCAGCAAGAAGAGTGATTACAGAATGCATTCTCTGCAGAAGACAGCATGCAAAGACAGGAGAGCAGAAAATGGCAAGATCGTCTGCTTCCTCACAAACCACCCTTCACCAACACGGGTGTGGATTATTTTGGACCTATCGAGGTCAGAAGAGGACGTGTCAAGGTGAAGCCTTATGGAGTGCTTTTCACATGCTTAACCCTTGTGTTCTCTTCGGGTCATTCTGACCCATCAGTCATTGTGACCCACCGTCGTATTGCGACAACTTTACCGCATACAAAAACAAAGTGAAGCATTTTCTTTTAACTGTCGGGCTGTCTCAGACCCCCCACATTGCGAAAGTTAAAAGAAAATGCTATTTATTTGTTTTTGTATTGGGTAAAATTGGGTAAACACAACGATGGTTCGTTGTGAATCTTTGGGTCATGTGACCCGAAGGCAGCACAAGGGTTAACTGTGAGAGCAGTGCATTTAGAAGTACCCCATTCCCTTGACATTGATTTGTGTATTAATGCCCTGCGGCGTTTCCAAGCCAGAAGAGGACAAGTGTCAGTCCTTTGTTCCAACAATGGCACACATTTTGTCAGCGCTGAACGTGAGCTGCGAGAAGCATTAGCAAAGCTAGACCAGTCTCGTATCAATGAAGCCATGATGAAAAAAGGTGTGCAGTGGATTTTCAACTCTCCTGCTGCATCCCACCATGGCGGCATCTGGGAGCGTCCGATCCGCACAGTGAGAAAAGTGCTCAGTTCCGTGGTAAAGCAACAGCTGTTAGATGACGAAGAACTACAGACTCTTCTATGTGAGGTTGAGAGCATCATCAATGGGAGACCCTTAACCACCAACACAGAACAACCCAATGACCTCGAACCACTGACACCAAATCATCTGCTCACCTTGAAGGCACAGCCCAGCTTTCCACCTGGCGGATCTATTCTGGCGGAGGTGGACTCACGAGTAACTACCGCACCTGCAAGAACGGCAAAAGTGACTCGGCCTGATGAGAAGTTTCAAGTTTGGAGATGTTGTCCTCGTCGCAGATTCGTCACTGCCAAGGAACTCCTGGCTGTTAGGCAGAATCATCAAGGTGATGCCAGACTACACATAGGTACAAAGGAGTCATCCCAAGCGTTGAGGTCCGGACCAAGACCTGTGTCATTCACAGATCCATAACAAAACTTTGTTTATTGCAAGGTGAAGAAGATGAAGATGAAAGAGAAAGTTTGATAAGATTGGAAATACTTGCATGTACATATTTACCGTTGCACTTGTGAAAAGAGGAAGATCCTAATCTTAATTAGGAAATTGATATGCTAAGGTATACTCAATTATGGGCCGGGATATGTTGTAGCCATTTCTACAGAATTTGATTGGCTGTTTGTTTGCATATAAAAGGCCAAGAATCCCCGCGAAACAGGCTGAAGCTATTGGACCTTGAAGCACAAGTCTTTTGACCGACACTTAATTTGTTAGAAATACTATCCTGAGCTAGTGATATTGTTTCTTTTAAGTTAATAAGTAAACAAACAAGAATATACATTTTTGGATTATGGACTTTTATTTGACATTTCTGTGTAATTTCTGTGTCTGTTTATTGTACACAATTTTAAAACGAATACATTAGGAAACATGTCATACACAACTGCAACATCATATACATTAAATATCTCTCAATGCATAGGCAGACTTCATAAGGTGTTTCAATCAAGACTGTACCAAACAAGGAGGACTAAGAGGACCCTGTTCCTCCTGCTCACAGACTGGTCTTTTCACAGTAAAAGTCATCTGACACAACGTATAGTCAGGGATCAGGGTTCGGAGTCTTCAGACCTCCACAGAGGTTGTTCCCTTCTTCCGGTCATGTGTACTTTCTTTACCCTGTTGCCGTAAACACACCCTAGATACACAACACAAAGTCAGACCCGACTGTACATCCCAGAATACCCCACCACAACCCTAACCATGGTAACGTACCTTTGAAGCGGTTTCACCTGATGGATGAATTCTGGAAGTTCTTCACCTTTGTTTTCAGGTAGCCACAAGCTCAACAACCCAATCATGACCGTGGCTCCACCCATCAAGATAAAAGGTAGGAACTTGTTGTATGTACCTGAAATCAGACAGCATTGACAAACAGATCTAGACAGACATATATGCTTCCATACTCTTTTATGGAGACACACACAAACACTGACCCATGAAGGCGATGTATGGGGAGACGGTGCTGCCCAGATGCGATGCCATGGAGGTGGCTCCCAGGGCCATGTTTCTCACCACGGTGGGGAAGAGCTCCATTGTGTACAGGAACAGGAAGCAAAACGCCCCCGTCACACCCGTCTTCCCCACCATCACCAGGGTTAGGGTCAGGCCGCTCAGTTCTACACACACACACACACACACACACACACAGTTTATGTTTTCTAGATTTGAGTAGTATGAGAGTATATATGCCGGTACGTGTGTTCCATGAGTTTGTACCCTCTTAGGTGTGTGTACGTTTGTGTACATGGGAATCCTTATGAGTATGTGCCATTTTGTAAGTGTCTGTGGTGTGTGTGTGTGTAGCAGCAGTACTGTCCGCTCCGGTGGGCCTCGTACCATCAGGTATGAGCTTGATGAAGAGCAGCAGGCCTCCAGACAGCAGCAGGGTGAAGGGGAGGGTGAAGCGTCGGGGGGTGTAGCGGATCAAGAACCAGACGCTGCCATAAGCCAGGAACTCTGTGGCCGCCGCAACCAAGCAGTTGAAGTAGGGGTCTCCGTCCATATTGGGCGTGTTCAGGGACATCCCATAATATGTCATGGAGATGATGAACCTGAGGTGGAGGACGGAGAAGTTGTGACGTACGCATGTATGCACTAGCGTGTGGTCATAGGTATACTTTTCAGCAGTGTGTGGCTAGGACTTATCAGGGTACCAGATGAGGATGTTAATGATGGTGATGTTGCGTATGTTCCTGGTTCTGAACAGGTCCATCCAGGTGTACAGGCGTGGGCTCTCCTTGGTTCGGTTTTCCTGGAGATAGTAAACATGTAAAAGCATATTGGGGATGTGAGTCCGTTAGTGTGTGTGTGTGTGTGCGTGTGAGCATTAAAACACCATGAGTTCAGCAGTGATGTCTTCGGTGAAGATGACATTAGGAGCCATAAGACCATTCATCTTGGCAGCAGCTTTGATGATAGACTCCGCCTCCTTCAGTCTGCCCTGGGCCAATAGCCAGCGAGGAGACTCTGGAATGTACCTGAAGCACAGGACACTACTATGTCCTCCATGTCTCCCTACTGTTCCAAGTTCAAGCCACTCTACTGGTCCCAAAAGAGAAATAGAAACATTCATGTACTGCCAGGTGGCATTGGTACTCACCACCAGAGAGGGATGTAGAGGAAGCCAGGGATGGCGAGGACAACCAGGAGGAGCCTCCAGCTCCTGAAACAGTAGGCCGCCAGGGGCAGCACGGTGTAGCCCAAGGCATAGCTGAAACTTACCCCCAGGGCACCAAAGTTGACGCGGACTGATTTAGTTAGGAGCTCAGAGCCTAAGGTCCACAGAATCACACAGACAAGATCAGACCAGAGCTAGACAAATGAAGAAATGCAATGAAGATATTACTCTGTTATCGGATCTAGTTATCTCTTTGTCCAGACTGACCCAGTATAAAGGCAGCATTGTAGTTGGCTGTCTCGCTCATCCCCACAATGAAGTAGAAAAAGCAGAACATTTCCCAGCTGGTAGAGGCTGCTTGGAGGAGAGTGAACACTGTCTGCATTGCCAAGGTGCCAAAGAGGACCAACCTGCGCCCGAACCTATGGAACATACAATTTCATCCTGGAAATGTATAAGGGGAAAAACTCCAAACATGGCCTTGAACTACACCTGAACAAAATACAGGATATAGACTAGAACATTACAACAGAACTTGATGTGTTTTTGTCTACAGAACACTAGAACGTTTAAATACTGATGTGTCTGCAGTTGTAACGTGCTTAGGAGAACCATTACCTGTCTGAGACAATCCCTGACAGGAAGGCGCCGCAGAGAACACCTACAAAATAGATGGTGGCGGTGAAGGGAGCCTTCCAGTCATCGTCACACACCAGGTTCCACTACCGGAACGCAAACACACCCAACAAGACAGTTAGACAGTTCAAAGGGTCTTCCCATCCATAAATTCCAGGCAGTATTCCCAGTAGGTAGTGTAGCTTCACCTCAGTCACGATGGTGGAGGTGTATCTCTCTGTGTTGAACTCCCAGCCGTCCAGACATCCCTCGGTCTCGTTGCCGTTGGGACCCGGAGGGTCTCTGTACCTCAGGCAGCGACTGAGGACCACCTCCCCCCTCACCTCCTCCAGGGGGAACGATAGGTTGAGGTCCAGGCTGAAGCTGCTGCTGTTCAGCCCTGGGACCCGGCAGCGGTAGGGGGGGATGTCCGCGAGGAACACCAGCGCCATGCCAACGTAGCCGTTGGGTATGCTGCAGAGGCTGAGGAGGAAGAAGACCATCTTCTGGAAGGTTCCCCACTCCCCAAGGAACGCCGTCCTCTCCTCGTAGTCCAGCATCCTCACGGCCTCGACCGCCCACAAATTTGCTCCAGACCCCTGACCTTCCTCTGAGGGGTGATGGTGATAAAGTTACCCTTGGTATCTCTAACTATCTATCTTCTTGCAGGTTTCAGCAAGTCAAATTTAAGACCTTTTTAAGACATTTTAAGACCATAAAGATTGAAATTTAAGACCTACACAACGCATTACCCCCCAAAATATTCAAATCAAAGAAATTCTGAAAAAAAACATTTTATTTCAATGAATTCAGTCTTTCAAAAAGCATAAATTTAATTTACAGATAAAACAATCACTATTAATTTTTGAACATTTTTTGGGCAAAGTTTTGCAGCGAGCCTTGTACCTGGAGCTAGTACCTGGGTACCGCTTGTAACCAACAGCGGGAATCGCTGTGATCTAGCCATATCTCGTTGAAAGTACACTTTCCCATTTTCCACATGTAGCTGAACTTTAACAAACTCTGAGGAAGCGCAGACGTATTTCGCGGGAAGGTATTGCATTTATAACAGGATTTGTAGTTTTATCACTGTGTACATACCAACACCAATATCCCCCAGAAAGAACTACAACACACCGAACCAACGTTCTGAGGGCAGCGTTCTGCTGGTTTCGTTTGTAGAGCTCCGCTTTGTAGGCTGCGACTCAATACTTTTTTGCTGGTTCTGGAAATGAAAGAGGGTAAAACCTTTCTTAGACCTGACTAAATGAAATTTAAGACCTCGGGAGCCGAGTGCACCAGCTGGGCGTACGCCTGGGTGTAACGCTACGTCCGACGTAGAACTGAAAGTTACGACTAACTTAAAGTTACGACTAGTGCACCAGTTAGACTTAAGCCCTTTATGTGCTGCACCTGGGTGTACATTTTACGCCTAGTGGGGAGCAGGCGTAAGTTGGAAAATCGGACTAATATCCATGGTAATTATAATGTACAACAGTTTGATCGCACATGCAGCGCGTCTTGTTTATAGGCAACATATGGAAAGGACATTAAGGCGAGAAAAAGTTGTCCGTGATCGCACAAATCCACTGTTGGTGATCGATTTCCAAGCTGATTGTTTCTTTTTGTTTGTGTTGATATTATTACATTTACCCGTGAGCACGCTTCTATTCTGAGTAAACAACTCTAGAAGTTTTCTAATTTCTCTATCAGTAAAATGTATTTTCCTTTTCTTTCTTTGTACACAGTACACTCCCGAGCGTGGTGTACTGTGCACGGGGGGTGTACGTGGTGTACTGTGCAGTAAACTGCAGCGTTTTTTAACGCTCTGCATCGCTTGCCTTCCCACAGTACACCACGCTCGGGGGCGTGTTAGACAAGTTAATACAGAATTGTAGTTCTCTAAGGTCTCTCTAAGCTGTGAATACAAACACACTAGGAACAGACGACATCGGCAACCATGCACCATGCATTATTAGTTTAATGTATTCTTTAAATTCAGGCTCGTCACATTAGTAACTTTGTTCTGAACAGAACTGGGTGTGCAGACACATACGAAAAGTTTCTCCTCCATCTTGAAATTGTCAAACCTAGAAATGTTTACCATGACGAACAGTTGCTACGTTACAAGAAACAAGAAACCAATCCGATTGGCCAACGCTAGCGTTTTCATGCTCCTCATTTACATAAAGTTGAGAAAATCCAACTTGCAACGCTCCGCTCCGCTCGCCTTCCCACAATGCCCTACGCGAGCGTCAACGCCTGGTTTCATTGAAAATGAATTGGAAGCCGACGCCCCGCGCCGCCCACTCCGCTGCAGTGTGAACGCATGTCTCCCTACAGTTCCAGCCACTCTACTGGTCCCAAAAGAGAAATAGAAACATTCATGTACTGCCAGGTGGCATTGGTACTCACCACCAGAGAGGGATGTAGAGGAAGCCAGGGATGGCGAGGACAACCAGGAGGCAAGCGATGCAGAGCGTTAAAAAACGCTGCAGTGTGAACGCAGCGTGGCCAAATTGGTGTGGCAAACATTGCCCAGCGCTTTTTAGAGCAGAGGACGAAAGACCGCCTGTGATGAGTTGAACACAGGACCTGGTCAGAGGTCAGCGTGGCTCTAGCGAAGCAGAACAGCCATGATTCCCAGAGACACAAAAACATAAGCTATTCTGTGCACTCACATGCACAAACAATGAGTTTTCCACACACAGTGGACTTACATTTCAATCCACTTCGTAAACTGTTTAAAATATTCAACAGAGCATAACAAACTTTCAAATAGTTTATTCAATGGTTAGAAGTTTACAATCCTTTAATGCTAGACAGCCTAAACCCTTCCTCAGAATTACTTAGTCACATATGCAACAGATGCATACACACACACGCGCACACACCAAAGCATCCCTACATGTGATACTGATGAGAACTGCTTTAGTGAGGGATTTTCTTTACAACAATGTGGAGACCAACTTGTAGAGAACCACACTTTTGTCATGACCAGATGATTTAAGAGGTTATCAGCGGAGACATACATCAGTCACACAACCAGCCAGACTATTTCTATTATGAAGTCTTCCATTAAGTGGTGCGAACCAGAACTACACATGCGGGACTAAGCATGTGGAACTAAGCTGGCAGAGCTGGTAAGTTGTCGTTCTCAAGCAGCCTGCAGTAATGGGATTTGAAGCTACTTCATACTTAAAGTACTGTACTAAAATCAAAGTGGATTTAGCAATGGATTGCACAATGTTAACAAAAGTAAAGATACACATAACCTTGAGTGTTTTATTTTTAGCACTGACTATTGTTGCTTCTTTCATTTTGGAACGTTATTTTTCATAGTCAAAAAAGTTAACCAACAGAGTTTCTTTACTGACAGCAAGCTAAGAATATCTTTAAATATTCAAGCTTGATAACCTCCAACTCCAATTTGCTTACAACAGTACGTGAATGTGACAATTTCATCTTTGTTGCTCGTAGACTTCCTGAATGGGAGTTGTAGTTCTTAGGCTGCAGCAATAGAGGTGTCGTCTACCGGTCTGCCTTGAGGCTGAAACACAAAACCAACAACTGATCAACAAGTAGCTTTGACACACAACATCAGCAGTGCTACCTTATACTCCCTACAGCAAATCCTTTGTACAGCATAGTGTCTATGTAGTAGCTTCTGTGTGCCATAGGTGAAAAGGGTTAACTAGCATCTCCACAATCTGTTTCCAACATGATTTTTCAGAAGTGGAAAAGTTCAGGTTCAGTAAGTAGACACTTGTTTCCAATCACCTAGATATCCAAACTTACTTTATTGTTCAGGAGACGTCCCCCCCCCCCCCCCCCCCCCCCCAGAAGATGTGTTAGTTATTCAATCGTGTCACCTACCTTGACGAAGATGCGTGAGGGCAGGAAGCGTTGCAGCAGCTGATTGGCCGGACTGGGGAAGCGCAGCAGGCTGATGTTGAGCAGGGGGAGTGTCTGGTAGCCCGCCATCAGGGGGTAGAAGTTATACAGCATCTCCTGCCGTGCCCCTGGTAGGATACGCACACGGACCTGGAGGAGGAGACAAGATGACTCGGCACATTTGGGACATGGGGATTCACACACAGAGACCTGGATGTGGTTCAAACGAGCTAGTGGGAGGTTGATGGGATGGTAGCTGTGAACACATCTGAGAGGGGAGTTCATGCGTTGTGCGCTGGTGGTGGTGGGACCTGTCGAACATTAGTTAGGAGCTGATTTCAGAGCACAGGCCTGGTTTATGATCAGTCACACTCTGGGGTCAGGGGGTTAGGGTCAACGCCTAGATACTGAGTGTCCTGGATCAGAGGAAACGTGTCTCCTTTCCTGTTACCCCCCCTTCTCTTTTCACTCCTTTTCTTTCCCTCACCCACTTCTCTCTCTCTTCCCTGCTCTCCCTTCCTCTTGGTTGAGGGGCTGAGGAGAGAGTTTGGGTCACCTGCTTGAGTCCAGAGAACATGAAGGCGTCGCTGGGTTCTACGGTTATCTCCACATCCTGCACCAGCCCTGTTCGGTTCTCAATGTGGTACTGCACTGGCAGGGACTCCCGCACGCGGCCAAACGACGGCAGGTCTGGAACCACACACACACACAATGAACACTGTACTCTACTGCATTAGCTAAATCTAGAACTATTAGGAGGTATGAGAGCTCTGCAGCTTGTGAGCTTCCGCCTGGTTTGAGACAGTCCAGAGGTCCAGAGCTGCTCTGCGGTCACCGTGCGGCCGTAGAGGGGGTGGACCCTAACCTGCGTGGACGTAGAGAGGGATGGTCTCCACCAGCACGTGGGGCAGGGGGACGGAGGTCTGGACCACGGACGCCTCTGCAGACGAGCTCCTGGAACGCACAAACACACACACACACACACACACAGCGTGAGAATGAGCCGGTGTGGGTTTCTCGGAGTGTGTTGAAAGCGTCTGCGTGTGTCGCAGGGTCAGAGTAGACACCTCTTCCAGGAGATGAGGTATTGTCCCGAGGCCACGCTGCTGGTGCCGGTGTCCACCGGGGGGCACTGCAAACAGAAACACTCGCTGGCGCACTCCCCTGTCTGCAGCACCACTGGAGGGAGACGGGGAAATGGACAGACAGGCAAGGGAGGATTAGAGTGGAGTACAGTAGATCGAACCTCAGCAGACCTCCAGCAGAGCTAGGGTGGGGGTGAGTGTTGGGGTGAGATTGGGGATGAGGGGTGAGTGCTGGGGTGAGGTCGGGGGTGGTGTGTACGTACCTTGTTCCACCTGGGACTGTGGCTGGTCCAGGGGGGTCAGGGTGGGGGCCAGCTGCAGCTGGCTGGTCTCCAGGAGGAGGGGCCAGGGGGAGGCTGACAGGATGTCAGTCATCAGCAGGAAGGGGACGTCCACATACACACGGTCCAGAGGCTCAAACTACACACACACGCACACACACACAGGTCTGGATCAAACTACACACAGCAGACAAAAGCCTGGCTAGAACTACAGACAAAGCAGTACACAACACCACAACAGTAAAATTAAGCCAACCTTGGTGGAAACAAACTTCACTGCCACTTCAAATGGAACGATGGTTTCTATGGTAACTGTTTCATCCTAGAGAGAAAACAAAGGATCAAGGAAGCGCTTACATGATTCCTCTCTGAGGTTCTGGTGTGTGACCTGACCTTATGGAAGTGTGCGTGCGTGTGTGTGTGGGGGGTGTGTGTGTGTGTTTCTACAGGTGTGTGTTGAGGGGTGCTTCCAGGTGAATGTGGACCCTGCGGAGGGCTGTGTGTGTGTTGAGGTGTGTGTGTGCAGACCTTGTGGCAGCGGCAGGTGATGCTGTGTCCCTCCAGGCTGGTGCTGATGCAGTAGGCCACGTGGAACAGGAACACTCTGGGGCCCGTCGACACACAGCGCACAAACACTCTCTTCTCCACCTGCACAGCACACACACAGTAGCTCCTAGACACACTAGTAGTGGGGGGTGTATGTGTGTGTGGGGGGGTAATTGGGTGTGTGTTTGTGTGTGTGAGTACCGTCTGTCCCGGCTGCAGGTCTCCAATGTGGATGTCAGGCAGCAGCGCAGGAAGATCCTCACACCCCTCAGAGGCGGTCAGGGTCACATGGGTAGACTGAGTCAGGTTAGCGTCTTGACCTGGACGACATGGAGAGAGAGGCGAAAAAAGGTATAATTCATATTCAGGTGTAGCAAAGGCCAATACTGCAAACAAGTATAATCCAGTTTGACTGAAAGATGCCTCACCTGGTTTGAGTCCGGCGGTTAGCTTGACGTCCCTCGCCACGGTGTCCTCGTGTGATTGGATGGAGACGGTGATGAGGTACATCTCGTTGTTGAGGGCGGGAGGCTGGTGGCTCAGCTGGACGGAGATCCTGGGAACCCTCGAGATGATCCTGGTGGACAAGACCCCCATGTTAACGTGTGTGTTAAACACAAAAATTACAAAATAAAAGACAAAAACAAAAATATGATGCAAAATACAAAAAACATAATAGTAATAATATTATTAGTGCTGTCAGTTAAACGCGTTATTAACTGCGTTAACGCAAACCCATTTTAACGGCATAATTTTTTTTATCGCAAGATTAACGTTCTTTTTGGCCTAGCAAACTTTGTAGTTTTTTTCACATGCTGTTGCAACAACTACTGAAGTTAGAAAAACTACAACACCACACCGGATCTAGCTAGACCGGAAACAAAACAACAGGCACACTCTTGTTTGGGCTTGCGAGCCGGCTAAAAAGTAGTAGGCTAACGTTACGTTTTGAGTGGATGGCGGGCACAAGACGCCGAAATGGAGGCCAATAAGATTCTGAATGGAAAGTTTACTTTTAAAAAGTTGAAAAAAGAAATCAAGGGACATTTAGAATAGATAGAAATGTGCGATTAATTGCGATTAATCGCGAGTTAACTATGACATTAATGCGATTAATCGCAATTAAATATTTTAATCATTGACAGCACTAAATAATATATATGCTGGTTACACTATTCTGAACTAACAGTCACAGTCCCCTGGTTCTCACATGGTGCTGGCCTGGATGGTGACAGAGTCCCAGTCTGTCTGCTGGTCGGGGACACGCGCCCTCCTTTTGAAGGACCGCGACGCCTGCAAAGCCTCCTGGGTAGAGGCGGCGTCCCCTCCCCCGCCTCGCCAGTTCAGGAACACACAGCGGCCGCTCTCGCTGCCCAGCATCAGGTCCACCGCTGTGATCTGGGACACACACACATACATGCCCACATGCTAGCTCACATAGTGCATATATACATGTACTGTGTGTGTGTGTCTGAGAGCATGTGTGGGTATACAGTACCGTATGTGTGTGTGTTGTTGCTCACCTCAACCTTTTTGCCCACGTCCTCAGTGTTGGCTCCGAAGCTGAAGCTGTAGCTCCGAATCTTCCCCGGCAGCAGACACAGGTTCTCCTGACTGGAGGGCTCGCTGCTCTCCTGCACCACACAGAACTGGCTATACTCCTGAACACACATACGCGCGCACATACACACACACACACAATGAGGGGCTGGGTGTCTGGGTGAGTAGGGGGGGGGGGGTATGGAGGGGGTGGAGGGTGGCTGGCGTACCTGGTTGCTGAGGCTGACGCAGAGCTTGGCGAAGCGGACGGGGTGAGGGCAGTCGGTGCGGAGAAACACCTGCACCTGGACCGGGTCGTCCAGGTGGAAACTGGGGGACAGGAACCTGGCCTTGCACTGGACTAACGGGTGGGGTGAGGCGGGTGTGGGGAATAGGTGCCAGGCATTAGAACAGACTGCAACAGATATCAGGAGGTTTATACTAACCTAGCTAGTCTAGTTATCAAACTGGTTAATTAGACCGTGATGTCAGTTACGTAGGAAGCTATCCTGCACTAGCTGTGCAAGTGTGAGACAGTGTTAGCCCTCATACCGAAGGGCACATAGTCCTGGACCTCGATGGTGTAGTGGTTGCTGCCTGCCAGAGCCACACGGTCACTCCACAGAGCCTGGGCAGCCTTAGTCCCCGCCTCCTCGCAGTCCGGCTCCGCCTCCGGAACCTCGTTCTGCCAACAGACACGCAGCATTCAGCCTTGAACCTCACGCCTGGCCACTAGGGACAGGGATGGGCCCTGTTGCTGGCAGGATGTTCTGTTACGTCGAGGTGTGGTCTACTTACCATGAGCACTCGGATGAGGTTTTTCTCAATCCTGGACTTCTGTTCTTCCTTCAGAGTTGAAGCTGGTGGAGAAAGACACAGGAGGTTACTGATCTCTGGACCCCCCTGTGTGGGGGGGAAATTGCGTTTGTGTTCTTTCTTATGTGATATGAGTGTGAGTGTGGGACGGATGTGTGAGATATAATATGTGTGTGAGTGTGTATGTGTGTGAGAGTGTGTGTGAAAGAGTGTGTGAGAGAGTGTGTGTGTGTGAGAGTGTGTGTGTGTGTGTGTGTGTGTGAGAGTGTGTGTGTGTGAGTGTGTGTGTGTGTGTGTGTACCTCTGCCCAGCAGCTCCATGCTGTAGGTGATGTAGTCCTTGACATGAGCCATCAGGTAGGAGCAGCACAGCGCCGTGCTCAGGATGGAGGTGAGCAGAGCCCACCAGCGCTCTGTACGGTAGTCACACATCACGTAGTCCAGCAGCCTACCCACCCACACACACACACACACACACACACACACACACGTATTTATGTGCTGGATCGTATGGTCTAGTGCAGGGGTGGGGAACCTTTTTTCTGCCAAGGGCCATTTGGATATTTATAAAATCATTCGGGGGCCGTACAGAATTATCAACTTAAAAATGTGCCTGCTATATTTGGTCAAACATTTAATTAACTCACCCCTAATGTGATGGCTGGAACTGCTTCTCTTTGGTGAGGTTTGTGATGTTAGCTGGCACGGATGCAGCCTGCCTTGACTAGGGGTGCATCGAACATTTCTTGGGGGGTATCATGATTACGGAAAGGGATCGTATTATCTTTTATATTGCTACCATTTTTGAGACTGCTTATCGATCTGAGTGTTAATCAGGCGCGGAGCCATACGTTGTAAACAACGTATTCTGGGTTTGATTTGCTAGAAAGGAATTCCACACTTGATGCGAGCGCGCAGAGCACGCGACAAATTTTTTTGGTACATTGGTACGCAACGCTGCGCGCCTCCACGGTCCTCTTCCACATATTAAAATAGTGCTTCTGCCAACGAATAATGCACCTAATAATATGGTTCCTGCAGTGCCATGGCGGGCCGGACCAAATGATTTCGCGGGCCGCACGTTCCCCACCCCTGGTCTAGTGTGTGTATGCTAGGTTGTATGGTGTAGTGTGTGTGTGTTTCTGCTGACTGTGACCTACTTTAAGGCTTTGGTGTAGTCCTTGGCATTGTAGTATTCCTCTCCCATCTGGACCACTAGGGGGCAGAGACAGTGATGAGACAACAAGCAGGAATATGGTCCCACTACACACGCACGCACGCACACACACACACACACGCACACACACACTAACACTCACTGAGGTGGCTCTTCATGCGAGGACACTTATACTTCTTAAACTGGGCCACGGCGTTGCTGAGCAAGGCAATGATCAGCTCCTGGAGAGGAGACAGGAAGAGTTCTCAGAAAGACCTCCTGGTTCCCTAAGTTGACCTTCTCAAGACACCGACAAGCCATTATTGACAGATGCAGGAAACAGTAACGGCTAAGACAGGGACCTAGTTAACCTTCTCTGACAATCTTTACACAGGATGAACCCATGCAAAAACAATCAGTGTCCATGGGTATGCATCCAACATCAATGCATAGGTTGAGAGTGTGAGTGTGTGTAGGTGTGTCTTTGTATAGGTGTGTCGGTGAGTGTGTGTGTAGGTGAGTGTGTGTGTAGGTGTGTGAGTGTGTGTGTCGGTGAGTGTTTGTGCGTGTGTGTGTGTGTGTGTGTGTGCGTGTACTTACAGAGTGGAGAACCTCCCTCTCTTTGAGCTGTAGAGCCAGGATACCTCCCTTCTCTTTCTCCCCGTCGGGAGGGTCGATGCCTGAGACAGACCAACCACTATCAACATCACACACACACACACACACACACACGTGGACTTGCATGGAAAGTGAGCGTGCGTGTGTGCGTGCAATGCGTGCAATGCGTCCTGTGCCATCAGTGTCAGGTTTCCTGCGTGTGCCGGTGTGGCGTGTCTGTAGTGTGTTTGTGTGGAGTGTTCGGACTCACTCTGGTGCCCCTGTCTCCAGGCTCGCTGGCCGTAGAAGTCCAGAGCTCCAGAGGGGGGGTCCTGGGGGTCAGGGGTCGGGCAGCTCACGCCGGCCTATGATGGGGAGAGGAGGGGGAGACCACACAGCTGTCATATGGAACACGCCCTGCCACCCAGCCCCTCACTATGTGTGTGTGTGTGTGTGTGTACCGGGTGGGAGCAGAGCTGGCCAGCCTGGCTCTTCCTCTCCTGGGCGTAGCAGGCAGCCTGCTGGTAGTAGAAGCCGGGGTTCTGGGTTTGGATGGCTGTTAGGCCCAGTTTGATGGCCTCATCAAACAGGTCCCCGAATGACTGGAACCTGCAGGGAAGGAGAGGGCTGGTTGACTGACTGTTTGTACTCCACTAAAAAGACTGACAGACTGGACTGACTAACTGTATGGTTGGACTATGTGCGTCTAGTGTCCCTTTATTGTTGTCGGTATCTATTCTCTGTCCATGTCCTTACTGTTTAGACATCCAGGCGGTGTGTTCGAAGGCCAGCTCAGAGCTCCCGATCTTCTTCTTGCTCAGGTCGATGTGCTTCCTGAACTGAGCGATGGCGTCCAGCGGGGTGTTGTGTTGGAAACACAGACGGCAGATCTAGGGGTAGACGTGGAGGCTGTGAGACGCACGCACGCAGATGCACCCACCCACACACACACACACACACACCCACCCACACACACACAACCTTGTAGTTGATGAATCCAGCCATGGTCTTAATCTCCAGCATGTTGGTTTCGTGAGCTCTGAGTTCATGGACCAGGCTGTAGGCTGTCCTGTAATACCTGCACCACACACAGACAGGTGACAGTCAGTGAGACGACCAGCCATCGCTGGGCAGAGGAGAGCAGCGCCACAGGCGGGACTTACTTGAGAGCGTTCTGAGTGTCCTGTTTGAGCTCACTGAAGAACGCAATCTTGAACTGATGCCTCACGAATAGCAGCTGCAACACAGACAGACAGACAGAGTGATGTAAGGACATGTTTGTGTGTGCTCTTCACCCAGGTATGAAACTGACCCAGCTGGAGCTAGAAGAGTAGATGGGAGGAAGAAGAAGAAGAAGAAGAGATTGAGAGAGAGAGGTCGAGGTGAAAGAGAGATCGGGAGAGAAAGAACCAGAGAGGAGCCAGAGAGGAGAAAGAGGACAGAGGAGAGAGGTGGAAAGAGGAGATGAAGGACGTGGAATGAGGAGGAAGGGTGAAACGTGGAGGGAAGTTTGTTGGACTAATCAGCAGAAAAAGTAGGTACAGGAGGAGGAGGCCTACCTGATGTGTGGTCTTGTTGAGGAACTCCTTGTGAGACTTGACCCTCCGGATCTCTGTGTAGTAGTAGGTCTGGGCGTGCTCGTAGAAGGCATTCTCCAGTCTGCAGCAGAACACACAGGTTATGCAACACACACACACACACACACACACACACACACAGGTAGCGGGTGCGGCGACACTGACCTGATGATGTACCCCACCAGGTGGTCAGTGTGTGGCAGGACGAACAGAGACTTCCCAGACAGGTCGCAGGCGTTACACAGAGATGCAGCCCTCTCTGAGGCAACCAGGTCCTCTCCTGACACACACACACACACACACACGTGTATAAGCCAGAGTAACACACTGGCCCTCCTGCCTATTCTACAGGTGTTTATCACCAACCTGGGGGGAGAGGAGTTTTCTTCTGGATCAGAACCACCGCTACCTTGGTGTTCCTACCCTGTAGGCTGGTTCTACAAAGACATGAATAACACAGCAGGTACAATAAAACATATCATTGTTAGTGTTATGGACATAATTACTATAGTACATTAACACCCCATCACCAAAGTCAGTAACTAGGAAATAATAATGTGAATGCTAACTTACATCAAAGTACCTATGACCTTATATATTGAGGTCACTGTCATCTACATAGCTACTTTACAGTACTTCCATCATCACCGTCATAGCATTTGAAAAAGGGATTTATCCTAAGCATCATCCCATGGACTGTTCCGGAGCCTACCTGACGATCTCCACCCTGGTGGCACACTCCGACTGCCTCTCCTTCCACTGGGGTTCGTCCCAGTCCAGCTCGAAGAACAGCACCACCAGAGCTGGCACCAGGTTCAGGTGCTTGTTCATCCAGCCCGTCTTCAGAACGCCTTTGGGGATGTACCACTCATACGAAGTCCTCTGGACAACAACAAGAGAGCATGGCCTGGCCTGGATGAGTACGCACACTCTATGACGTACACTCGCTCCATACCAGATTGATAACCCGCTCAGGTGATGTATTTTCCACGCAGGAGAATAGGTATCTCTCTGCAACACTCGTGTAGCCCAGGTTTTACAGAGGTCTTCTGAGTCTACAAACTTATTTTTTCTCGTGGACACACAGCATACCCACTTCTTAACCACCAATAATTCCTGCAATTGAGTATAAAAAATAAATAAAGATTTACCATGACACTGCTGCCACTACCCACCTTGGTGCGACACTTGGGGTACTCGTGGTCGCCGGGCAGAACCTTGAAGGAGATGGGCACCCGATCTGCGCGGCGGTTAGCACAGAAGGCGTCCCAGATGGCGCGGTGCACAGCGTTGTACACCACGTCCAGCCCCGTCAACGCCACAAAGGCCATGGGCCGGCAGCACAGTTCCGGGGGAAGGTCCCATTGGGTCGGGCTTATCATGGCTGTGTCTCTCTGGGCCTACCTCCCTCCCTATCTCTCTTCTTCTCTTGTTCCACACACCTGTGAAGTCTTGGTCTCCACACACCTGGAACCCACAAAGATAATAAGAAACTTCTGAGACACACTAATGGAGCATTCACAGCTAAATATTTAGACAAGCAGGAGTCACGAGACATAGGGAGCTATGTCTATGGGACATGTCTAACTTTTCAAACGAAGTGTAATCCAAGCGAATCTAAACAAAGACTAGGTACATTTCG
The DNA here is from genome assembly GCF_963692335.1 of Osmerus eperlanus. NCBI lineage: Eukaryota > Metazoa > Chordata > Actinopteri > Osmeriformes > Osmeridae > Osmerus > Osmerus eperlanus. Next base: position 3,910,005 of record NC_085030.1, on the reverse strand, counting down.
TATGATTCTTTATCTGCAGAATTTAGCTAGCTATCTGGTTATTCCCATCAGGTAAGCATCAGGACCGACATATCATCACTGACACGTCTGCTAGCATACATAGTGAAACAGTCATCAACAACTTGAGACGTGTTTTTACGTTAGCTAGATAAGCTACTTACCAAGCCAGTTGATATTAGTTAGCTAGATAACAGTTTGGCAGTCTTTACTGGGGCGGGGTTTGCTGGTTAGCATAGACTGGTCTTGCAGTACAACACAGATAAAACACAAATAATATATTTGTCGCTGTCCGTTACAACATGAATAGCGTCCATCAAGGAGTCACCTCGACTTATGAGTCAGCACTGCATGTGCGCTGGTAATGTTGTTGTCTTTTGGTAAGAGTCTTCTCGTTAGCTCCAGTAGCTAGTTAGTAAAGCTGGATGTTGACAACTGATCTGGTGATCAGGAAATAGTCAGGAAGTGACAATAACTTGCTACTGCCATCTTTCGGTGAATTAGGTTGCATGCAACGGTTTCGATAGCCTACATTTATCTTGACACCGTGTAATTTGGAATAAGAAAAACCCCAACTTTAATGATCCTTGTGCTTGATCGTCAACGTTTAAAGGTTGAATAGCTGGCAAGACATTTTCAGTGTTTTTTTCTTGGCGGATAGTTTGTCATTGAATAAGAAAGACATCTCTGCAAACCTGTGAATCTTTGAAAGCAGACGTCACCTGACACCATAGAAGAACAAACACTTCCGTAGCACGCAACGCATTGAACTCTGGGATGTGAGGGACCCAGCGGGAGTGGAATTCGTCCTCTGTGCTATACCAGCAGCGAGGGTGCTGAACAATGCTAACGTTACTGGGAAGCCATCAATACGCCGTGACAGGTTGAGGTATATTTCGTTAACGCCTCTATGTTTATACTTTACAATGCATGATCTTGCTGTCGGCATTTGTGTCGACCAATGCATTCCAGTAGTTGACTAGCTAGTGTTTGCTACCAAAAAGTGAAATAAAGTTTTTCCGTATGGTTATTTATAGCCTGAATGAATGAAAACCTTGAACAGGCAGTACTTTGTACATGACTTTATTTTGGGGTATTTATGTTTTTCTGTTCGCCAACTTCAACCTCTCTTCAGATTTATATTCCAGTTAATTTGATTAAGATCACCGTCCGTAACTTAAGCTAAATCGAATGTCCATACAACTTTCATATTGTCAGGCTGGTGCCTTTGAGTGTGATGGCGATGGAGTACTTTGTGTATCTTTGATGGTTCCGTAATCGTTTGAGTTGTGAACGTGACAAGTCGAAAGTTAGGTAAGCCTAACGTGATACCATTTCACGCCCGCGTGCACAGAACGGTGCTCTGTGGAGTAAAGGTCACTGCGCTGTTATATCCCTCCCTGACAGTGTGACCTAGCGTCCCTCTTGTTTACGACGGCTTTTCTGCTGGTGACAGTCACCTAATACACTTATTATCTTCATCCCGTGGTTGACACCTGTGGCTGAACTGTCTATTGTGCCTCCAGATGAGAGAGTGTTGTCCATGGGTGTTAGCCGATTAGATGTCCTCTACAGAAGGCTCCTCCTCACCAAACTGTTCATCCAAGGATGGGGAAAGCCTGACGATCTCAAAAGGTACAGAGAAAAATAGATATATAGAGAGATAGAGATGGAGAGAGGAAGGGAGATTTGGTCAGAGAGGGGCTGGCACTAAATTTCTGTGCTCGGTCTAATCAGACCACAAGTTCGATTTTTGATTCTTTCTCGATATTTCCACAGAATATTTGAGTTCCGTAGAATAATTGGCAACAGGGAGAAGTGTAAGGACCTGGTACCCAAGGATTACCCAGTGTTCATAGATAAGGTACACCCTCACTCTCCCTTCCTGTCATGCTAATAGGTTATGTAACCCCCCCCCCCCCTTCAGTTCATACTGTTCTGTTGTCATGGTAACCCATCGTAACCCCCCCCTACCCTCCAATTTCTGTGTAAATCGTAGATTGATAAAGTGAACTTCAGACAGTGTGTTGTTGAAGTTTGTGGGGTTTTTGACCATGTTATTGATGTCTGCAGGTGGAGGATCAGTCTGACTGTAAGATCCATAATGGCTACTTCATTTCTCCTCTGGAAGATATTGTCCCCGGCATCCTGCCCCCTGAGTCTGTCAAAGCCCGGTGAGAACCCCCCCACCCACCACACCCCCGGTCCAGAACCAGGGACATGTCACTACTAGACATGGGAGTTCAGCTTCAAAAGCAATCCTCTACGTTGATGCTAGAGGTCCAGCTTGGTGTCTTGTTCCGTCACTGAGTCCTGCTCTGCTCTTCCTCAGGTTCCAGTTTATAGTTCCTAAGAAGTGGAAGAGGCACAGCCCAGTATGCATCCACCTGGCCGGCACAGGAGACCATGTAAGTAGACTGGGCAGGAAGTAGAAGGGCAGAGCCTTACCATGTGACCAAAGTCTCAAGAAGTACAGGGATGTTGTTATAGGAACAACCTAAACCACAGTTGTCTACTAATGACATTCTTCTGAAGGCCTCTAATAGCCCTTTGGCCTTTATCAGTATCTTTATTGTTTTATGTGTACCCTACTGCTGTAGTGAGGGAGTCAATAGAGTGACCTCAGTGTAGCTGAATTAATGTGTCTCGTCTCTTTATTGGTCGTTAGTTCTTCTGGCGGCGACGCACCCTGATAGCCCGACCGATGATCAAGGAAGCTGGCATGGCCTCTCTACTGCTGGAGAACCCCTACTATATCCTCCAGATAACTGACCCTAACCCCATCTCTGACCTTCATTCTAGACCTGACCCAATTTGTATTTGTTCCGTTCGGTATGTAAATGAAAAGTCTGATTGCTCCATTTCCTTGACTGATGTTCACATGGATACCGGAAACCGAAAGACCAAATGTAAGTTCTATTAGAACAGCCATACAGTCACATTCTTACATGTTCTTGTTCTGCAATGTCCTAAGTGTTCATCTTTGTGGGTAATGTAGTCGATCCAGCTTGAGGAATGTGTCCGACCTGTTTGTAATGGGCGGGGCTCTGATCCTCGAGTCAGCTGTGCTTCTCCATTGGCTGGAGCGGGAAGGCTACTGGCCTCTAGGAATGACTGGAGTATCCATGGGCGGGCACGTGAGTAAGCAGCACCACACATCACAGTCTGACACAGAATCATAGAGCTTGTGTGTTAGAAAAGACTGTCAACAAAGCTGCTACCCTCTGAAGTGTTCACTGAAGTGTGTGTGTTTGATCCCAGATGGCGTCCCTGGCTGTGACCAACTGGCCCAAGCCCATCCCTCTGATCCCCTGTTTGTCTTGGACCACTGCCTCTAATGTCTTCACCACAGTAGGATGTTCATTTCAACCTCTAACAAATAACTAATTCAAAAAAGGATCAATAATCGGTGTTGGAGTACAACCTGTGCGTGTGTGTTGCAGGGTGTTTTGAGTAAAGCTGTGAACTGGAGGGAGCTGGAGAAGCAGTATGCCATGCACTCAGTTTATGAGCGGGAGATCATCAGAATGCTGGAGTACTGCGGGGTACGCTCTCATCTGTACTTATAGATGGTTATATCCTATTATATTGGATGGCCCTATGTTTTCTCATTATATGACGCTACTATATTTCACCATAATATGAAACTACTTAATTTCACTATGATCTGAAACTCCTTATATTTCACCATTATATAAAGCTACTATATTTCACTATTATATAAACCCACTATATTTCATTCTATGAAATGCTTTGTTTTGATGTAAGACTTGCATACCCATATATCAATAATACCTGGAGTCAGGTATGTCAATGTCATCTGGGACTGTAGAATTTACATATCCACAGATGGAGTCAGATGGTTGAGTGGTTAGGGAATCGGGCTAGTAATCAGAAGGTTGCTAGTTCGATTCCCGGCTATGCCAACCAAATGACGTTGTGTCCTTGGGCAAGGCACTTCACCCTACTTGCCTCGGGGGAATGTCCCTGTACTTACTGTAAGTCGCTCTGGATCTGCTAAATGCCTAAATGTAATGTAAATGTAAATATCCCTCGCCTCTCCACCCCACCCCGCAGACAGACTCATTCCAGATGGGCCAGGACTTAGTGAAAAACTCTCCCTGCAGTCTGGACAACCTGTCAGGCCTGGAGCTGTCAGGAGAGCTGCTGGGGCTGAGCCGGCCCCAGGAGGAGAGGCTGGGTCTGCGCTCACGGGCGGCCGGAGGGGGAGGGAGAGACAGCATCCTGCTCTCAGGAGAGAGGGGCCGGGAGGGGCTGGACCAGATGCTGTCAGCAGTCAGCAGCAGTGGGCCACACATGAACATGCTACACGCCAAGAACATGGGAGCGGGCAGTGGGCAGCGCCAGTCCCTGCAGAGGATGTCTCTGGGCTTCATGAAGGGCGTGATGGACGAGTGCACCCACATCGCCAACTTCTCTGGTCAGAGAAATGCCTCATACATAAACTCACAATACATATACGGCTCCAACAGTCATTATAGATCTGGGTCTATGACATGGGTTCATTGACAAGTTGAAAGTACTTCAAAGTACTTCAAAGTAGTTGAAGTGCATTTCATTTGACTCAAAATTGACATATCAGGGGGTCAATGGGAAAGATAAGTTATGGGTGCACCTTGAGTATTACACAGAATTGGCCAATAGTATTTGACCCAGGTCTGAGATGAAGACAAGCTAGCCTATCCTTTGTTCTGAGTTGTGTCTCATCTCTCCCTCTCCTCCAGTCCCGGTGGACCCCAGCCTGATCATCGTGGTGCAGGCCAAGGAGGACGCCTATATCCCCCGTACGGGGGTCCGGGGCCTGCAGGAGATCTGGCCCGGCTGTGAGGTGCGCTACCTGAAAGGGGGCCACATCAGCGCATACCTCTTCAAGCAGGGCCTCTTTAGGTGAGACAAGACAAACACACACGAGGGTCGCTCTCTAGAACGTTCTGGTACTGACCAGTTGTGGTGTGTGTGTGTTCCAGGAAGGCCATCTACGATGCCTATGACAGGTTTCTTCTGAAGTATTCCAACTGAAGTATTCCAACTACATCTAACCGCTGTTCACAACAGAAGACTCTGTGCTCAGTGTCTTAGAGGAAGAGGATAGGGTACAATTTTGTATTTGTAAATTATTTGGAAGTTTCTATGCAGTAAAAGACCCTTCAGATTAGATTCTCCTTATATTCTCTTAATGAGACCATTTGACCCAGACACCAACCAAATGGTGCTTCTGAATTGGTGGAAGGGTAGTGTAAAAAAGAAAGAATATATAGTTTATAAAAAAGAACTCTCCTCTTCTACTCCTCACAACACCACCTCTGTTTTGCCATGTTGTATAGTCCTCCATGTTGCCTTCTGTTTCTCCATTAAGACTGTGCCTCACCTTGATCCGTCACACTAACCCATAACCCTGCTTAGCACACTATCAACAAGTATGTGTATAACTTGCGTGTTAGACACCCTGGGGCTCTCAAACATGGCTGACCTACCCATTCACCTGGACCTCGATAACTCGACTGACCTTCGAAGACCAAGACCCCTTTTTGCGACAGTCACAAACGTGCAGGTGGCCCAAGACTCCTGGGTTGCATGAATGATCCGTCAATCACGTGTCATATTGAATATTCAATTCTGATGACTTGTAAATGAATCAGGAGACAGAGAGGCTTAAGCCACCTCAATTTCTATTTTTTAAACCATCAAGAAACCAAATAAATGGATCTCCTCAACAAGGTTTATGTAGGTACCCAGATCATGACCACCTGACCTATCATGACCCCAACACCTGGATCCACTAACAGAGGCTTGTCGAGGGAGTTGGTGTCTGCCACTTACCTAGTTAGACCCATTATTAAAACACTGTGACTGCCCTGCGGAAGGACCTCATTGTCCCCTGACTCTGCTCTAGAGCACCGGCCTGTTTAGCATTTCAACTTCCTGTTTTCAAGTCTGAAATAAAACAAGTGGATTGACAATTTCTTTTATCTGTTTTTAGTGTTACTTGTTATGTCTCTCTTTGTTAGCTGTGCGTAATAGTTTGTTCATCGGCAAGCTAAAATTTTTTTTAAAAAATACCGCTACATTTGTAGTAATTTGTGCTGGGACTTTTTTACTGGCTTGTGCTTTGACGTGTACAGTTACGTAAAACGCGTCACTTTGTTATGTACCCCAGCTGATCAGGCCATAAAGACGATGTACATCAGCCACTGCTGCATAGACTATCATTGCCTCATCATATTTTGCCTGCGCTGCGTATTCAGCTAACAATTGGAAAAACCGCATAAGGTGTTTGAGGGGGAATTTTTTTCTTCGTTGTCTGCGCTGGGTTTTTTTTCCTCATTGCAGACAGGGCCCTTGGTCGTATTTGCCATGCTAGGCTAATTCTCGCGTCTCGTTCACTCGCATTAAGATGCATAGAGCGAGCTACCAAAACTATTTGTGAAAATGGTGGACACTTTGAAAAATTATAGTTGGACGTAGTACAGTCGCGATTATTCGTTGCAAGAAAATCGGTCTGGCTGTCAGCGTTTGATCCTTCAAATATATTTTTCCGGTCAGTTTAGTTTGGAAGTTGCCACTGCCAACTAACGTTTGTTTAGTGAAGTGACAACTGTCTCCCTGACAGTCGACCAAAATCTGACCCTGAAACCTCAATGAGAAAGAAGAGGCTCTGATACTTCTCCAGACGTTGCAGGAATCATCTTACAGAGTAAGATGTGGCTGAAACTCTTTTTTCTGCTGCTGTACTTCCTGGTACTTTTCGTCCTGGCCCGATTCTTTGAAGCGGTTGTCTGGTATGAGACGGGGATCTTCGCCACTCAGCTGGTAGATCCAGTGACACTGAGCTTTAAGAAGTTGAAGACCATCCTGGAATGTCGAGGCCTGGGATACTCCGGCCTTGCGGAGAAAAGGGATGTCAGAGAGCTGGTGGAGAAATCAGGTAACAAGATAACAGCCTGTGTAAACACAATGTTACTGAACACGGGAAAGACGTTAGGCAACTGTCAAAACTAGGGGATGATCTACGGTACAGAAGTGGCCTAGTATTGATTCACGAGATACAATTGCACTTACTGTCACGTTAACGGGCACGATAAAAAGTAACGGAAACCAAAACTCAAAAACTACAATGCGCAATAGTCATCCTACGCACGCCTATTAAAGTTAAAATATGCCGAAGGTGTACATCACAATGGTGTCTGTAAGGTGCGCTTAAATAGAGTCAATAACAACCGCAACTGCTGTGTCAATACACTCAAGTGTACCTCCTAATCTGATGTGTGTTTGCAGGGGACCTGATGCAGGGGGAGTTGTACTCGGCCATTAAAAACGAGGAGCAGCAGGTGCAGTCAGACTCCAGCACCTCCTTCAGTGGTGAGATGCATTTCTATGAGCTGGTGGAGGACACCAAGGATGGCATCTGGTTGGTCCAGGTTAGCACGGAACTTCTGCATGTTTATGGATGTTCTTGCGTTCTCCAACTGTTGATGAAGGCTTTACTGAGTCTGTGTGTGTGTCTGTACACGTGCAGGTGATAGCCCAGGATCGAGACGCCTTGCTAAGCAAAGCCAACTGGGGTAAGATGGTCCAGAAGGTTTCTCAGTTTGGCATTCGCACGGGCACCTTCAACTGCTCCAGTGACCCCAGGTGAGAGACACACACCTCCCCGCACACCTCCTCCCAGAAAAGGCTGTTGTAAAATACCTTACACCAGGGGTTCCCAATCCTGGTCCTCGGGCCTCCCTGCCCTGCAGGTTTTAGATGTTTCCCTGCTCCAACACACCTGATTCAAATGAATGGTTACGTTAATCGCAACCGTTTTGCAGGTACTGTCGGAAACGCGGCTGGATGAAGTCCACCTTGATCATGTCGGTGCCGCAGACCTACTCGTCCAAAGGGAAGGTCATGCTGAAAGAGTACGCCGGGCGCCGCATCGAGGCGGAGCATATCTTCAAGTGGATGACGGCCCACGTGGCGTCTCGCATCAAGACCCTGCGGCAACCTGAGCAGCTTGCTGAGGAATGGCGTCCAAGCCAGTCCCACCCCATCAAGATGTTCCTGTTTGCCCGCCTGGCCACCCCCCCGGCCTTTTTCTCGGCGCTCAGCATCAAATTCACCGGCCGGATCGAGTTCATCTTTGTGGACGTGCGTCACTGGGGCAACGCCAGCAGCCTCCAGGAAGTCGGCGTGGATCAGATGCCTTCCTATATCCTGAAGATGCCGGAAGGTATCTATCGCTACGGCAACAGCACGGGGGAGTTTATCTCCCTGGCGGCCATGGATACGTTCCTGCGCTCCGTGCAGCCCGAGGTCAACGACCTGTTTGTGCTCAGCCTGGTTATGGTCAACCTCCTGGCCTGGATGGACCTTTTCATCACCCAGGGTGCCACCGTCAAGCGGTTTGTGGTGCTGATCAGCACTCTGGGGACGTACAACTCCCTCCTGCTGACGTCTTGGCTGCCCGTCCTGGCCCTGCTGCAACTGCCCTACCTGGAGGCCTTCTACGCCTGCAGCCTGAAGCTGCTCCGCTACGCCGACACCACCTGCCTGGCTTCGTGGGTCCGCGCTGACTGGACCTTCTACTCCTCCCACCCGGCCCTGTTCCTCAGCACCTACCTGGCCCACGGCCTCCTCATCGACTACTTTGAGAGGAAGAGGAGGTGCAGCAACGAGGAGCAGAGCCCCAACAACCTGGAGTGGCTGTGCAGCCTTTGGGACTGGTACAGCAGCCTCCTGGTCCACCCCATGGCCTCGCTGCAGCCCCACCCTGACCAGTCCGACTGGGACGAAGACCCCCACTTCCTGCTGGAGAGGCTGGCGTTCCCTGACCTGTGGCTCCACCCCCTCGTGCCCATCGACTACATCAAGGCTCTTCCCACCTGGAGGTTCCAGACCAGTCAGGTGTTTCAGACCGAAGTAGATGGAGCCAGGGGTGGGGACATGGATATGGACACTAGAACAATGGACATCACAGGGCTGGCCCAGGGTAGAACAGAACCAACCCTGGACACTATAGAACATCAGCAGACCCGGCCTCTGACCCAAACCCAGACTTATCCCTCTGACAGTGAGCGTGAGGAGACATCTGTTTCTGAGTCATGTGATTCCTGCGGCAGTGCTGGGGAGGAGCCGTGCCGGAAGAGGGAGGAGCTGCGTCCCGATTGGTCCCAGTGGCCGGCTGACATGCTGCACTGCACGGAGTGCGTGGTGTGTCTGGAGACCTTCGAGGTGGACTTCCTTTTAATGGGGCTGCCGTGCGGTCACGCCTTCCACCAGCAGTGCATTGTGGTCTGGCTGGCGGGAGGATGCCACTGCTGCCCCGTGTGTCGCTGGCCTCCTTACAAGAAGAAACCAGTGGAGCAGGAAGAACAATAACAGACTTCCTGTTTGACATCACACACCTGCCTCCTGCACTTAAATGTTACTGATAGAATCCCTGGCTGTGCCCTCTTGTCTGTCCCTGGTCATGGTCGGGTTGCCTCAACTGTTGGCTTGGTGAACCGTAGAGTTGAAAACAGAAATAGTACCTGTGTTTATCTCTATGGTGTTTGCAGTCACACTACAAGTAAGACCTGCTTATGTTAGTAATCCTAAACACTAGTCTCATAGGAAAGCATTGGGATTCATTATGCCCTTTGTTTAAATTGTAGATTATAAAAATGCTTAACAAAAATGTGGGTGTGGGTAACTATTTTTGATGTTAAAGTAAGATCCCACAGAAGTGGTGACTCATAACGCAGAGAATAAATGTGTGAATTGAAATGATAGAGACCCGGTATAAATATGATACATTATAAACAGAAACAGAATAGCCATCTGGAGAGGTGACCCTTGACCTCTCTACTGGCTCTCCCAGTCTATCAACAGGAACAGTCTCTTCTTAGAGATCCATACAGAACCAGTAGGACAGAACCAGTATGATCAGGCCCTGGATCCACAGTATCCACCAATTACCAACCAGGCCTCTGTTCAGAGGCGAGTTTGAGGCATGTACATTTATATGTAATAATAAGAATTTAACAAGCAATCGTACAACGTAATAAACATGAGTGCATTCTTTCCCTGTAAAACCTGAAAAGAAGAAAAACAAGTGGAATGTCCCTTTACATGGAGTCCTGCGCAGCTGGCCCCGGAGCATGCCCATCTGTGATTGTTGTTAAACAGATTAATATTATTATTTATGACTGATCATAACAATCCTAGTCACTCATCCTTGTACTCTGTGTAGTTGGACTTGGACCAGAGAAATGAGAGCTTGACTTGTAACATGTTGTCCTCAAATAAAGTTGAGTTTTCATATGAAATGTGTGATGCGATTGTTGTTGTGACCAACAGTCTGGATACTATATCAAATGAGCCTCTGCACCTGTCTATTATCTCTAGCAGCTAATATGGGCTATGACCTCAATATAATTTATAACATATAACTTAAATGTAACTTTAATGCATCTAGTAGCCTCCGTGTATGAGGTATGAACCAAATCATAATACCGTATTTTTTACTTGTAATTAGGGTGGGATAGAATGTCCCATTTATTCAGTATTTCCGTCATGATTTATTTGCTTTCTTTTTACACTATATTACTGTAGGTACAATAAATTCAACTATGAACCCATTACGACATTTTTCGCAGTTGGGCGTACCCGGTGCGCATGCGCTCCCTGTCTGTCACTTGGCGAAGAGCTGCCTGGAAATATCTCGTGTGTCGGGGGGTGGCTAACTAACTGCATCAGAAGGTTGACAGCTTTTAGGATGTTTTGCTGAGCTGAAAGAATATTTATTATAATTCAAGAAACAAGGGAGTACCGACCACAATGCTGCGAGTCTGCTTGAAAGGGGCAAATTCTGCAGCGCGGGTAAGGAACACAATGTTACTGTTTTAGCCTAGCTAACTTGTTAGCCGGAGCCGAGCGGTCATTCAGTGACCCACACTGGGCCTGTACCGCCGCGTCTGTCTGCAGAATGGCACCCTTTGCGCCCTTAAAATGCTTTACCAGCTTCGCATTATTGCCGTGACCCGTATATGTAGTCACAGTGAATGGACATGGGGCCAAGGGAAATATTTAGCTAATAGCCTAGCTTTCATTGATAGCGTTAGCAACTGACGAAACGATAAGCACGTAGTCTAGCTTTGTGGGAGAAGGCGGTGATTTTGTGACTGACTGGACTACCTTGCAAATGACAGGCGGAACCAGAGGGAGTGACAATAGTATCCACCAATATCTGCCGTAGTAGGATGGCAGGACCCGGTTGATCATTATGATTTCTCAAAGTATCCATGTGCAATGACAAGTTGAAATTGACTATTTGTCTACAAAGGGTTACGTGTTAACTTGTACATTCATCATGGGCAATCCAATTCAGTGTGTAGTCACACGCTGCACAGCTAACTCCATGTCAAACACGAAGAGAAAGGGCAAGGCGTCATATATTTATACCAAGGGCACATGACCTTGCCAAGCAGTTTCCACTCCTAAATGTAAACAAAGTGATAGATACTGTCAGTAATTGCAGTGGGGATATCTACCAAACATAAATGTGTACAGGTCTACTGCCGACCGTCTATCCTCTCATAACTTAGAGAGGAAGAGAATACCAAGTCCTCTGCGACGCGTGTGTGGTGATGAATCACGTGTATGAGTGTAAGGCTGATTGAACGAATACATTTAGAGGTTTTCAATTGCTAATAGATTATCTTGTGAAGCTATACAAGGCCCGGTGTGTAACACTGACACTAGAATGGATGTGGAACTAGCAACCATGTCTGTTGAAATTAGTTAGAATATTAGTTCTGTATTGAATGCTTGCCTTTCCTCTGCGCTCCAGAAGTGCCTGTGTGGAAATGCAGCCCTCCACCCCCTGCAGCCCTGTCGTCGCTACACCTCTGGAGCATCAGGGTAGGTTGGAGCTACACATACACACACACACACATATGCATACATATGCAGGGGATAGTCTAAAGCAGGGTCCAATCCTGTTCCTCAGCATCCACTGTCTTTCATGTTTTAGATGTTTCCCTGCTCCAGCGCACCTGATTCAAACGAATGGTCATTATCAGGCTTCCACAGAGCTCGATAACCTTCCCATTCATTTGAATCGGGTGTGTTGGAGCAGGGAAACATTTAAAACATACAGGACAGTGAGCCCCGAGGGACAAGGATTGAACACCCCTGGTCTAAAGAAACGCACAGACCGACAAAGAAGACCGGTAAAACACAAATGCTCCGCGAGACAGATACACGATGTAAACAGACACACAGGAGGACAGACTCTTCTCACTTTTCCTGTCCTTCCTGAACGGAGAGACGACGACTCATCTCTCCACCCTGTCTGCTCTCGCCGTCTCTCCAGGGGCTCCGCTGGGAAGGTTGTGGCTGGCGGTCTGCTGGCGGCGGCAGGGGGCCTGGGAGGCACAGTCGTCTATGCCGGCTGGGACCCCAAGTTCCGGACCACCGTGGAAAAGAACGTCCCCTACTCCAACCAGCTGTTTGGCATGGTGCTCGGACCCGTCCCTGCCCCAGTAGGGAAGAAACCAGTGAGTAAAAGAACTGGAATGGGCCAAGACTTGGGCTGTTCACCCTTTGTTCACCCCCAGCTGTTCATCAGCGGTGTAGACACTGTGCTAAGGTGGTGTGTGTCTTTGTGTGTGTGTGCACAAACTCTGTTTTTAGGCCAAGGTGGAGCCCCTCCAGATCTCCTCTATGTCTGAGGTTTCCAAGGACTCCAAGCTGCCCAAGACCAAGGAACCGGAGCCGGAGGCCCCAGTGGAGGCTCCCGCCACAGCCCCAGAGCCCGCCCCTCCAGCCCCACCCACCATAGAGGGTGAGGTGACTCAAGATGTTACCCTGGACCACAGTCCTGTGGTTGTTTAGCTCTTAAACGTTTGAGAGAAATTGGCTTTTTGATCCCATTGTCACACCACTGTTCAGGCTTTTATAAGATCATGGACTTAAGGCTCTTACCTCACACACACACGCACACACACACGTATTGGGGATGCTGTAATCAGATGGTTCTCTTTCTGCCTGTTGTTTTTTCTCTCTCTGACTTTTTGTTCTGAGACGAGGAGTCAGACGTGTGTGTGTGTGTGTGTACATGTGTGTGTGTGTTTATGGAAAGCTCTGGACAGAAGGCAGATAAAGGCTAGATGGCCGGTAATAGAACATAGTTACAGAGGTGTGTCTGCTGGTTTGAGCCTGTGAGTCACCACAGCTACTGTGTCTGGCTGCTCTACTAGGTATTTTATAGATGCCCAGTGTTATACAACTGTAGCCAAAATTTACTATAGTTCACTAAAGGCAACCTCAACATGACCATAGCCTACATAGCCTGACCACAACATGACCACAGTCTACATGCCCTAACCACAACATGACCACAGCCTAGATACCCTGAACACAACATGACCACAGCCTACATACCCTGACCACAACATGACCACAGCCTACATACCCTGACCACAACATGACCACAGCCTACGTACCCTGACCACAACATGACCACAGCCTACATACCTTGACCATAGCCAGTGGAGTCAGCCCAGACCCAGTCCCAGTGTTGTGACAGTGCTCCTGTGTTGCAGAGGCCTCTGCTTCAGCAGCCCAGATCATATCAGCCATCAGCGATGTGCCCTCTATGCCCGCTCCGGGCTGCAACGACACACAGGCCCCGCTCCCCCCCAGCCACGTGGAGGAGGCTCCTGCAGGTCAGCCCCCCCCCCCCCACTCCCCCCAGCACGCCTACCAGGACCAGAACCACCCCCAACCACCCTCCTCCAGGCTGCATGCCTGTCTGTCTGCCCTGACACTAAGTGGGGAGGGTCGAAGCCTGCACGCGTCACTAATGCTCTTTGTCTCCATTTTCCATCTCCTGCTCTGTTCATGACTGGTGATTTCCGTCTCTCCTGGTTGTCTCGTGTCTGTGAGATGTGATCCTCTGGATCTCTCCTGTCCTGCTTACATCATCCCTACAGCCTGGATTTTTCCTCCCTTCATATTCTGCTGAATCTAATCCTGATCTCACCAACCTGCCTGTCCCCTGCATGACGTTCGGCTCCAGCAAGCAAGCGTGTGTGTGCACCGCGATCGGGGTCAGCTCCGAACCAGCTTTCAAAGACGAATGCAAGCAATAAGTAGGGGGGGTGGGGGGTTAATGATAAGTTCCTGCAGTATAAATGGAGCTGACCCCCTCCGTGTTGTGCATACAGCTGTGTGTGTTTGCTTCCATTCTTTTCAGCTGCATCATCCTCTTCTTCACTGACAGATAAGCTTATCTATGTCGGAGCGCTGGGCTTATCACAGGGGTGCATTGTGGGTAATTGTCTGGGTAACGAGCGGGAGAATGCCAGGCTTCTGTATCGGGTCGTGTGTCCCGCCCTGCTGAACGGGGCCTGTGTCTGTGTGTTCGTAGCAGAAGAATGTAAAGAGTGTGCTCATGAACATGCGCCCGCCATGGCAGAGCGCCCGGTGGAGGAGGTGGCAGCCAGGCTGGCACAGCAGGATAAGGCAGAGGAGGACCTGCTGGCCTGTACGTGGATGACACACACACACACACCGCACGCGCGCACACACACCAACACGCAGCTCTCTGCTCCATTTTCGTTGGACTGAACCCCAGTCCGCGCGCGACACAAAACCGATTCGGTGACTGTTTGTCGTCTGCAGCCATGGCGTCCACTCTTGAGGAGTCCCTGGGGAACTCGGCCAAGGTGACTCTGCAGGCCATCGGGGCCCAGGAGGCCGCGCTGCTGGCCATCGCCCAGCACACATACAAGCTGAAGGAGGCCATGGAGGCCGAGGTGAGACCCCCCCACCACACACTTACAGATGGACATATGCACAGGGAGAACCTGGAAGCCTTGAGAATCACACACACACACACTTACAAATGCCCACCTATCATCAAGGGTTTTGTGTGTGTGTGTGTGTGCGTGCAGGCTCCTCCGGATAAGAAGTCAGCTCAGTGGAGGGCTCTGGAGGATGCGCTGAGTGAACGCAGCCGGCATGTGGACGAGGCTGGAGCGGCCCTGCTCAAGGCCAAGTAAGACCTCACACACACACACACACACACACACACACGAGGGCTAACAGGACACAACCCGTCATGGCTGCGTGCGCGTGTGTTGTGTCCAGGGAGGAGCTGGAGAAGCTGAGAGCGGTGATCGACGGAGCGAAGGATTCCAACATCTCGGCCGCCAGACCTCAGATCCTGGCGGCCGAGGAGAACCTGCACAGCATGGTGGTGGACCTGGACGGTGTGGTCACCAAGGTAACAGCCTGGACGCTCCCCCTAGGGCGACACCTTCCTCTCGCTATCCTGCTCTCAGACCGCTCTCTGACCGCGTTGTGTGTTTGTGAACAGGTCCAGACCGCCCAGACAGAGGCCAAGATTGTGTCTCAGTACAGCGACCTGGTGACAGAGGCCAAGGTCCAGTTCCAGAAGGAGCTCAACAGCATCACGCCGGAGATCCAGGCCAACTGGAAGGGCCTCAGTAAGTACACACTCACCTCTGCACGCAGCCCTCAGAGACAACGACGCTATGAGGATTTGTGGGAAACTGCGGTGAAAATAAAGGAATAGTTATTGTAGTTGTTTGTACATTTCCGTATTTTTTCTCCTGTGTTGTCATGGGTAAAGTCTAGAGTTTGACCTCTAGACATGGCCTGGAGTTGATTGTGGTAGTTGTAGTTTTATGGGCACGATTTGTGGTAGTTGTAGTTTTATGCTAGAGCAGGTGCGGTCGTCGTAGTTTTGACGCCATTACCCACTGTCTCTCCAGCAGGGAAGCTGACCCAGGATGACTTGAACTCTCTGATCGCCCACGCCCATCGGCGCATCGACCAGTTGAACCGCGAGCTGGCGGAGCAGCGCGTGCGAGAGCAGATCCACCTGGAGGCGGCACTGGAGCAGCTGAAGGCCGAGGACCTCAAGGCCCAAGAGACCGCCATCGCCACCGCCCTGGAACACAACCGGGAACAGCTGAGGCTGGAGCAGGAGAAGAAGGTGTGTGTGGGCCTCAGATCTGGCTAATGTGTGGGTGTAGCTCCTATAGGGCTAGGATCAGGCTAATGTTTGCTGTTAGACAGTTTTTGGTTTTATATACATTTTATATAAATGTGTGTGTGCAGGTGGAGGAGGTACGTGATGTGATGGAGGCTGAGATGAGGACCCAGCTGCGCAGACAGGCCGCCGCCCACACGGACCATCTGAGAGACGTGCTGAAGGTGCAAGAGCAGGAGCTGCGGGCCGAGGCAGAGGAGGTACGCCACACACACACACAGAAACAGACATACACACACAAGGCTGACAGTTGCTCACACCCAAACACACATCTACACAGGAACTCTCTCTCTCTCACACACACACACGCTCAGTCTGTCCCTCCCTTCCCCTCCCAGGTGCTCAACAGTAAGATGCTGGAGCAGGATACGGCCTACCGCAGGCTGACCCAGGAACAGCTGGACAGCTTCACCCTGGACATGAACGCTGCCTACGCCAGGCTGAAGGGCGTGGAGGAGGCCATCGACAGTAAGACACGTACACACGCACCGTGTCACACACACACACGCCACCCACAACAGGTGTACAGGGGCTCGCACACACACGATCACGCGTCTAACCAGTCGAATCACACGTCGAACCAGGTCACGTGATTGCCGAGGAGGAAGCCCGCAAGGCCCACCAGCTGTGGCTGTCCGTGGAGGCTCTCAACTACACCCTGCGGACCGCCTCGGCCGAGACCCCCACCGAGCCCCTGGAGGGCGCCGTCGACGCTGTGCGCCAGAGCTGCTCCGACAACGAGTTTGCCCAGACCCTGGCCACGGCCCTGCCCGCCGAGTCCCTGAGCCGCGGCATCTACAGCGAGGCGTCGCTCCGCGCCCGCTTCCACGCCATCCGCCAGCTGGTGCGCCGCGTGGCGCTCATCGACGAGACCCGCAACAGCCTGTACCAGTACTTCCTGTCCTACCTGCAGGCCGCGCTGCTGTTCGAGGAGCCCCAGCAGGCGCCGCCGACGGCGCTCGCGGACGAGGACCTGGACCCCTTCCGCCTGCTGGCGTACGCCTCCTACAGCCTGGAGCACGGGGACCTGGAGCTGGCCGCCAAGCTGCTGAACCAGCTGAGGGGCGAGGCGCGGCGCGTGGCCCAGGACTGGCTGACGGAGGCCCGGCTCACCCTGGAGACCAGGCAGGTGGTCAGCCTGCTGTCGGCCTACGCCAACGCCGTGGGGCTGGGTACCACACAGGCTCCCTAACCTGCCCCCCCCCCCCCCCCTCCTCCTGTCCTGTAACCTTTTACCTAGACCCTGCCCTGGGCACTATCACACCCCACCCCGCCCTCGTCCTAGACCTGTCCTGCTCGACCCCAGGGCCCCGGACCTTAACCAAGACCCTCCTTCCCACCTGCCTTCTTATCTCCACATATCTTTCTCCTCCTCCTTTTCCCAACGGCCTCTCTGAGAATTGTAATTTATGAATAAGAATGAGAGGAATTCAGTTAGCAGCACTAAGCCACCGTGTGTTTGGGGTAGCTATCACAGAGCAGTTAGGCACATGTCTTTGCCCCCCCCCCCCCCCGCTCCATCTTCTTCTCCTCTCCCATGCAGGAAGACGGTACTGCATCTGTCTTTGTTGGGTGAAGAGGTCATTTTCCTTCCTAGTCAGATGGTACTGACCATCAGATCTGTGCACCAGTGTGTGAATGTACCTCATGTACATATTATTTGGAGCCCTGTGATTGGTCGCTTCGCAGCACCCTCCAGTGGAAATAACGTGTCACTACAGGGCCCTGCCAGTACCAGGCGTTCTGCTAGCTTTTAGCAGTTAGCATGGCTCCTCCACTAACTGACCTGTATCTAGCAACGTTCACCCACCTGTAATACTTGGTTCCAATAAATGTTAATTTTGTCTGGTGCATTATTATTGGCCAGAGATTTTTGTGGAGACTAAAAATAAAGGATTCAAATAACTAATGTTGTCATGCTGTTCTCCCTGTCAATATTGATATCAATAAATGATGAAGTTGGCAAGATTCAGGTTTCCTGTGTCATTATACCATCACTGCTGTGTACATTCAGTAGATTCTACACACTGGGACAAACAAATCTAATGCCACAGTTAAAGATCCTGTAAAGTGGAATTAAAAACGAGTTTCAAGTTCACCACACCACTACCCATCCAAATTCGAATGAAAAAAAAACACAAGTAAGTTAAATTAGGCTTTGAAATCGTAAGAAAATCAGCAGTCTTCTCTGTTCGAGACTGGGGGGGCGTGTCGCCTGAAGGAGCTGAAGCTCGGCCCCCTCGCTGGAAGGCGCCGCCTCTCTCAAGTAAGCTACCTACGACCCAGATAATGGACGCTACGTCAAGCCGAACAAAACCGTATAGAATTAGAATGTATTTGTTCAATGAGTGAAACATACAGATGCATATAAATGAAATATTCCCCTGAGCTGTAACACAGGAGTAAACATTTGCAGCAGAGACAGCAGTGAGCTCTCCAACTACTTCTAGCACATTAGCTAACATTTCACCAAAATACCATCATTCTACACCGAGTAGCCTAATATCAAGTTAGCGGTTTGCACTAATTATAGCAGAGATACCTCTGGAAAAGTTATCTAGTATAATTATAACAAGCACACAGAACTGAGAGATGAACTGCTGGCGGCGGTGGATGGTCCAGGTGCGACAGGAGGATGAACGGCCGGGGGGGCGATGCTCGGTACGGCTCCGCGCTGCAAGAGAAGCCGTGTGTTGGTGAACCCCGTCTGTCTCTGGTCCATGTTAAAACTGTCCGCCGTGAAATGGTCAGTGGCACAGAGGCGGCTGTTGGAGTTTATCCGAAGCTTTCCATGAGCGTGGCTCTTCACAAAATCTATCCACCTATTTTTCCTTTCATTATCAACAGGGAACTTAAATGGCGTTGCAGCGCAGCTGGAGTTCTTGCATCCAGGGAAGATGCAGTTGCGGGTGGTGGGAGACATCCCGAAGCTAGCTAGCTAGCTGATGTAAGCTACATTAACAGTACAGCAGGAGGAGCCATTCAGTGATCTGACGTAGATGGGGCGAAATGACGTAGATAGGGCATTTTTTGGCTCCGCCCATTAAAACCTGATCTGAAAACGGAAGAGAAACTGTTCTTCGGTCTAACTCCACATTTCAGTGCAAAGTTTTAGCGCTTTGCACATGCTTTCGGGAACTAATTTCACACGTATATCAGTGTGCAATTATACAATGACAATCGGGGGGGTCAACTCAGTGCCCCCCCCCCTCCCCCCGGGACGAAGTTCACCCCTGCCGCCGCCCCAACCAAGTGAACGGCACGACAATGGTACACACGAACGCACTACTAAAACTACAAACACTATTGTTTGTAGTCATTTCTTTCTGAAATAAAAAAGTTGATTACCAGAGGAACATATCTGACTGTTGCAGATTCTGACAAGCAATGAGACAGACAAATGGAGCTATCTTGCTTGATATAGAGCTAGCGATAACCATCTTTTAAGTTGGTGGTTAATGTTTCTATCATTAACATTCTTGTGAATATTCTACAGCTACTTGCCATTACAAATACATTCGTGACAGATTTTTGGGGTATTAGATAGCAAACTTGCCTTTCTTGCACTTTCTCACGATGCAGAACGCACCGCTACACAGGTGATTCAAGCTTCTGTATTGCACACTGCCTGGTCACTCGCGCGCGCAGTAGCGGTTAGACCCGAAACTGTACTGTACTGTAGAGAACTGCCTCTCCGCGCGCGGTGTTTCTTGAGTTTTATTGGGCACTGGTCGCGCTGTGTTTATTGAGTGAATTTTGACTATGGCAGTCAGTGTAATAGTGTGATATTCCCTGCCATAAAGTCAAAATTTCTGTGTATCGATAACCTGTTATTGAATGAATATGGTAACTATATTGTGATATTTACGATTACAGGTAAAAACGATATATAAATGTATCGACCCCCCCCCGACCTGTGGTTTTTACCTCTTTTGGGGGGGTCCGAGCCTTAATCGGGGGGGGGGGGGGGGGTCAGACCCCCCCAAACCCCCCCGTAATTCGCACACTGACGTATATAATGTACTTAGAAGCAAAACATGGAATTTACTTTACAGGATCTTTAAAGACTGGACATATACTTCTGTGTGTCCACAATCAGTGAAATGTTGCTTTTGTACATCACTGGTTATTTTATACTCTGCTGAAGGCAGAATTAATAATCAAATCTCTCTTCACCAAACTTAAATTGTAATGAATTTTAATGTATATTTAACACGTAACAAAAAACAAGCCATAAGTCAATGAAGTGGCACCAGTAATACACTCCTACAAATCAGCTATTAACACTGATGATCAGAATCAACATAACTTCCTGTAGTTGAGTCTAGTTTTAAACATAGAATTGTGTTTTTATTGATCATGATTCAACACATCTGCGTACAGGTGTACGCTCTACACAGACAGACATCCCAGAGTCCCCGGCTGCTGTCAGTTGCTGACCTCCGCAGCGACTTCAAACTCAGACACAGCAGCCCTGCAAACAGGAGAGCGTAAAGGTGGAGGGTGAAGACAACCGAGGCCGAATGAAACATGAAACAGACGTATCTGTAGCGTGTGGGAGTCAGATGGCTGAGCGGTGAGGGAGTCGGGCTCGTAATCTGAAGGTTGTGCCAGTTCGATTCCCAGCCGTGCAAAATGATGTTGTGTCCTTGGGCAAGGCACTTCACCCTACTTGCTTCGGGGGGAATGTCCCTGTACTTACTGTAAGTCGCTCTGGATAAGAGCGTCTGCTAAATGACTAAATGTAATGTAATGTGTGGGTTGGTGTAGAGCTGGAACGAGTGCGCGTGTTCCCGTACCTTTGCTCATCGGTGAGCTCAAACTCCTGCAGCACCCTGGCAGCCAGGCCGGGGGTGGAGGGGTGGCAGAAGTCGGCAGACAGCTTCACCAGCTTCACAGCCTTCTCAGAGCCGCCATCGCCTCTGCAGCTTGACAGGAAGTTGTCCAACAGCTCCTTCCTGTGGGTTAGAGAGACAGTCGGGTCACAGCCGGGCCAATAACACGGCCAGCAGTCCCAGACTTGTGACGAGTCGAGCAGGCGGAACGAGGCGGAACAGTTGTAGGACAGACGAACTTACGGTGGAACCCTGTTTTTGGTCTTGAACAGCGTCAGCATGTCCCTGGAGAGAGGGAACATTCAGCCTCTAAATTCACAAAAGCACATGAACATTTGATACTATCGAACATCCAGGGACCTGCCCCCCCCACACCCCCCTCCTACCTACCCCACTCCAGCTAAGCTCCCCCCTCCCCCCCCCCCCCAGCCCTCACCAGGCCTGCTGGGTGTTGTGGGCAGCCAGCAGGAGGGAGGTGACGTCTGTGAGGGCAGACACCGACCAGGTCAGGACCTCCTGCCCCCGGTTCCCCTGCTGGTACACCGCCTTCACGTCCAGGGCACACGCGGCAAACGCCTCCTGGACCTGACTCACACACACACATGCAGGATTGATTTAGTGCACACATTGTATAGAAGCAGTAGTTGAGATAACATGGAGGTATACAATTTGTTTTATTGAATACTCAGTGCATCCACATCTTAACCACTTCTAATATATATAAAAAATACATTTGCATACACCTTACAGTACATACAATGTAATACTATGTGTGTGTGTGTGCGTGTCTCACCTCAGGGCTGTGTTTGTCTCTGGCCATGAGAGTCAGAACCTCCTCCACCACAGTGGACTTGTTGTCATGGCCCAGACGACGGATGTCTGGGAGAGAGGAGAGAGGGAGGGGGAGAGAGCGGAAGAGGGAGAGAGACACACACAGAGACAGAGAGAGACAGAGAGACAGAGACAGAGAGAGACAGAGAGACAGAGAGAGAGAGAGAGAGAGAGAGAGAGAGAGAGAGAGAGAGAGAGAGAGAGAGAGAGAGAGAGAGAATGAATCAACACAGACATCAGCCAGTTCACCAGCCCTCCAGTCTCAGTCCCCCCCCATCAGGTTTGATGCGCTCCATGTTCAGCTTCAGGGCTGAGAACCAGAGGAGCACGCAGAACTTCACTGGTGAGCCACACTCACCTTTCCAGACCTGTGGGATCAGGTCTAGTCTGCCGTCAGTGTCCAGAGCCTGCAGAAGATCCATCATGCCCTGGGGGTTGGGGTAGTATAGCTACACACACACACACACACACACACGTTGGATTAAAACTACAGTTGTGACGGGCGTGTGTGTGTGAGGAAGCAAGTGTGTGTATACTCACAGAGGGGATTAGCTCCTTGTACCACTTCAGCACCACATCTATGTGTTCCATCAAACACAGCAGGCTGAAAAATCGTCCACTGGAGAGGAGACACACACACACACATAAATTGGGTGAGCAGGACTAAACAGACAATGTGTGTAAGTTTGTAAAAATCCCAGTTGAGAGACACTCACTAGAAGATACTTTGATGGTAGGTGTCTCCTAACAGCCTCCAGTTCTCTCCTGTTTGCGAAAGGTTGTAAACCTGGTATCCCATCTCAATGTCCTTGGTGTCTAGACACTGAAGACAGACACACACAGGTCAGACACACACATACACACCCTAACCGTAGCCTTCAACATGGGCTTCTCCAAATCCCAGGAAGATTAAACTTACCTTAAATCCACACACACACACACACACACACACACACACACACACACACACACACACACACACACACACACACACACACACACACACACACACACACACACACACACACACACACACACACACACACACACACACACACACACAACTTACTATTTTCATGGCTTGTGAGAAGAAATACACTGGAAAGACAAAAACAAAAAGTGGGTGAGTCTGAGGGGTGCAGCCAACAAACCAAAGAGGCAAAAGAACAATCCAGAATGTCCCACGGCCCCTACCATCTTCAGGGTCCTGACACACAAAGCTCTTTCCTGACACCTCTGCCATCACGTCGTGTAACATGTTGGACTTGGCTCGGCTGGTCAGGGCTGGAGGGAAGGAGAGAGGAAAGAAAACAAGGCATGTGAGGTAACTCCACGGGTCCTGTATTACCACATTACATTACATTTAGTCATTTAGCAGACGCTCTTATCTAGAGCGACTTACAGTCAGTACAGGGACATTCCCCCCGAGGAAAATAGGGTGAAGCGCCTTGCCCAAGGACACAACGTCATTTGGCATGGCCAGGGAATCGAACCCACAACCTGATTAATAGCCGATTCCCTACCTAGTCAGCCATCTGACCCCCGTACTAAAAGGTTGATGAAGTAACACTGCCCCTGCAGGACAGGAGGGGTACTGACCTGCTTTATGGAAGATGCGCAGGAGGTGCTTGAATGTTGCCAGACTGGGGGCTGGAGAGAGAGAGAGAGAGAGAGAGACAGATGGAGAGACAGGGAGAGAGAGACAGACAAACAGAGAGAAAGATAGAAAAGGAGGAGGAGGGGGTTGCAGTGAGTAAGACCCCAGAACTAGGGATAGCACAACACGTGTGTGTGTGTGTGTGTGTGTGAGTGTGAGCGTGGCTCCGTACTGACCGATGCCCATAGCCTTCATCTCACTGAGCAGGGGCATGGCCTGGGCGCGGCTCAGGGGACCACAGTAGGCCAAGGCCTTCAGTGTGGTGTTGAACATCAGCAGGTTGGGCTGGATCTTCTGGTAACTCATCTGCTTCAACAGCTCCTACAGGCGGGGAGGGAGGGAGGCGAGGACAGGGAGGGAGGGGGGGGGGGGGGGCGAGGACAGGGGGGGGGGGGGGCAAGGACAGGGAGGGGGGGGGCGAGGGGAGGGAGGGAGGGGGGGGCGAGGATAGGGAGGGAGGGGGGGGGGCGAAGACAGGGAGGGAAGGATGAAGGTGAGGCTGTTCCGAGAGAGGACCAGGAAGCGAGTCATCAAGACCGCAATGTAGAGTCTTCCACGACACACACACACACTCACCACAACCAGGTCCCACTTGTCGTTGTACTTCTCTTTGACAAACGGAGCAGCGCTGATCAGACCGTTGAAGGTGTGGATGTCCGCTGGAGGAAGGGGATCCGACATCAGTACCATGGCAACCCAACACGACCACGCCCCCTCTTAACATTCCTCACTCCCCCTTCTCAGTTCCATTTGTGCTTCAGTATATTTAACCCGTATTTACTCTCAAAGCTATCCTTGGATCTACAGTATTCTAGAATGTGCTAATCACTGATACACTTTTATGTTTCGATTGTTCATTTTCTTATTTAGTCTCAAAGCTGTCCTGATGTGCTCATCGCTGACACACTCGTGCGATGCTTGTAGACACACAACGGCAGGATGAGACCCACCAGTCAGACGGTTGTTCAGCAGCTCAGTGTACATGCTGAAGGCCTTGGGATGGGCGCCGTGCTGAAGACACACACACACACTTCTGTCATATTGGGTTGGACAGACACACAGCTTGGTTACCGAGCCCTCGGATGAGGAACTTTATGTTAGTCTAGTAAAGGTCAAATGTGACTGACCTTGACCATGCCTTTGATGAGGGCGCAATAGGAGCGACTGTCTTTTTCCGGAAGCAGGCTAAAGATCCGTTCTGCATTGTTGTTCTCCCTGAAACACACACGACAACATGAACATGACCTGCACACAGCTCGGTGGTTCTAGCAGTCCGGCCTTTTCTAGAACCCCTGTAGGTCGGCATGTTCGTTTGTTCTAGCCAAGTTAGGCGTGGAGAAAAACTCCATGGTCTCCCCCCCACCCCTCCCCCACCTCAGCACCCCCCACCCCAAAGCCCCCCCACCGCCCCCCCTCCTACCTCCAGACCAACTGGACTGGGTCGGACGGTTTCCTCATCTTCCCCCTCTTCTTCCAGCCCCCATCCGGAACTTCCTCCTGGGGAGAAGAGCACAGTTAGAAACAGGGTTCCACTACAGTTGACATTTACATTTGTAAGTTGAGAAACACTAAGATGTACATTCAGACCAGGGTTTGATGCAACCGACGCACTGCCAAACTGTGTCGCTACGCAGCTCGAGACGGTTTTCTGTGCATTCGCATCCAGAGTAATTCTCACCGTCTCCTCTGTATCTGGCTTGTCATCCTGTGCAGGGTTCCGGTCGCAATAGAAACTTATCAGGTCCAGCAGGTCATTGGTCACGCCCAAAGAGACCGCCGTTCCTGAGTGGACAGAGAGACACACACTGTTGTCACTACTTGTTTGTTTAGCTCTCCCAATGCTCTTCTAGTATGTAAGGTGTGTGTGTGTGCAACCTACCAGCCTGTAGCAGCTGGTCATACATGTCCACAGCAGCACGAACCTTCCTCAGGGAGATCCTCTCTACCAGAGCAGCCTCACTCACCTCCTCCAGAACGGGCTCCAACGACTCTGGCATCAGACACTACACTCACACACACACACACATTGTAGTTCCTCCTCATCATTACTTGTAGTATAAATAATTGTTGATAAATGTTCTGGCTGAGCCTCCTGCTCACTGGTATGTGTGGCTCAGCGAACTCCTTCTTGAAAAACTTTGGGTGTGTGTTGACAAAGTACTTTGCTGCTGCTCGTCCTGCCTCCTGGGAGAGGGAGTACAGCCTCTGCACGGGGTCAGAAGGGGGGGGGGGTTAGGACCATCACATCTCCCTAGCTACCTTCCATCGCTTGTCACATCTAACATGGCCGGCCAGGTCTGTGCTTGTCTCCACTACTCGTGTAAGACCAGCTCATTATTTGCTGAGAGAAGAGAGATGGTGGACAATGTTAACGTGTCCCCGGACTTACAAACTCGCCGCTGTTTCGGGGGGTCAGGTAAGGGTCGTCCTGAAACATGTAGTGAGGGGCTGTGGGGTCCTGTAGAGGAATGAAGACACCGCCAGGTTATCATCTAAAACAGGCTGCAGCTTCTTTGTTTTACAGTCCGACTGATAAGGGCATAGATGAGACAGTGAGATGGCGTCCTACCCTATTGACTGTAGATGCCAGGGCTTGTAGTACAGCTTCTTTCGACCTGGAGATAAAAAAAAATGGTCACATGTCACTGAAGTACCACTTCCAAGTTGCCAAGTAAAAGAATGAATGACACGCATACCATGTTTTCTTTTTGGGGATGACTATATCCTCTGAAGACACTGTAATAATATGAATGGCGTTAGCAACGCTTGTGACACCGTGCCCGCTATCCAGCTGATACTTGAGCTTAAATGTAGATGACAACAATGACAGATCCTGTACCTGTTTGAGATGATGCACTTTGCTGGCACCCTGCTGCACTCCAACTAAAGTTCCTGAAACGAACATTATGTGCATTACGCCTACTACACCCAACTCGTGTAATACGGTTAAATTCTCATCATAGCTAATTGACGATATGCCAATGTTGTCAAGGTGTGTGTGTGACCTCGCCTGTCAACAGCCTGTCACTGCAGTACTGAGGATTAAGTATTACTTCCAATCAGATAAATACGCATTTGAACGTACTTACATGCAAATTCATAATTGATGTTACCATACAAAACGTACCTGTTAATATATAATTGCTCCAAGTTCGTGAGAATAAAGCGACTATTTCTATGGATGTAATACCCTACATGTTTACCGGGGGCCGCCATCTTGAACACACACTCGAGGCTTATGGGAGGAAGAAACCATCTAAGATTCAAAAGGGTACACAAATAACAACATATTTTAACGGTGGAACTTATTTTACCTTTGCATTTTTTATGTACAATTAAATAAGTAATTATATTTGAAAATGTATATATATGTGTACTTTGTGAAGGAACCAGACAGCTAAATTCATATTTTTCGCTGCTTTCGCAAGCTTTGTAATGGTACGTCCCGTCAGATGCCCCACGTGTGGTAAAACTTCCTAACGCATGTGGATTCTGCGTAGGATATGTGTTTACTGTAATAAATCCGTATACTTGGATATTATTCCAAAATGCTGTTCGGAAAAGACGTGCCATGGCGGCGACTGGAAGGCATGTCATTTGGCATGTATACTGCAAAAGAGATCAGGTAAGGAGACTGTCCTGAATGCACCAATAACACGCCATTGACTGTCAATACTGGATAGTTATAACAGTAGCATAGCCCACATATTATTATTTTGTAGTCAATTAAAGTAATCAATTTGGTAGCAGATGATACCTATATGACTTGAAACGACTTAACCCATTATAAACAAGCAGTGTCCTATATCGTGTTTTTCAGAAAGCTTAGCGTCAAGACCATAACGAACTACAGGTTCCTGGATGGTGTCGGGAATGTGGCTCCCAACGGGCTATACGACCTTTCTTTGGGTCCATCGGACTCCAAGGAGGTGTGCTCCACCTGTATGCAGGACTTTAACAACTGCCCCGGCCACCTAGGGCACATCGAGCTACCCCTGCCTGTCTACAATCCATTCTTTTTCGATGTAAGCTAACGCTACAACCCCCATATCTCATTCACTGCAGTTGTGTTGTTGGCCCTGGTCAATGATTCAACGCACCAAGTGCCTCCTAACCGTCAGCGTCCTCATCCATTTCTCCTCCTCTCATTGTTTTGTAGAAACTCTACCTCCTGGTGCGGGGCTCCTGTCTGAACTGCCACATGCTGTTGTGCCCTCGAGCTGCCATCCACCTATTGCTAAACCAGCTCAAGCTTCTGAATGCTGGAGCTCTGCTGGAGGTCTATGAGCTGGAGCCTGTCCTCAACCAGGTAAGCTAGCGGCACGTTCTCGAGCAGGGACTGTACCGTCAGTGTGAGCCAGAATGTTCTACTAGGAATCCACGGTCATGTGTTTTTGCCAAAAACAGAAAAACGTTTTGGCCTGCTTTCTGACTGTCCTGTGTCTCTGCCTCCCTCCATACTTGTCTGACCCGTTTCTCTCTGTTTGTGTCTGTTTGTCTGTCTGTGTGTGTCTAGTTTCTCGAGGGTAATGCTCAGGCCTCTGGTGCAGAGATCCAGGAAACTCTGGAGAAATATTGTGAAGGAGTCCTCGCCAAGAAGGCTGGAGATAACCAGCATGACTTACCTGTAAGGACGTGTGTGTGTGTGTGTGTGTAAGAAAGAGAGGAGAGAGAGAAAGAGAAGTTGACTTGTGGATGGTAAGTGTGTCACCTGAAATGGTTGTTGGTGTTCTAACTGTGCCCCCACCATCTGTCTCTGTCTGTCTGTCGCTGCCTCAGATCAAACACCTGTGTGAGAAGAGGAGCAGCCTGATCACAGCCTTCTGGAGGGTCCACATGAACTCCAGGAAGTGTCCTTACTGCAGGTTAGTAGCGAGCCCCCTAGTAGAGGGGGGCAGACCCCCACCAGCACGGTCAGTGGTATAGTCCTGCCACTGCTACACAGTTGCAGTCAGGGGTGGTGCTTTTGCAAGCCTACCGTTGAGGCTAACTGTGTGGGTGCCCCGTGCCAATCCAGCTGTGTTCTTGTCTGTTTCGCCCAGGTGCGGGCGCTCTCAGGTGCGTCGAGAGCACAACAGCAAGCTCATCATTACCCTGCCAGCTTCCATTCAGAAAAATCTACCAGACACAGTCATCGTTTCAGGTATCATTCCTCATTCTTGCTACCTGTCTGCTCAAGGACTCATTATACACTAGACAACACAATGTTACCATTTTGTGTACTTGGCTATTTGGTACTATTGTTGTAGTAAGTTCTCCTCCAAACTGTTGTCTTCTTCCCCAGCTCCGGAGGACTCGATGGCGGGCAAGCGAGGCTACCTAACCCCCAGCACCGCCAAGGACCACCTTGTCAAGGTGTGGGAGAAAGAAGGTAGGTGGACTGAGAGTTCATAATTACAGCTCACACCATGGGCACACTAATCACACACTGGTTTGCTTCTACATCAGTAGAATGATTAGAGGGTAGGAGCCTCTGCAAAGGGAACCGAAGGGCCCCCTGTTTTTAAGACGTCTGTTGAATGTGTTTCCTGTTTCTGTCTCTCTGTCTCAGGGTTCTTCCTGAAGTGTCTTTTCCCTGGGCTGGAGGAGATCCAGGGCTCAAAGGAAGTTGTCTTCACAGACCTTTTCTTCCTGGACATGTTAGTGGTTCCTCCCTGCAGGTCAGACACACACACACACCCACTCCCTCCATTCATTCATTTATTCATTCTAAGTATGCTATCTAACGCTGCCCCCCTTTTCTGCCTCCGCTCAAGATACCGGCCAGTCAACCGTCTAGGAGACCAGCTGTTCACCAACGGCCAAACGGTCAACATGCAGGCTGTGATGAAGGACTGCGGGGTCATCCAAAAGCTGCTGGCCATGATCGCTGGAGAGAAACTGCAGGTTGAGCAAGGAGAGGAAGGAGAGACCGAGCTCCCCGCCCCCCCACAGGTGGTAGCAGCAGACCCCTCCAAGATCGACCAGGCCTTCCTGACAGCCATCCATGGCGCCACCCTGACAGACAAGCTGTACAACGTGTGGATCAGGCTGCAGAGCCACGTCAACATCGTGTTCGACAGCGACATGGACAAGCTCATTGCGGAGAAGTACCCCGGCATACGACAGGCGCGTAACCACGGAGACTGTCCTTCTATTCTCATATTTTGCGCTGTTCTCTTATGCGTTTTGTACCTAACCACAGCCTACTCTGGTTATCTTCTGTATCTTCTTTTGCTCCTATCTGTTCCTGTCATGGAAAACATATTTTTTATTATTATTTGAGTTGAGCTTCTTTTGAATACAAGCGCTTGCAGCAACTGCACTTGCTAGGCTAATGGGTACACTGCCAAGAACGTATAGTTAACTTTAATCATAAACAGACAACAAGGTGTGTGTGTCCCCTTTCCCCCCATCATTCCCTTTTACTAATATTTCCCTTCTTCAAGGAGAAATAAAGTAATCCATCCTGTTCACTCGCTCCTTTCAGATCCTTGAGAAGAAGGATGGATTGTTCCGGAAGCACATGATGGGTAAAAGAGTGGACTTCGCCGCTCGCTCTGTCATTTGCCCGGACATGTACATCGGAACAAATGAAATTGGCATCCCTATGGTAACTATTTGTTTAGATCAAGTTTTTTCCTTATGGTAACAGCAACTTGTTATTTACATCTTGATAAATATCTGACCAAAAGCACGCTTAACCACATCCCTAATTGCTTCATTAACATAACTCTGCAGTTCCTTCACAAGCCAAACAAACCCAGTTTTTCCCTTCATTCCTTGTCCTCCATCTAGCCAGGTGACCTAGCTAACATCACTAGCTAACACCCCGATTCTCAGCCAGCCTGTTCTTAGACTCGTGCTTCTGTTCGCCAGGTGTTTGCCACCAAGCTGACGTACCCGCAGCCGGTCACGCCGTGGAACGTGAAGGAGCTGCGTCAGGCGGTGCTGAACGGGCCCAACGTGCACCCCGGGGCCATCATGGTGATCAACGAGGACGGCAGCAAGACAATCCTGAGCAGCAGCAGCCTCACGCAGAGGGAGGCCATCGCCAAGCAGCTGCTCACACCCTGCCCCGGGAGACACAAGATGCCCATGAAGATAGTAAGACACACACATAACACCCCCCCCCCCACACACACACACACACACACAGCCAATGAAGATAGTAAGGCTCACACACACAACCCCCCACCATACACACACACACACAGCCATTGAAGATAGTAAGACACACAGACATAACCCCCCCCACACACACACACAAACACACACACACTGTCCATGAAGATTGTAAAACGGAGGCCGACCAAGAGCTCTGCTCCGTCCCCCAGGTGAACCGGCACATCAAGAACGGTGACGTGCTGCTGCTGAACCGCCAGCCCACCCTCCACCGGCCCTCCATCCAGGCCCACTGCGCCCGCATCCTGCCTGGGGAGAAGGTGCTGCGCCTCCACTACGCCAACTGCAAGGCCTACAACGCTGACTTCGACGGGGACGAGATGAACGCCCACTTCCCTCAGAGCGAGCTGGCCAGGGCCGAGGCCTACACCCTGGTCAGCACCGACCAGCAGTACCTGGTCCCCAAGGTAGGATTCACCCTGACCCCTCACCTACACCCTGGTCAGCAAGCAGGTTCAGTAAAGGTCACCTTTGAGGTGGGTTATATCACATTTACATACTCTCTCACCCCCCCCCCCCCCCCCCCCCTTATCATTCTTGTCTCTCTGTGTCTCTGTCCTGATAGGACGGGAAGCCCTTGGCAGGGCTGATCCAGGACCACATGGTGTCAGGCACCAGGATGACCACCAGGGGGTGCTTCTTCTCCAGGGACCAGTACACCGAGCTGGTGTACAGAGGCCTGACCGACAAGGTTGGCAGGGTCAAGCTCCTCCCCCCCGCCGTCATCAAGCCACACCCGCTCTGGACTGGTAAACAGGTACGGTACCAGCAGAGGGACACATTAAGTCAGGATCACTGGATTTACATTTATTCATTTAGCAGATGCTTTTATCCAAAGCGACTTCCAAGAGAGAGCTTTACAAAAGTGCATAGGCCAATGATCATATAACAACGAGATAGCCCCAAAAACAATGCGGGTAGCCAAAACATGAAGCATACATTGTGAAAAGCAAGTAAGTGCCAATGGGAAGAAACATAAGAGCAAGTAGTTAAACAAATTACAAATTAAACAACATGAACCTCAAAAGTGCAAGACTGTACCTGTAGGAAAGCAAGCAACAGTAATATAATTTACAGCGAGTACAAGTAGTTACAACTAACCAACAAGTGCAAAAAGTCCTTCAATAAGTGTCATTGTGTTCCTGGAGGAAATAAACTAACATCGGATCCACCAAATCTTTCTTAAGTACCGTTGTACTCCCGGAACAAGTGAGTCTTTAGCCTTTTCTTGAAGGTGGGGAGACAGTCAGTGTCTCTGATGGAGGTGGGGAGATTATTCCACCATTGGGGGGCCAGACAGGAGAAGAGCTTGGGTTGGGAGCGGGCGCTCTTGAGAGGTGGGACCACCAGACGGTTGTCAGAATAAGTCCGTAGGTGGCGGGTGGGGGTGTAAGGCTGGAGGAGAGACTGGATGTAGGCAGGTGCAGTCCCGTTCACCGCTCGGAAGGTCAGTACCATGTTCTTTAATCTGATACGGGCCGTGATGGGTAGCCAGGAGACGGGAGATGAGGAGAGGGGTGACATGGGCATCTGGGTAGGTTGAAGACCAGGCGGGCTGCTGCATTCTGAATCCTCTGGAGAGGGCGGGTTGCGCATGCTGGGAGACCGGCGAGAAGCGAGTTGTAGTAGTCCAACTTGGAAAGGACAAGTGCTTGGACTAGCACCTGGGTGGTATCTGACAGGTATCTCTTCCGGATGTTGTAGAGGGTGAATGTACACGACCGGCAGACTGTAGCAATGTGGGTCGTGAGGGAGAGCTATTCATCCATGGTAACCCGAGGTTCCTGGCAGAGGATGAAGGGGTCACCGTCGCAGATCCCAGGGTGATTGAGAGATCGTGGGAGATGGAGGGTTTGGCTGGGATGATGAGAAGTTCTGTTTTGGCGAGGTTCAGCTGGAGGTGGTGCTCGGTCATCCGGGCGGAGATGTCTGTAAGGTTAGTCTGTTAAGGAGGGTGAAGGTAGAGAAAAGTTTGTGAGGGTTTGAGGCAGAGGTAATTTTGTTTAGGAAGTAGTGCGTTTTACTGACCGTTGTGTGTGCAGAAAAGGATTTAAGGAGGAAGTGATACTTATTGAGGTCCAGACCACCTTTGGACTTGTGCCATCTCCTCTCAGCTGCGCAAAGGGTGGACCGTTCTTCACGAAGAGCCTCCGTGAGCCACGGGCAGGAGGGAGAAGACCGTGCAGGCCTGGTTGACAGGGGACAGAGAGTGTCAAGTGACGCAGTTAATGTAGATATCAGGGTGTTGGTGGCAGTGTCAGTGGGGAGAGACGTGAACTCATCAATGGGAGGGAGGATGTTACAATGGAGGGGGAAAGGGAGCGGAGATTGCGGCGGAAAGTTACAAGGGGTGGGGAGGTAGGAGGAGTTGGAGGGAGAGAGACGGAGAATTGGATAAAGAAGTGATCAGAAATGTGCAGTGGGGTTACAGAGGTTAAGTCAGTGATGCAGTTGCGTGTCGAGGTTGAGCTGTTTTCCTGCCTTGTGGGTCGCCGGTGTGTTCAGCAGCGTCAGGTTGAAAGAAGTCATAGACAGAGACATGAAGTCGAAGGCCTGCGTTCCTTCGAGGTGGATATTGAAGTCCCCAAGGATCATCAGCGGGGTTCCATCATCCGGGAGGACGCTGAGGAGCATGTCCAGCTCCTCCACAAAGTTGGCTAGCGGACCTGATGGGCGGTAGAGGACTACTAAGAATGCTTTGATAGGATCAGTTAGCGTCACATAATGACGTGCTGACGAGATTTGGCAGTGACAGTGTAGTGGATGTGTATCTAAGATGTGGAGATGGGAGCAAACCTGTCCCACCACCTTACATTTACATTACATTTAGTCATTTAGCAGACGCTCTTATCCAGAGCGACTTACAGTAAGTACAGGGACATTCCCCCGAGGCAAGTAGGGTGAAGTGCCTTGCCCAAGGACACAACGTCAGTTTGCACGGCCGGGAATCGAACTGGCAACCTTCGGATTACTAGCCCGATTCCCTCACCGCTCAGCCACCTGACTCCCAGCCTTGCCCGGTTGAGCAGGGTGAGTGAGAGAACGAGTGGTTGACAGAAAGAACAGCTGGAGTTGCTGTGTTCTCTGGGCGAATCCATGTCTCTGTCAGCACAAGGGCGTGAAGAGAAGCATGGGATTCATTTCACTTTACGTCCTTGTCTACAGCACACACACACACATAAATCACCGAATCAACAGTTAGTTAGTTTAACCAGATTTTGTGTGTATGTGTGTTCCAGGTGGTGTCAACATTGCTGCTTAACGTTATACCAAATCAGGCCCTTCCTCTGAACCTGACGGGCAAGGCTAAGATCCCCTCCAAGGCCTGGATCAAGAACCCACCCAGGCCCGTTCCAGGCTACTCTCCTGACACAATGTGTGACTCTCAGGTAACCCCGCCCCCCCCCCCCCCGCACACACACCTGACCTGCAGGAACACACACAATATGGCCATGATAGGAGATTCCGGAGGGTGTTTGGGAGCTCTGTATGACCAGCGAGGTGTTGCCGCAGGTGCTGTTCCGCCAGGGGGAGCTGCTGGTGGGGGTGCTGGACAAGGCCCACTACGGCAGCTCGGCCTACGGCCTGGTCCACTGCTGCTACGAGCTCTACGGAGGACAGACGAGCGGCAAGCTGCTCAGCTGTCTGGCCCGCCTCTTCACCGCTTACCTGCAGCTCTACCGGGGATTTACTATGGGTACCTCGCACACGCTCACACTCTCTCACGCACATTCGCACTCTCACTCTTACACGCGCTCACGCACGCAGTCTCACGCACACTCTCACACACACGCAGACAGTCTCACATACACGCACTCTCACACACACACTCTCTCAAACAGCCATAAACACACACAAAGTTATAGACCAACTGTCACGCGAGGGGTATTTGAATATATGCAGGATTGCATTGCGAGATAATGAGTGTTTGCATATTGGCTTTTTACTTTTATTCATTTAGCAAACGCTTTTATCCAAAGCGACTTCCATAATACAATTCACAGCGAGCACAAGTAATTCAAGTTACAACTAACCAACAAGTGCAACAAGTCCCTCAGTAAGTGTCATTGTGTTCCTGGAGGAAATACACTAACATATGATCCAACAAATCATTCTTAAGTACCGTTGTACTCCCGGAACAAGTGCGTCTTTAGCCTTTTCTTGAAGGTGGAGAGACAGTCAGTGTCTCTGATGGAGGTGGGGAGATGATTCCACCATGGCTGTTCCACCATTGGCTGTTCCAGTGGATGGCTTATTTTCCCTGTGAAGGTTGTCTGAATTATGCTGGATAGTTATCTATAATGAAGACGTATTACATAATACCCAATTGCTGTGAAAGTACCAAGTCAGTGAAGTGAATTGCCAAGCACAAGTTCAAGACAATATCAATGTACGTATTACAGATCTGTAAGGTGCAGCTATCTGATACAAGTTGAGCATCTCAGAGGACTGCACAAAGAATACAGTAATGAAGGGCAGTTAAATAGTTTAACAATATGGGAGGTTTTAGTCCCATAAGCCATGTTAGGGGGTGACATCAACACAGCCTTCGCAAGCACAGACAGAAAACGCTGCATTTATGGTGCTAGATAGCATTTGTTTTGGCTTTAGATAGGGCTCCTAGAAATGGCCCTGACATGGCATTTTCTCATGAGCTAATATAGAAGGGCATAGTTCAAACATTGTTTATTATTATCAGCGCATTTCAAACAGTATAAAAGTAATAAAGTAATCATGATCTTTAATGATTGTTAACTGTTCTGTGGTTAAGGACAGACCTCTTCAATACCCATGTGTTACACTGAATTACAAAGGCACACCACGAACCAACACACACACACTTTCACACCACAAACTCACACACACACACACACGCAGACACACCGTGTGACGTACCCTGTGTGTGTGTTTCAGGAGTGGAAGACATCTTGGTGAAGGAAGGGGCTAACCGACAGAGGAAGAGGATCATCCAGGAGTCATTGAAGTGTGGCACCAAGGTGACACCAGGGTGACAGGGCAGGGACCAACATTCCACGACAAGGTTCCCTGTCAGGGCAGTGTTGTCGTTCGTTGTCGTTGACGTGGTGGTTGTTGTTGTTCCCAGGCCCTGCAGGCAACGTTCAGTCTGGCGGAGGGGGTGGGGGAGGAGGAGGCGCGGGGACGCTGGCAGGACGCCCACCTCAACCCCGACCAGAGAGACTTCAACATGGTCGACCTCAAGTTCAAGGAGGTGGCCAATCAAGTCAACAACGACATCAACAAGGTCTGTGGCAAGTGGGAGGAGTTAGTGTTGTAGAACCTGTCTGGTTTGTAGATGGTGATGCAACCAGGTTAGTGGATAAGCTGTGTTCATGATTGAGGAAGTGAGTGAGGAAGTGAGTGAGGAAGTGAGTGAGGAAGTGAGTGAGGAAGTGAGTGAGGAAGTTAGTGAGGAAGTTAGTGAGGTAGTGCGAGGTGGCGTGTGAGGCCATGTGTGAGGTATTCGTCCCGTGTTAACCATGTCTGTGTGCAGGTGGTGATGCCTCTGGGTCTGCACTGCTCCTTCCCAGACAACAACCTCCAGCTCATGGTACAGTCTGGAGCCAAGGGTTCTACTGTCAACACCATGCAGGTACACACACACACACAACATAAATATACAAAAATCTCACACACACTTACACACGCATGTAAACATTCAGTCTCACCCACCCCCACCCATGTCGACCCCTCACCCTGTGTTGGTTAGATCTCCTGCCTGCTGGGCCAGATCGAGCTGGAAGGCCGCCGGCCTCCCCTGATGCCCACAGGGAAGTCCCTGCCCTGCTTCCAGCCCTACGACAGCTCGCCGCGGTCTGGAGGCTTCGTGTCCGGGCGCTTCCTCACCGGCATCAAGCCCCCGGTAAACACCACACCGACGCAATAACATGTCCCTCTGCTCCCCCTGGAGGTGTCTGGTTCTGATGCAGCCTGTCTGGGTCTCCGGGGGGGTGTCTGTGTGTGTTTCTTCCAGGAGTTCTTCTTCCATTGCATGGCGGGGCGCGAGGGGCTGGTGGACACGGCCGTCAAGACCAGCAGGTCTGGGTACCTGCAGAGGTGAGGCTCATCATGTCCTCCTCCTCTCAAGCCTCTTTCCCCTCTCCCTCTCAACCTCTGGTAACCAGCCTCCTCTCCTCTTTACTCCATTGCTGTGCCGTGTTATAGATGTGTGATTAAGCACCTGGAGGGTCTGGTGGTCCAGTATGACCTGACGGTGAGGGACAGTGACGGCAGCGTGGTCCAGTTCCTGTACGGAGAGGACGGCCTGGACATCCCCAAGACCCAGTTCCTCCAGTCCAAACAGTTCCCCTTCCTCCAGGACAACTACGAGGTACACATACACACCTCTTCCTCTAGGACAATGAGGAAGAACGGGAAGCTTTCCCCAAATAACGTTGAAAACTGTTAGATACGCACAAACTCCGAAACTCATTCTCTGACTTGCAGTATTACAGTTGAGATGATGGGATGGCTGCACGGCGCCCTCATAAATACAGGCGGTTCCTCGTCGCTCACCGCCGTCACGTTCTCAAACCCATGCACTCCTAGTCCTCGTTCATCCGCTGTGCTCATATCTCTTTGGAGAAAAGCGTTGGCTAAAGGCCGAATTATACTTCTCCGACTCCGTTACGGACGGACGGAGTCGGACAGATTGGTTGAATTTATAGTACTCCGAAGGCTGTGGGTGCTGAAAACACTTCACCGCCAGAAGAGTAGGTGGCGCAACGGTTTTTTGTAAGTCGTCGTCGAGTGTTTATTTACCTAGGTTATCGAGAAGTCGGAGCAAATGTACAAATGAGCCGTTTCATCAATAAAATACGCACATTTTCAGCAACTACACTGCCCATTTCTTGTCACATTTTAATTCAGATGCTGATTTACATGTACTGTTTAGCTGAAATATGAATTGTAAAAACTTACAGCAATGGCGGTCAAAGGATTCTGTTCGTCCTGTTTATCACGGCAACCCCGCCCCTGACGCAAGCGGTTCTTAATACGGACCAATCACAGCCAAGGGGTATCCGTAAAATGACGGACGGACAGAGGGATAGTCAGGAAAATCAGGAGGTTCACGTAGAGCTCTCCGAGGGGCTCGGAGAGGGCACGGAGAGGGAATTCCTCGTCGGAGAGGGCGTTCCCTGTGTCCGTCTCCGTAAAAACGGAGAAGTATAAATCGGCCTTAAATGCAGACATGTGACGGTTCCGCAGGTGATCCGTAAGGCTCGGTGTCTGGACGAGGTCCTGGCCCGCCTGGACCCTCAGGCGGCCGCGCAGCACTTCAGCTCCGTCCAGCGCTGGCGCTCCAAGAGGGAGGAGCCGGGGCCGCGCCAGGGGGCCTTCCTGCTGTTCTCCCAGAAGAAGCTGGCCAAGCTGAAGGCCCAGCTGCAGGGGAGCAGTCTGACCAACGGCAGGGGGAACGCCACGCTGCAGGTGCCTTACGCACGTGCGCACACACACAGATACTGACACACAGACACACACACATAGAGACACAGAGGTATACACACACACAAAAGTTCTCACACACACACACACAAAAACACAAAAACTAAACAGGCAGTCAGGCACCCTGACAGAGACACACACACACACCCCGACATACTGCGTTCTAAGGAGGTCTTCTACTGTGTACAGCTGGTGGATCGCTGGCGGGAACTGGACCCGGCCAGCCTGTCTAAGTACAGCAGGAAGACGTCTCACTGCCCTGAGCCCTGCCTGTCCTGCCTGCGGCCAGACCTGGCCTTCGGCTCTGTGTCAGAGACCTTCCACACCATCGTAGAGAACTACCTACAGGAAGTCACCTCCCGACAGGAAGCCGGTCCTCGTTCACAGCACCTGGACACTGATAGGTCAGGACCCCTAGAGATCAAAGCTTTGCTGTTTTGGAGAATGTTTATCTCCTGTGCTGTCTGTTTAGCTTCAACTCTGGTGTCTACCTTCTTCATTTTACTGTATCTGTTCATCTCCACTCAGCTGTGCTCTAAATGTTCCCTAGTGTTGTCTGTGCTGTACTGTTAGTATATTATACTTCACGGTATATTGCAGGGGTGGACAACCCTGGTCCTCGAGAGCCGCTGTCCTGCATGTTTTAGATGTTTCCCTGCTCCAGCACACCTGTTTCAAATGAATGGGTTGTTATCAAGCACTGTGGAAGCCGGATAATGATTAACTCAGAGGGGCGTGGAATTATGAGTGACAGCCTAACAAAGAAGGAAGACTCCTCAGTCATGTTGCCTTCAGGAAATGGTGTTACTGCGAGAACTATGACTGAATGCTTTCTATCCACCATATACATGTGATTTATACATGTACATGTATACCATATACATGTGACAAAGTCCATTTAAAATAACTGTTTTGCATTCAGTCAAATTTGCGTTTTATTCCAATTCCTACCGGGTTTCAGTACCCAACACACATACACCCTTTTCTAAACCCACACCCAGACTGCGTCAGCTGCTGCACCTGAAGTGGCAGCGCTCCCTATGTGACCCCGGCGAGGCGGTGGGTCTGCTGGCGGCACAGAGCATCGGGGAGCCCTCCACCCAGATGACCCTGAACACCTTCCACTTCGCCGGGCGCGGGGAGATGAACGTCACGCTGGGAATACCCAGGTAGGACACACACACACACAAACACAAACCAGTATTATTTGTGTGTTTTGTTGTTCCCTCTGCTATACTGGAGATAATGTTCTACCTCTACTCTCTGCTCACTATCTCTCCCCCCCCACACAGGCTGAGGGAGATCCTGATGATCGCCAGCTCCAGCATCAAGACCCCCATGATGAGGGTTCCAGTGTTCAACACCAAGAAGGCCCTGAAGAGGGTGAAGGTCCTGAAGAAGAAGTTGACCCGTGTGTGTCTGACCGAGGTCAGAGAACACCCCAAAACACCCCAGAACATTCCATCAAGCAGAACATCCCCTCTGATCACAACAACAACAACCAGGCCATTCTGTTTGTGCAGAGGCCTGTTCCATAAAGCCAGTTTACCGAATAAGCCAGACTTATGTCAGTTAGTGTGACTTATTTTCAGTTCATTCGGTTCCATAAAGCTAGCTCAATGTAGTTCAAACTCAGTTCACCAGTTAATCTTGTTATCTTGTAACCAGACTTTCTTGTAACACTGACCCAAAGGGAAAACGATGATTTACCAAGGACATTCTCATTTTCTTATTCTCATCAGTTCAATATGTAGGATACATTTATAGAAAATCAACTTAAATAGCCTACATAGACTACAACATTTAGCTTAATGCATTAAACAATGATGAACAATGATTTGATACACACCATTACCATAGCCACGTTAAACGTATGGCTATATGTTAGTTGGTGATTTCAAATGTTTAGGCATCAGGCATAGGCCTATCTTAATCTAAATTATCAGAGTAAAATTATCATAGCTATATAACTGTTAACAGTAGGCTAGCCTACATCTATCCTCCATTTTACCGACACAAAACCATGTTAAAAAGTTAGGCTACTGGGTAATGTATTGATTAATAGTAGGCTATTTATTTAAAACAATGTCAAAATAGTCTATTTAGATGTGTTTAGAGGGTGTCTGTTTTTTAATCAACAAAGTAAAGGTCTAAAAAAGGACCTTGACCTACGTAGCCTATCGTTCACGTCAATCATGGCGTGTCATTTTATTTTGATGAAGCGGTGGATGAAGGAGCTGTCATAGTACAAGGCTTAAAGGGAACGTTCTTTCTGGAATAAGTCACGTGGCCGTGTGCATTGCTTTTGCCGTGGTGGATTGTATGATCCATGTTTTACCTATCGGGCTGCTTAAGAATAGGGTGCACGCGCAATTAGCTTGACAACTTAAATCTGACTTGAATTAGTAGGAGTGCGTGAGCTGAAATCGGCCTTTATGGAACCGCTTTAGCCCGCATTGACTAATTAAACTCATTCAAGTCAGGTTTGGGACTTTAAGTCCAACTTTTTTGAGCGGCCTTTATGGAACAGGCCTCAGGTCATGTCAGAACAGGAACAGCACACTAACTCTACTACAACCCCACACAGTTCCTCAACTGATATTAGAACGCTGCGCCAAGTATTGCCCAAGCATAAACAATCAATCAAACTTTATTTATATAGAACATTTCATACCAGGAGGCAACACAATGCGCTTCACAGAGGGAAGGGTGGGGGGGTGGGATACAAACACTTATGTTGACTCATTTTCCAGAGGGAAGCAAAACAACAGTTCATCCATTTGGGCCAATATAGGAGAACTGTAAACATTCTTCCCTGACCTCTCTGAAAAGATATGATTGAGCTCTTTCCTGGTAAATGTTAAAGAAGCTGTAAAGCAAATTCCATGATTTGCTACTCAGTACATTATATACGTGTGAAATGAGTTGCTGAAAGCATGTGCAAAGCGCACATGCTTTCCAAACTTTGTCGCACTGAAATGTGGAGTTAGACCGTTTCGTGGAGTTTCTCACCCCTTTTCAGCTCAGGTTTTGTATAGGCGGGGCAAAACCCAACCTATCTACATCACAGCCACCTATCTACCTATCTCATAGACTTATATGACCTATCTACGTCAAATCACTGCATGGCTCCCTCTCACTTGCCGTACCGTCCATTATCCGGGTCGTAGGTACTTGAGAGAGGCGGCACCTTCCACGCAGGGGGTGGAGCTTCAGCTCCTTCAGGCGACACGCACCCCCAGTCTCAAGCAGAGAAGACGGCAAATTTGGATGGGTAGTTAACAACACATTCTTCTGTGGTGTGAGGGACTGAAAACTCATTTTCAGTTCTGCTTTACAGCGTCTTTAAGTGATATAACAAGCATTGTGACACACAGCTAACCAGACAACTTTTCAGTCCTCCCACTCACACATACATGAGACAATATCACACTGTGAAGTGTGATATATGTTATTATTTTTGTGTGGTCACCAAAGAAACATGTTTGTGTCAGGGGCGTAGCCAGAATAATCTTTTTGGGTAGGCAGATTTAGCTATCGTGCGTTTGATTTCTGCAAAAAACACATTTCTGGTTTTCATCCAGTATGGAGGAGTTTTGAGTTATGAATCACCCCCAGAATTTGCAAACAAAAAGCTCTCCCTCAGTATTTTAGACCAGTTTGTTCTGAGGACCTGCACCCATCTCTGTTAGACATGCTCCAGGCTTCCATCTCAATGGTAGTGGTGGTGAGTGAGATGATAAAACGGCATTATTACTTAATTCACTGTCTAATCTCCATATTTTAGATATCAAAATGGGATTATTGTCCAAAATAGAGGAAAACCCCATGTCTTTAGCACTCAGTAGCATGCCCCCAGCCTACACCCCCAATCAGCAGCAACCCTGGAGTTTTGTGATTGGGGGACTGGATTGTTTATAGCAAGTGCTAAAGAGTTTTGGCCCAATAACAAATAATACTACTAAGTACTACTAATACGGCTAGATGCACATTACCTCACAAACACAATACATTCTGTGAGTTTAGAATGAACAAATTCAATGCACACAAAACGTTTATGGGGGAGGGAGGGGGGGGGGCTTAGGTGGGTGACTTAAGGCCCCTCGAGCCCATCCCCCTCCGCCGCTCCCAGCCCAG
This sequence comes from Osmerus eperlanus, assembly GCF_963692335.1. Taxonomy (NCBI): domain Eukaryota; kingdom Metazoa; phylum Chordata; class Actinopteri; order Osmeriformes; family Osmeridae; genus Osmerus; species Osmerus eperlanus. The sequence goes on along the minus strand of NC_085030.1, from coordinate 3,867,854 downwards.
CCAGTGTGATCTCCTGTCATGATCATTTACGTGGTGTTAGCTATACTAGGCTATCCCTTTCCTGTTCTAGCCCCGGGGTCTCTCTGTCGCTGTTCCCAGGTCCTCCACAAGGTGGACGTGCTGGAGACGTTACGCGTGGAGTTGCACAGGAGGCAGAAGTACCGCGTCTTCAAGGTCAAGTTCCACTTCCTCCCTCCTCAGCGTTACCAAGATGACAAGCTGCTGTCGCCTCAGCAGATCCTGCGCTACATGGAGACCAGGTACGTGGGATCTGGGCGGCTGAACTGACGTGTTCTCGCCGAATTCTAGGAGGCCCGGTAACCCCAGCCCCTCTCCTCCCCTCTAGGTTTTTCCGCCTTCTGCTGGAAGCCATTAGGAAGCGCAACGCTAAGCTATCCTCCATCAACGCTGTGGAAACACGCAAGGCCACATCCCAAGACAAGGACCAGGACATGGGGGACTCGGCTGCCAGACTGGTGAGTGACTCACGCACGCACACACACACAGGCACCTTCAGGCTCTCTCCCTCCCTTCCTCACCTGTGTGTGTGTGTGTGTGTGTGTGTGCGCTCTGTGTGCAGGAGGCAGCAGAGGGGGATGCAGAAGAGGAGAGCAGGATTGTGGATGACGAGGGGAACGAGGGAGACGCCGACGCCTCGGATGCTAAACGGAGAGAGAAACAAGAGGAGGAGGTACACACGTTATTTGATCTCTGTGAGGGTACAAATAATCTTCCCAAAGGTAGTGCTGTGTGCAAATTGATAGTGTGTGTGTGTCCTATGTCCGTAGGTGGACTATGAGAGTGAGGAGGGCGAAGGAGGGGAGGAGGAGGACGAGGAGGAGGGGGTGGAGAGAGAGGAGCAGGTGGAGGAGCAATCCCCCCATGAGGAGGACGCGAGCCTTGACTCTGCTGCTGCTGAGGTAGGAGGAGCAGGAGCAGGCAACACAGCCGGAAGAGAGCCCATGAACAGTGAGATGGACATGATGAGGGTGAATGCAGTTCTAGAAAGCAGTACCTCCATAGAGGACTACAGCTACGACACCCGGGACGGACTCTGGTGTGAGGTGGGTCTGTCTGTCTGTCTGTCTGAGTGACTGGCTGTCTGTTTGTCTGTCTGTTCGTCTGCCTCTCTGTCTGTCTGTGACTGTCTGAGTGACTGGTTGTTTGTTTGTCTGTGTGTCTGACTGCCTGCCTATCTGTCGGGCTGGCTTTTTGTATGTCTGGATGGCTGTTTGACTGTCTGTCTGGCTGTTCGTCTGACTCTGTTTGTTTTGCTGTCTCGCCATCTCTGACTGTTGATCTGTCGAGTCTCTCAATTCCTGGATTCTCCTCTACTTCTGGGATTCTGTAGTATTTCTTTCTTGTGTCACCAGGTGACAATAGTGTTGCCGGTTGCCAAGGTTCACTTCGACCTCACCTCGTTGGTGGTGTCGCTGGCCCAAAATGCCGTCGTCGTGGAGACCAAGGGGATCACTAGGTGTCTACTGAGCGAGGTCACGACGCGTCAGGGTGCCAAGGAGACCCTGCTCAACACCGAGGGCATCAACATGCATGAGCTATTTAACCATAGTGATGTGGGTCACACACACACACCCTTCATATACTGCTGTCATACTGTCTGCTACACACGCACACCCTTCTGCTGTTCTGCTGTCTACCACACACACCCATCATATTTTGCTCTTTTACTGTCTACCGGTAAGTTAGAACGTGTATGTAGTTTACTGGTTCTATTGTCTAAGTTAGACCCTATATGTTGTCCTCTGGTTCTATTGTCTAAGTTAGAACATTTATGTTGTCCTCTGCAACAGACAGGCTTAGTTAGACTAGTCTAACCTGACAATTTAAGAGAGTCTAAGGCTAAAACTAGTCTTAAACTAAGTTTATGCAACTGGCCCCTGGTTCTACTGCTCTTCCAGATTCTGGATGTGACCCGTCTCTACTCCAACGAAGTGCATGCCATGGCCAACACCTACGGCATCGAGGTGGCTCTCCGTGTCATCGAGAAGGAGATCAAAGATGTCTTCGCTGTCTACGGTAACTTAGCCACACCAGCAGTTAGTTTGATCTAGTACTGTAGCATGTACGTGAATAAACATGAAAACATTTGATGTTAAAGCATCTATTTTGTCCTAGATATAGTATATAGATCATATACATTTGTAAACCTAATTTACTGTGTGTGTAGGAATCGAGGTGGACCCCAGACACCTGTCCCTTGTAGCAGACTACATGTGTTTCGAGGGCGTCTACAAACCACTCAACCGCTTCGCCATTCAGTCCAACTCCTCCCCCCTTCAGCAGATGACCTTCGAGACCAGTTACAAGTTCTTAAAGCAAGCCACCATGCTGGGTAAGGGCAAGCTTTGCCTCAGCTTTCCCAAAATGTACTCCCATCACTTCCTGCCTCGACAGGGATGGGTCACAGCAGGATGTTGGCCTTATATAGCTTTCACCTGCCAATCAGTTCAGTCATGACTTACAGTAAAGAAAAACGATTATCTGCAAAGTAGATCTAACAGAACTGAATGGTGAATAGTGCAGTTGTTCTGTGCAGTCCAACCTTCTTAGTGAATGCTTTTTTCTGTGTTTTTTTCTCCAAGGTTCCAGTGATAAGCTGCGTTCACCGTCAGCCTGTCTGGTTGTGGGTAAGGTGGTCAAAGGAGGAACTGGTCTCTTTGACCTAAAACAGCCATTGCAATAAATAGCCTATTATGCAAACTACACCACAGTCAGTAATGTTGATGTCATGCAAAGGGTGTTATTCTGCCTGACTCATGTTGTTTCAGGAGATGAAGAGAGAGGATGGTTTTTGCAATGAATTTATTTTGTGTGTTATTATTTGGGGGGGTTGTTGAGTTTTTAGTCTTGTTGACAAATACTGTGATCGTGGCTTGAGTAATTGATATCTGTAAAACATGTTTCCATATTTCCACCGTTATTTTAGTCAGGTTCATCAAGGGGCTGTTACATTTTATTTCTTTTGGCAGAATAAAAACACACAAAACAGTCTGCATATAGTCCACATACACAAGATATCCAGCAATGGTATAATGTTTTTGGAAATAAACTGTTTCTCATGTTCCCAGACTCTGTGATTAATCATAGTGTAATATAATTCTCTGATCGAGTAGGAAGGCCAAAGTTGATAGTCCTTATTAAGCACTTTACATTAAGGTTACAACATGTAACTTCAAAGCAACACCTGCCATGTAGCTACTCTAGTGAAAATAGTGAGAGGTTGTGCTTTCCAGGGTTAAGTGCATGTTGACATTGTTCTAATTTTGTCAACCCCATAATTGTGCCACTTTTAATTTCCTGCTAACACAGACTACCATTTTATGTACAACGTTAACTTTTGGTAATGCTATGTGGCTTAATGGTAGTTAATATAACCTTAATATTGTGTGTTATTGTTTGTGTGTGCACAACCAATTGCCCCTTGTGAGGACAAATACAGCTATACTTACATATTTTCTTATCAGAATGGGTTTTATTCGCCATGAAAGTTTGCACAGACAAGGAATTTCCTTTGGCAGGAAGGTGCAAACATTAAACATATATGAATCTAACATTTAAATATGAGGACTAACTATACTAAGGGTGCATAACTAGCAATACTAAGTGGAATTAGAATTAAAATAAACTATACAATAAAATATAAAATAAAATATAAGTTGCAGTAATTTACAATATAAAAATACAAATATTACAAAAAAATTAAAATGGTACAAGATTGTGTAGTGCAGTGCAAAAAGCAAAGCAAAGGATTTTGAGTGGATTTAACTGAATTCTCCAATCACCTCGGTTGACTAACAGGCTTTTATTTTGAAGTCGTTCAACGGATGTTGTGGCTTTCCAAGCCGTCGATTGGTTGTGTTTTTTGGACATAACTGTATCATTTGTGGAGAATCATAATGTGGGTCTTGGAGAGTTAATGTAAAGTATGTAAAGGCAATGATTGGATACCGACATCAACATAGAAAATATATTGGATAAATGTAAGAATTTGTCTCTTCGAATAGGCAGATGCTGGCTTTATTAGGTATCCACCAGTGCAGCTACAGAAGTGGATAGATATCTATCCACAGAAGTGGATAGATACTGAAAAAACTGGGGGTTTCACGCAGACCCTCTCCGGTCCCCGGTCCAGTGACCCAGACTGACTTTAGAATTTGGCGATTGCATGCATCTTATCTCATCTTCTGGTCTTTAGACAGTATGCTGTTCCAAGTTATTTATTAACCACAGTACAGTAAAAAATGTTTTATTGGGGTCTGAAATTATGTGAGCAGGCCATGGCCATAGCCGGCCAAAGCGGAGCAGATTGAACAGAACCGACACTACAACACGTCCGGTTGAGGTCTGGAGCATAATGAGAATACCAAAGCGCTGTGGATCCCGTAGGTAAGGTAACCTGGTTCTGCAAAAATTGTGGAATTTGTCCTCTTTAGCTTTACGCTACTTCAAATATTGCCATAAAATATATCGTAGTCCTATTTCACATGTATTTAACAGTTAATAGTATGATGGTGTTGATTTTGGTGTAAGCATCCTATTCATCCCATTGCAGACATTACAGCATTATGATGGTGCAAATTTAAAACGTCGCGTGATTGAACTATCTGATTCACCTACTATGAACTGATATTTAATACCTTTTCCGGAATATATTTATCCCAAGAAGAATGTGAGAAACTTCCAGCTTGTGCGAAGAAGACAAAAGAAACGTATTAGCACTAAAGAGTAAAAGGCCAAAAGTATAATGTCGTTTTTACATCCCTACTTGCTAATGTATTAGCACTAATAGGGGTACTAACTAGGGTAGCGTACCTTGGCTCACGCACGCTGTCCTACATAAAAACCGCTTCAGTTAACCACCGCCTCTAACAACACAGTATATTCATGTAGCCTATTTGGGATACATTTTCATTGTATCCTAAATATATTATTAATGTAGGCCAAAATAATTTAAGAACAAGTTAATTTGGTTTTAAACGAATAGAAAAATAGGCAGCACAAATTAGTGATACCATGGCATGCAGAATAACACGTAGGTTAACCATCGTGCTGCCTTCGGGTCACATGACCCAAAGGTTCATAACGAACCATTGTTGTGTTTACCCAATTTTACCCAATACAAAAACAAATAAAAATTATTTTCTTTTAACCATTCCAATGTGGGGGGTCTGAGACAGCCCGACAGTTAAAAGAAAATGCTTCACTTTGTTTTTGTATGAGGTAAATTTGTCGCAATACGACGGTGGGTCACAATGACTGATGGGTCAGAATGACCCGAAGATAACACAAGGGTTAAGTGTGCTTCACTTTCGAGATGCAGAGTGTGCCAATGCATTCTTTGTAAAACTTCATCAGAGTATTTGGCTGTATGCTGCAGCTAATCCAGCTCAAACAGAAACATTTCTGGCACCTCCGTAGTGCTGTGCCACTCTTGTTCTCCCTGTCAGGGCCTGTCAGGGTGAAGCAGGAATGACCAGAATGAGTCAGGATCCATCAGTCTGGATATCAGCTTGTGGACAAACCAAATGTGTATTGCTCAACTCTCTTCATCTATGCAGTAGTTTATAAACAAGAAGTGCACAAGCTGTGTGTGTATGCCTGCTAATGTGTGTGTGTTTGTGTTGGTGTTGCAGGCGTCTTCTAGTGCCCCTGGTGGTGCTGATTCTGATCTCTCTGGCTTTCGTCACCCTCCCTCTGTTCGACTCTAACTCCCAGAAGCCTCTGATGTGGCATGTTGACCCTGCTCAAAGGAAGGTAAGCCCCTCTGGTTTGAGGTTTTGAACTCTTGCTGTCTGTTGTCTCCCAGGACCTCATGGGTTGGTTGTTGCTCAGTCCTAGTCCAGTCCTAAACTACCTCTGTTTTTTGTGTTGCAGCTGGTTCAGTCCTACGTGCAGAGAGTTCTGAAAGAAGAATGCCGGCCCAAATTCACAAGGAAGGCCTTGGAGGCGCGGCTTCAGGGTGGCAGTCATCTGACCCAGCCCTTCCTGTGGAAGGACACGCCCCTAACCCCGGACACATTTAGGTACCCGCCCCCTTTTGGCTTCCATGGCATGGAGGACAAACTGCAGGAGGTTCTCAGGCTCCTCTCCCAGCCCCCCTCTGACCACGCCGATGACCCCACTCAGCAGCAAGACAGGAAGCAGTGCCACCGCTGTGTGGTCATGGGAAATGGAGGCATCCTCAGAGGCATGAAGCTGGGTGAACTTATTGACCGCTTTGACATGGTCATCAGGTGAGACCAGCTTTCCCAATTCCTGTTTGCCAGTTCCTCTTCCCTGTTCACTGTTACCTCAGCTTCTCTAAACATGTTTCAGTCATGGAGGTTTGGAGCTGAGAATCTTTAGACTATGTTATGAGAGAGAAACTCTAAATGACAATAGATCAATAGACTGTGTTAGTGAGACAGACAAGCACCAAGACTTGCGTGTGTGAAAGGAGAACAAGGCCTGAATGGCTGCTTGTATACTAGTAAATGTATAGAAGTACATGTATATTAGTATACTGTACAATAACATATGTATTAGTGTAAATTATATTAGTATATATGTATGTATATGTATATCAGTACATGTATATCAGTATATGCATATTAGTACATGCATATTGGTTCATGTATATTTGGTACATGCATATTTGTATATCAGTTAATGTGCAGTATATTAGTACATGTATATAAGTACTTGTATATTTCTCTAGACATCCTGTTGACAGCCTCTTCCCCCATGGGTTCTCCTTGGGTTCTGTATGTTCCCCAGGCTGAACAGTGGTCCTCTGGGGGTTCACACGGTTGACGTGGGGAACCGGACCTCCTTTAGGATAAGCTACCCTGAGGGCAGCCCGCAGGTCTGGCAGGACTTTGACCCGAGTGTTGTGTTTGTGGCTGTGGTCTACAAGGCTGTGGACCTGGCCTGGCTCAGGGCCATGATCACCAGACAGGCTGTGGTGAGGCTCCGGGGACGACAAACTATTAGCATTTAAATCAAGCAATATAATGCAACACCAACGTACACACACTCTTCTAATGCTAGGTGTGTGTGTGTTCCAGTCTTTGTGGAACTGGCTGTTCTTCTGGCAGAATGTTCCAGACCAGATCCCGGTGGAGGTGAATGGGTTCCGGGTTTTGAACCTGAAGTTGATCAGGGAGGTGGCTCTGGACCTGCTGCACTACCCTGAGCCGAAGCCTCGGCTCTGGGGCTGGGACCAGGTACTACACACACACACACACACACACACACATACTCACCAGTCTCAGCTGTGAGCTCTGGTTCCTCATCCTTCACTTCCTCTCCTCTGTAGAATGTTCCTACTCTGGGAGTGACTGCCCTGCGCCTGGCCAGCCTGCTGTGCGACGAGGTGAGTCTGGCTGGCTTTGGGTACAACCTCAGCCAGCAGGAGGCGCCGCTGCACTACTACGACAACCTGTCCATGGCAGCCATGCTGCAGCAGGACATGCACAACCTGGACTGTGAGAGGAGCCTGCTGCAAAGCCTTGTCAGGGATGGCTCCATCTCAGACCTGACCGGGGGGCTACACTGCTCCTTCTGCCCCAGCTGAGGCCTCTCTGCCGGGCGCTCACCACCACCCGCACCCCTACCATCCATCCCCCCCAGCCTCATGCTGTATCCTGCCGCCCAGTCCAACTCCACTGTACTGTAAAACCTAGTTCCCTATGGTTAATACTATAATAATAATATCATCAATCCAGGTCTTGATTACCAAAATCTTGGTAAAAGTGTTTTTTTTTTATTAGTAGGTGTCAACTCCCAACTCCATTTGTCCCTAGTAGTAAAAAAAAGAAAGAAAGGAAAACGTTTGAAGACTTCTGTGATGTATGAGTGCCTATGATAATTGGCCGTGTTCATGGATCACTGTGAGGATTTGAGGCAACCCCAAAATGAATAGTCATAAAAAATCCCCCACTGCCAACCTTTAAGGGTACAACAGGTAAGATTTATTCAGTAAAACGTTTTTTTACTGAATACTTAAATGGAAACTAGTGAGGCTCTATGAGAGTTGTTGACAGCTCAATGCCAGTGGAATCAGCTGCAGCGAGATGGATCAAACTTGAGCTGGAGGAAAGCATGGAAACTAAGAATAGAATTGGGGGTGCTGTTTTCTTATTGGAATTAGTTTTATAATGTTACCTATTGCAGCATTAACCAGAATATTTGAGGGGCTGGATGAGGACCAAATTGGTGAGTTCAGTTTAAACATTCAGAGGGCTGCAATATGTCATGCGGAGCTTTGCCCTCCCAACAGTTCCTGATGCGTTCCTGCGTACACATTCTGAAACATTTTTACTCCACACGCGAGCCAGGTCTAATTTCCCAGTGCCTGGCCTCACTGATGTCTTGTGGATGAATGGGAACAAATCTCACATCGAGTTTCCAACATCGGACAGCCTTCCAAAGGCAGTTATAGAAGCAAAGCCATCATTATGGAAGGAGAGGTTCAACAGGTAGACAAGCGAGGCCGGATTAACCATTAGGGCAACTGGGCACTTGCCCAGGGGCACATGACATCTAAGGGGCCCTGGACAGCGTCAACTAAAATGTTATATCACGTTATGAACGCAGTCCTTACTTTCCTTAATGTGAGCACTTTATGGCAACTTGTTCGATCAAAATATGTGTTTGTGTAGTCTAGTAGCTGCTTGCACAAATGCCGCTTGCGGCTTGCCAGCTCTACGACGCGGGCGGACACTTCGAGTGAGAGTCACGTGACTTGAAGCGCTGAAGCTGGAGGAGAGCGTTCTATGGGGCCTATGCCTTGAGCCTTGTTGCCCAGCCTTGTTGCCCAGGGCACAGAAAATTGTTAATCCGGCCCTGTAGACAAGTGACACTACCAGGAACTACATGAATTTGAATCCATTTGAAGCCACCCCGCCCGCCCATAGACATACTATGTATACAATACAGGCACAGCAGCTAAACTTGGTGCTTGATTGGTTAGCAGAGAACGCCTTTCCCTCCGTTTCTGTAATTCCTGGATTCAATCATCCTTGTGATGGGTTACTTATTCAAGATGCCTCTAGTCATAGACTGTCTGAATTAGTGCAAATAATCACGTCGTAAATGTTTTTGGTGAAGGACGTTTAGTGGTTCTTTTACTTCTACGGCGAAATGCCTGAATGTTGGATTTGATTACAAAGTGTCAGTTGTAGTGTTTTTGTGCAGAAGTACAAAATAAGTCAAATACATTAGCTGGGCCAGTCCAGACAGGATGCCTTGCTCTTAGAGTTACATTACAGTAAATAAACCTCAAGTGGCACCAGTGACTTCAGACCCAGACACCCGCAGTTCCAACATTCAGCCACCAGATGGCGTAAGCAGCATATTATCAAAGCAGATGCCTGGAGCCTCTTTCTGTAGCTTGGTCTAAAGGTAATAGATTTTACACTGTATATCCATGTGGACCTGGGTCAATTACATAGATCTGTAAACAAAGTATTTAAAATCGATGTAAATAATTTATCCTCACAGTTGGCATATATTGGACTAATTGGATTGGCTTAATTGTATTAATATGGGAGTCAGATGGCTGAGCGGTTAGGGAATCGGGCTGTTAATCAGTAGGTCGCTGGTTCGATTCCAGGCCGTGTCAAATGACGTTGTGTCCTTGGGCAAGGCACTTCACCCTACTTGCCTTGGGGGAATGTCCCTGTTCTTACTGTAAGTCGCTCTGGATAAGAGCATCTGCTAAAAAAAAATACTAAATGTAAATTTCACCAGGAGATAAATCACTGAAGGACCTGCAAATTGTGATTGACCCAGGTCAAGAAGAGAGATAGCTGTCTACCTGGACATACCCTGAAGTTCTTTTCATTCACATTTGTTTGTCTTTCAGTCCAGGAGTGTAAGCATAAAAAACTGCATGTCAAATTGTGTCCAGCCTACGGGGTAGGGAAACCCCACATCAGGGTAGAAGACTAAGTTTAAACATGGTTATTGGTCTGTCACTGTTTTGTGAATCTATATGTTGAGAATTATGTCCATACTTCTGTTAAAAAAAGAACGGGGTAACCATTCAGGGATAACTACAATAAAGAAATGAACAGCATACATCCTAAATCAACTGTCTGAAAGTCTCTCTGATTGGAATTTGAACCGGTTGAAATGGGTCTGCGCGGTGTCAGTCCTGCGGGGGACTTCAGAGGAGATGTCCGCCTGACTGACGGCTAGCTCTCCAGCGGCGCTGCGGCCTGTTTCCAGCAGACAGCCGTTGTGTATACAGGATACTAGTGTTTCCTGCACGGCTCCAGCCCTCGTTTGCTGGGCTGTAAAAATCTGAATGGCGTCCAGGACTCGGCTGCAGCAGCGGTGGAAAACACGCAAGGCACTCCCCCCCCCACACACGCACACACACACCCTTTCTCCGCCTGTGAGCTCGACTGAACACTGCGGGACCAAGAGACTTTGCTCATGTTGTTATAACAGATCTGGTCATAAGTCGTCTCTGGAAGAGAAAATGCCGCCTGGTAGACCTGTTTGAGGCTTCTATGAATTGAAAAACAATTTGTACTGATGAAGCAGATATTTTGAGCAATATCAGTCACACTCAACAGTCATGTTCATTGTTAAGTCAGGTACTATGAGCTACAGAAATCTTCTAGGTCAAATTACATTGTGAAGTGCTGCTTTTGGGGACATCGATTTTAAGTCTCTGTTTTCAAGTGGCACAAATTCACTGAAATAAGTTAAAATCTCTTCCTTTATTGGAGTTTTAAAGTGCCTTTTACCAGGACACAAGCTGCAGGCTTATAGACAGAAAGGAGCTTGTTTAACACTAAAGCATAATAAAGTATTCTCACTCCTGTGTCTAACAAAACTGTCCAGTTAGACATTCTTAGATATCCTAATTTCATATAGTAATGTCATACATCTCTATACAATTCCATGTATGTTCCAACTAATACAGTATATGTTATATGACTTGTACATTCCATCAAGTAGCAAAGATAAATGCATTCTGCCAAGAAAATATTAAAGACTATGAAAAGGCACTAGGATGACAAGTCCAGCTAAATGGGTTTTGTAGTCTTTGTCTAACTGAAGTTGAACCGCAAGGATATTTGCAGTCCTGTTCTGCCACTTTCAAACTTATAAACCTCCATCCACATCAGGAAGAGAGAACAGTTCCATATATTTATTTCCCATTGTCTGTGCTGTCTGGCTCCGGGCTCCAAGTTGTCAGGCAGACAGAAAGGCAGCCAGCAGCCCGGCGAGCCTCTCTTCATCTTGGGATACAGTGAAAAGAAACAGGCTCTTGTATGCCTGGAGGACCAGAGGTTTGGTGTCCTGACTTTCAGCCAGCCTGCTAAACCCTCCTGAGTTCATTTGATGAAAGACAAGTGTGGTGATAGGTCTGGTTGACCAGGCCTGGGACTTAGTTGTCTTCTGGGGGGATATTCACCTGCAGGGTGGCCGTGAGGAAGACCTGCAGCAGTGGAGGAGGAGGAGGGGGATCTCCTCAGGCCCCTGTCAATGTGATGATTGTCCTCTTCTTCCTTTACCTGTCTCCTATGAGCTTTGGAGAACTCACTCCTGCAATAGAACACATTTAAACATGAACACCTGGACTGGCTAAACATGATCAGCAAGCTATATAACCATGGAGAGGATGGATGGATGTTATATAAAGATATATATTAGATAGATAGATAGATAGATAGGTGGATAGATATATGTATATAGATAGATGATAGACAGACCCACCAGGAGGAGAGGATGTGTAAACCGACAAGTATAAATATCAACCAGTGACATCATAGGTGCTGACTGAGCGGCTGTGCATACAGTAGAGGGTGAGGGGGGGCAGTAAGAGGTGAAAGGAGGAAGGGAGAGGGGAGAGAAGTATTCCTGGAATCGATCTGTTGTTGGGTGAGATTTGATGGCTGTGTGTGTGTCTCTCTCTCTGTGTGTGTCTGAAGTGTAAGAAGGGGGGTTCCAGTAGGACACAACAACATTCCTTGGCTCTCTCATGGTGTGTTTGAGAAACACTGGGCCAAACATTCCCTGTGTAGTCTTTCTATAAAGACACAATTCTCCCCTCTCACTCTCCTCTCCATCTTTGTTCTTCTTTATTCTCTCTTCTGTATCTCTTCCCTCTTTCACTCAAATAAGGTGGCAATACACATATCGGTTTCTTTATAAACTATAATTAGTTTTAAACATCAAAAACTTATTTAGTAAATCTAGCAAAAAGCCCCTGAATAATATCATATGAATACAATCATATGAATAAAATAAGACATTGTGTTTTTAATTCATAAATGTGAATAAAGTGGTATAAGTTTGATTCTCCAGGCAGCTGGGCTGAGGCTGTGAGGGCAGAACTGAGCCAGAACTGCTCCACATCCAGCTTCATGCCTTTAATCAGTATGCCGCTGCTCAGAAACAAACTTTTTTTTCCCCTTGGAAAGTTTCCCCCCAGACTCACTGGCTCTCACTGACAAAGGCATTTCTTTCTTACCCCCACCCCCCCTCCCTCTCACCCTCCCTTCCCTTTCCCTCCCTTTCCCTCCCTCTCCCTCCCCACCTCCCCCCGGCCCCAGTAACAGCTGCTCTCAGAGCCGTATCCTAAGAGAGTGATGATCAGTGGAGCTTTTTTTTCTTTCGTTCTTTTTTTTTTTTTTTCAAAGTGTTTTTTTGGAACAGATGGCCCAGGGAGGGCTGGGGAATGTGGCCGGGCGCAGAGCAGAGCGGAGCAGAGCAGGCTGGGGAATCTGCCAGCTCCTGCAGCCAGGCGTCTCTGTGGGCTCCAGCTCGCGTGCCTTCCCCCTGCCCTCTGCCCTCCGTGGCGCCAGCAGGACTTCCCAGCCAGCGCAGGAACATCTGGTGTCTGGGACTGCCAGGGGGAGGGCGGGGGGGGGGGGGAAGCTGCGCGGCTAGTTTCCTTCTGAATGCGCTTATGCTAGGGAAACACATTAGGTCACACAGGGAGAGGGAGAGAGAGAGAGAGAGAGAGAGAGAGAGAGGGGGGGGGGGGGGGGGGGAGAGAGGGAAAAAGGGAGAGAGGGAAAAAGGGAGGGAGGGAGGGAGGGAGGGAGGGGAAAGTTACATGCATGCAGATTAGTTAGGAAGGATATGTTAAATCTAAAAACAAATAAACAACTATGTTTCATCGAGTATTATCCAATCAGGAAATGTTTTTTTTTCTTATTTTCTTTAAAGAACATATATATATATAATATATGAACTAGAACATATCGAGGCTACACAGCCAAGTCCCTGTCTTACCCGGCAACAGTAGCTGCTCTGAGTGTAAATGGAGATGAATATGCTTTCACTGAGAGGCAGCTGCTACTGTGTGTTTACAGTCAACACGTCTGAACATTTAAAGGATTACTTAGAGTGATAATTGTACACAAGGTTATTTACTGATATTAAACATCTGCTGGCCACACAAGTGTCTAAGTTGAGATACGGTGAGGGAAATGAGATTTGTTGGGAGGAGTGAGAAAGTGAGCGACAGACAAGTATGAAGAGAGTGAGAGGAAGTGTGAGGGAAGAATGTTGACAGATGATTAAAGAATAACTCAATCTAAGGATTTGTCCCAGAGTCTTGTGTGTGTGTCCTACATGCATGAGAAGTTGGATGCTTATCTTCGTCAGAACCATCCTGGTCCGAGTCCTACATGTGTGTTTGCGTCCTGTGTGTGGGTGTTGTTGTGTGATTGCTCTGTGTGTGTGTGTGTTTTACAGAACTAGCTGTGATCATTTACAGGAAGACGAGAGGGTCCTTTAGGGAGAAGGAGGAAGTTCACCCTAAGTTTACAGGCTCCTGGTGTCAGAATGCTGCGCTCAGGAACATCAATCAGGACTTTATTCACCCGGGGAACCCTTTCTGCTGGTTTCTGCTGTGTTCTACAGACCTCTGGACCTGGCAGAACACCCAGTCCTGTCTCCAACACCCGTTGATGATGATTTAATTTAATGGGAACCCTTATTAGGAGAAGGAATGCAGGGATTAATTGGAGAGATAAAGGGGGGGGGTGCAGAGAGAGCGCTCCCTTCTTTTGTTACGGTGGAAATTCAAGGCTTCTGTCACCCGGACTCACATCTGACATGGCCCATTGGAGTGACGTTCTGTGTGTGTGAACGTGTGTGTGCGCATGTGTGTGTGTGTGTACATGTTGTCATTATTGACCTGACTGCCGATCTGGCGATCACTTGTGACTGTGTAAACACGTCTCGGGTGCTCAGGGGGCTCAGTACCTCCTGACAGCAGTGAAGCTGCTAGGGTCCATCAAACTTTGGTTCTTTGACGCTTCTACAAAAAGCCTCCGACAGACAACCGAGGCTCGCACCCAATATGATCTCAGCCTGTCAGCAGGCAACCAATAACCCTCACCCTGACCCATTCGATACCCATTACCCCCCCCTCCCCCATCTCCTCTTACCTTCCTCTTCTTGGAGCGTCCCTCAGCCTGCAGGGTCCTAGTGCACTGCTCCACGCACTCCCTGAAGCTGATGCTGCCATGCTCTGGGCTGAGGTCCAGCTGGGCCAGCTGGGCCAGGGACAGGATGTAGTTGCAGGCGATCCTCAGGATGGCCAGCTTGGACAGCTTCTGGCCATAGGAGTAGCACGGCACCTGGGAAGGTTGAAGGGGTAAGGGGGGGGGGGGGTGACAGGCATGAGGTTGGTTAGAGGGGGCACGAGACAGCAGGTCGAGTCTGTGGGTGTCTAGTTGAGTGGGTGGGTGGGTGTTTTTGGGTGGATGACTGACTTGATTGGGTAGCTTGGTGGGTGGATGTGTGGGTGTCTGTTGGGTGTGGGGTTGGGTGTTGAGGGAGCAGGCTGATGGTGGTCCAGACCATGGTGTGTTGTGTGGTATTGAAGGGAGATGGTGTCTAAGGTATCACATTGATGCCGGCTTAAGTTGTCAGGCTGCTGTGTCAATAGAAAATAGACTACAAAAGACCAACATTGACAGGAAGTAGATTGACAGGAAGGACAGTCACAGGAAGGACATAAACAGGAAGGACATTGACAGGAAGAACATGGACAGTGACAGGAAGGACGGTGACAGGAAGGACAGTGACAGGAAGGACATGGACAGGAAGGACAGTGACAGGAAGGACGGTGACAGGAAGGACAGTGACAGGAAGGACATGGACAGGGCCGACACTGAAAAAGGAGAGTCTGACAGCTGTCAGAGACCTGTCAAAGACTAACAGGACAGACACTGTCAGCTGGAGCCATGACTGGAGTATGAGATAGCTGACTGTGGGTCTAATTAATGGATCATCAAGAAATGTTACGTTGCGTAAACAAGAACAGAGCCTCAATCAAAAGTACAAACACTGGAATATGTCCCTTTGTGGTTTTATTCTCATAAGTCGTTTTAACCAGACATGACAAATCCTATTTTCGTCAAAGCATCACTCTCATTTCTCTGTCATGCTGTTCCGGAACTGTCATTTAGATCCAGTGTATTATTTACGGTGGGTCAGACCCCCCATAAAAGTTAAGGGACCCACCATGAGAGACAACTATTTAAATTTGGAGGGTCCCGTGCTATTTTACATACCCGCCACCCATCACCTAGCTTGGGGATCCCCCAAGACCTGAATATGTCTGTATTGTGCTATGATGATAGCTGGTCACGGGCATGGCTGACAGGTGACAGGGGAAGAGCATGAGACACATGAGAGCTTTCCACCAACAACACCATACTATTGAACTGTACACCAACTCCTGCTATACAACTACCTATGGCTCCATAGCAAAAATTCTTGTCAGATTCCCTCTGGGTATGACAGTTATGAGGTGTTCAGTGCCAGCCTTCAGCACAGGAGGCCCTTGTCCTTCTGTATGTTCAGTGTGTTCAGAGGGAATACCTGCTTTCTGAGCGCCTCAAATGCTGCACTGATGGTATGCACGCGTGTCCTCTCTCTGGCGTTTGCTAGTAGCCTCCGTGTCTGTTGGATGGCTTTGATCTCGGTCACGACGCCAGACGACTCCCCCGGCCGTTTCCTTGGCGACTCTTCGCCAGTGTTGTTACTGAAAGGCGCCTGCGAGGCGGCGGACAGGGACCGCTCAGAGCGCGGCTGGCACAAAACAATCCGGGACTGTACAGCATGCTCTGAGCCGTACGACTGATGGTCATACGCCGTGACTTGAGGAAATGTTGGGTGGAAGCTGTCCCTGTGTGCGGGCTCGGCTCCGGGCTGCGGCGGGGCAGCAGGGGGAGTCCCGGTGATTGTCGGAACTGCGTTAATCCTCATATCTATAGCCATGTTCTGACTACCTGATGAGCCCAGGGATGAGGCCAGCGAAAGAGCCGCACCGTTCAGTGAGCTGGATCGGAACGACTCCTCCATCAGTTCACCCATAGAGTCCTCATCCGTTCTAGAATCGTTATTGAAACTTTTGACCTCGCTGACACGTTTAGGATCACGTCCCTTTCTCTTGAATTTCTTATTCCCCGGGGCATCCTTTCCGTTGATCTTCCACCCGTCGCTGAGAAGATGCGGGTTCCTCATTTCTACTGATCAACTGACACCGCAACTATAGATTCAGTTAGACTGGCTGATGGTTGCGCAACAACGTATGATCTCCCACTGTGTAACTACATTAATAACATATCACTGCGCGAGCTCTCGAGCATTGCACCATTACGATTCAGACCAAAGATAGCCTTTTCATCAACACGAGCTCTAACAGAATTTAAGAATAGACTGCATGTGCAGGCGGGTGTTGCTTCGGTGGATTCCTGGCGTCTTCTGGAGAGCCATCAGGAGCTGCCAGCAGTTTTTAAGTGAATGTGAATGTGTGCGCATGCAACGGCTCATCTGTGTTTGCTTATAGCTCACTCTACAGATGAGCCCCTGTCGGTAGGTCGGCCGGTCGGCGAGATGAGACGCCTCACTGCCCGTGGTGAGACCGCCCAGAGCCTACCGATCGCATAAAACATCGAGTCTGAAAGTGTCAGCGGGCTACATGATTGATAGGTCAGTAATGTACTTTGACTGGATCAGTGTCATGTACTGTCTTCAGAGGCCACAACACATGCAAATCAATCATGCCAGGGGATTAAATAGTGTTATTAGGAAGTTTCAACGGAGGTGTCAAAATTGTGTGTCTTAATATTCTTACGAATAATCGTAACAGAATTAAATAATTCGGGCTACCCCCGTCAAGTGGATCTAGTGTAAAAATATGTTCTAATACACCAAACACCCAACTGCTTATGTTTGCCTTCTTTAAATTCACCAGAGTACGAAATACTGAGATCCTTTCATTCCTTATGTTATTCGGGTTGCCTTGCATGCCGCACTACAACTTCAACCGGTGACCGTCACTTGACGCCACCGTTTCAGTCACACAGCGCCACCTGCTGTACTGTCACCTTCGTGTCTTTCGGGCATGATCAGATTATTTATGGGGGTCTATGAATGTGAATGTCTCCCAAGTGCTGCTGACTCTGACATCGAAAAAACAATCTATGACGCTATTTGACCATTTTCAGACGCCTGAAAACAACACTGACCAACTAATGCAAGTTATTTATGGTGAGGTCGTGTTTTTTTACTTTGGAGCGCCGATGCCACCACCCGGGCATAGTGCCAGTCTCTGTGCTCAGCAACCCTGGTTTCCTCCTGCAACCACATCCTCCAGTTTTACCACCCTGACCCTTTTAGCGAGGTGAAGTTAGTTTCATATTCGACATTCGACATTCGTCTCACATTCAGAAGACGCTACTTTGCAGCGTCGAGTTAGGGACCGGGTGAAAATTACCCATACAATTTTGAAAAATTATGACTTTTATAATGGATTTTTTTATGGATATAAAAAACAAACTGTCACCATATTATTCTAATAATGTCTGGCCTACTTCCACACCGTCTATTTTTTCAATAATGTTTTTAAAAGAATGATAGAAAATCGCTAATCTCTGAAAATAGCATGAAATCCTTGCTAATCTCAATATCTTTTTCAAACTTGCGTCAAAAATCTCAAATATAGACCATATTATTCTAATAATGTCTGGCCTACTTCCACACCCTTTACTTTTTATATAAAGTTTTGAATAAAATTCCAATTAATCGCTAATCTCTGAAAATAGCATTAAATCCTTGCTAATCTCAATGTCTTTTTCAAACTTGTTTACAAAAATCTCAAATACACACCAGATTATTCTAACTACTTCCACACCCTTCACTTTTCCAATTTTATTGAAAAAATAAAGGGTGTGGAAGTAGGCCAGACATTATTAGAATAATCTGGTGTATATTAGAGATTTTTTGACACAAGTTTGAAAAAGATATTGAGATTAGCAAGGATTTCATGCTATTTTCAGAGATTAGCGATTTTCTATCATTTAAAAAAAGTTTTATTGAAAACGTAATGAGTGTGGAAGTAGGCCAGACATTATTAGAATAATCTGGTATGTATTTGAGATTTTTTGAAACAAGTTTGAAAAAGATATTGAGATTAGCGAGGATTTCATGCTATTTTCAGAGATTAGCGATTAATTTGAATTTTTTTCAAAACTTTATTGGAAAAGTAAAGGGTGTGGAAGTAGGCCAGACATTATTAGAATAATCTGGTGTATATTTGAGATTTATTGACACAAGTTTGAAAAATATATTGAGATTAGTGAAGATTTCATGCTATTTTCAGAGATTAGCAATTTTCTATCATTCTTTTAAAAACATTATTGAAAAAGTAAAGGCTGTGGAAGTATACCAGACAATGTTGGAATACTCTGCTGTTTGTTTGTTTGAGGTTTTATAGTCATAAAATCATTAAAAAGTCATAATTTTTCTAAATTGTATGGGTAACTTTCACCCGGTCCCTAACTCGACGCTGCAAAGTAGCGTCTTCTGAATGTGAGACGAATGTCGAACGTCGAATATGAAACTAACTTCACCTCGGTGAACCTTTTACCATCATGAGTCCAGGATTATCCACACAGATTTGCTTCCAGCCCTGACTGGGGCAATTATCTCAGCCCAGCACGTCAGCCCTCACAACCGTTGAATATGCTGGGCCAAGTACAAGATAACTGTCACCACACATAATCACCTCAGGCATTTTAATATCACAGCTGCATTTGCATTTATTGGTAACAAAACAAGAAAACGAGTATCTGCAATTCACACAAGCACAGAGTAGCACCGGGACTTTTACTTTGAAAGTGTGCCTTTCACGACATCGTGGCACAGGAAGTTGTCATTCACCCGTTTTGTTCCGTGGACTGTACAGTTCATTCTGTCCCAACTAACGTAAACATTAATTAGTGATAGTACGTGTACCGTCCACACTTGACATGGACAGTCCAGAAGTAACGTTTACGTTGACGTATATAGTATTTGCGTTCTGTTTCGTTTTTACGCCGAGTGAGTTTAGATCTGCCGGTTTCACGGTGCAGAACCTGTTTTCGGGATGGCTCGGCAGTGAAGATATTGGTTTCGTCCAGTACCATGTTAGGAGGACAAGCGTCACCCTGTTGGTCCACTCGACTCTGCCTCTGGGTGAGTTACAGAAAAGTTATTTGGGTGAACTGTAGCCTACCCTCCACCGAACAAGCAGTGGAAAGGCTCAACAAGCAGAATCACACATCTCGACCTATCTTACAGAATCACAAAGCACCATACGGTATGATTCAGCTTTCTCTGTGTGTTTGTGTGTGCGGGTTCAGCCTTTCAGTAAAGTGTGTGTTTGTGTGACCCTCCAGGTTACTACCTGGGTATGTGCATTGCAGCTCCAGAGAAGAACCTTATCTACGTGCACCAGGTGAGCGAGGGATGGAGACTGTTCTTCTTTCTCTGCCTGACCCTGCAGATCTGCAGCTGGGCCGTTGTCATCTACTGGTCGGGCCGGCGCTGGGGGAACCACCCCATCTCCAGAACCCTCCAGGCCCACGCCTTGGGCCAGTCTGGCTGGGGCGCCGTGGCCGTCTCCATCAACACTGAATTCCGCCGCATCGACAAGTTTGCCACGGGGGCGCCGGGCGCCAGGGTTGTGATCACAGACACCTGGATCCTGAAGGTGACCACGTACCATGTTCACGTGGCCCAGCAGCAGGACACACACCTTACCGTCACAGAGTCACGTCAACACCAGCTGGCGCCCGACTCGGCCACGCCCGTTCAGATCCTCACGCTCAGCGTGGCCAGCATCAACCCCAGTGTTAAGACCTTCCACATCAGGTCAGAGCAGTAGTGTGTGTGTGTGTGTGTGTGGGGGGGTTGTTTTTATATGTGTGTCTTCACCTATAAATGTGGTTTACTTGTTTGTGTTGACACATCACAGGTGTCATTGTAAATGTAAATGTGAAAAATTACTAAATGTCATTGTGTTGCTTGACAGTATTGCTTTCTCCCTCACTTACCCACTCTGGGGGTTTAATCTGAGGTCCGCAGACTCACACGCAACTGACCACCTTTCATAAACACAGATTTAGCGAGCTACGCCACCAAAACCTAGCAATTCGATGGTAACCGATTGAGAACATGTTCTTATTTGCAACGGCGACCTGGCCAAGACAAAGCGCAAATGTGCAAGACAACATATAGTTACAGCAAAATACAAGGCACAAAATACAAAATGAGGTAGGGACTTACAAAAGTCAACTTAAGTTGGTTACATGGGCTTACCTGTGTGTGTGTGTGTGTGTGTGTGTGTGTTTAGGCTGAACTCTACAGAGTATGCAGAGCTGAGAGAGAAGCTACATGCTCCAGTCAGGAACGCTGCCAATGTGGTGATCCATCAGACCATGAGTGACCTTTTCCTAGATACCTTCAAGAGCCAGGTGGAGCTTAACCAGACATACCAGCCACCCAGCGGACAGGTCAGAACACCACTGACAAACTGCCAACCCAACACACAGGCTACTAACTAACCAGTGCCATAAAGTCAGTATACTACTAACTGACTCATACACAACTGACTCGAACCAGGACTACCAGCGATCCAGGGTTGTTAAATATGACTTACCTCTATGAATGTGTCTGCGTGTCTCCCAGGATTTGGAAGCGTGCATCGGCTGCATGCAGGCCCCAGC
The DNA here is from genome assembly GCF_963692335.1 of Osmerus eperlanus. Taxonomy (NCBI): domain Eukaryota; kingdom Metazoa; phylum Chordata; class Actinopteri; order Osmeriformes; family Osmeridae; genus Osmerus; species Osmerus eperlanus. The sequence continues at coordinate 3,846,819 of NC_085030.1, read as the reverse complement.
AGGCATCAAGCTCCTTCGCCTGTGCCAGGAAGATGCAGAGGGAGGCGATGGGGAGTGTCAGCAGTGCTACTGCAGGCCCATGTGGTGCCTGACTTGCCTGGGGAAGTGGTTTGCCAGCCGCCAGGACCAGCAACACCCAGAGACCTGGCTGAGTAGCACGGTGCCCTGCCCCACCTGCAGGGCCAAGTTCTGCATATTGGATGTCTGTCAGGTCCACTGACCCTCTGGGCGTCAGGTGCCTCTCTCTATCAGATACGGACTGTTCATGTCCCTTCCCTTGGGACGGCTGACTGTCCTTACCCCTCTTCACCAGCCTGTGAGCGCTTATATAATAAGACCCATGTTCTCCCCCCACCAGACAGCCAGAGGACTATGGCTTATAACATCTTGGTTTGGAGCCCTCCTCATGCCAACGTGACTCAGTAATACGCCATCTCATCGCCTCAAACCTGTTTAGAGCTGCTGAGCATCTAAAGTTCCAAAAGTGCCTTCTGTCCAGCGTCACTGCTGAAGTCTCAACAGAGACACTAACATCTGTACTTTATTCACAGTGGTCTGATTTTACATTTCTTTCGATTTTATCCCCATTTCTACGATCTATTATCCTTGTGAGACTGGCGTTGGACTATAATTTTGGCAGCTTGAATGACTCAGTGACGGTTCCAGTACTGCAAGAGCCCGAAAAGGGAAGAGTTAAGATCTGCTATTCTCTATATATGACTGTGCACAACTCACAAGGCTACATTGGGATTTGGGAATCAAACATACTGTATAAAACATGCATATCAATTACACATTTAATTTTTCCTCTGTCTCTAAAATATATATATATATAAAAAACTTTCTTTAGAATTTATCCTTTCATGTGTCTCTTTTGTCATATAGTGGTGACCCTAGGTGTTGGTGAGTAGGCCGGTGTCTTCAGGTACGCTTGTGTGAGCTCAAGAGCCTACCAGGATGGAATTAGGGCAAAAGGCGATCTGCTACCTCAACACTACTATGCTGTTCTACCTGTAATTAAATATATATACAGTATATATTGACTGTTTGTCTGTGGCCTGATTATGTGATGGATACAATTGCCGTTGTGTGGACGGACATTAATTAATTAATGGAAATTAATATGAAATCCAATCACATTTTATTTGTACGCCCTTTAACAAGCAATATCACAAAGGGTTTCACATACGCCCATAGAACTGCACCTAAACCAACCTACCTAAACCCTCAAAGAAGACGAGGGTAAAACTCCCAGACGAGGGTAGGAGCAGTTTAGTTAGGGCCTCCCCTCCTCCAGAGACGGTCGGTGACACAAAGAGGTGCAGGCCATAGCCTGAACATAGTCATAATTGTATTTAAAAAAAATTATGTGGAAATGGATGATGAAACACAGAGAGTTATAGAGATGCGTTATTTGAATTGCGTCTCAGGTTTAGTTCACCGCGTAAACAAAAAATATGCTTTTGGTCCGCACCCGCATAATAATCAAATGTGCCATAAGTCCCACCCCCTTCTGTCAAGTTCCAACCTCTTGGCGCGATCAGTACTACCGGGTAATCACTCCTGTTCTTGGCACTGAAGCAACAGCAAGCATTCCACCGTTTCTGTTCAATATTTCTCTCAAAATGTCTTACCGGCACGGAACCAGACACACCGACGCCGACTTTAACGGCGATGAAAATAGGTGAGTAAAGCACAGTCTGTTTTCAAGCATAGATTCCTACTGTTGTTACAGTTTTGGTTAAAACCACTGGATTTTCTCGCGCCAGTGCTCTCCCGCGAATTGATAGCAGAATAGCTAGCTGTGCATGATCTGGCTAGCTAGCTATCGAATTTGGCAATCTACGGGTGTATCAAAATAATCACTCGTTTTAGTAAACGTATTTCCATTAGCGGTTTTATTTCATTCCTCCTAAATTGAGTGTTGTGTTCTAAAAACCTGATATCTTCTAAATAACATGACTAACCAGAAACCGACCACTAGGTAGCTATGTTGCGTTTGCATTGCACTGCAAAGCTTGCTAGCTGTATCAGCAGTCAAAAGTTACAGCTTTGCCGCTACAAACTGAAATGTTGTTTATTGCTGCTGTCTTGATTTTCAATAGACGTCTCCACATTTCAAAGTGATGTGATTGTCGATGCAATGATCTCCAGTAACTGTATTGTAGTTGATAACCACTAACTAGTGTAACAATTAGCCGAATGATAAACAGCTAGCTTGCTAACAATGCAAACTCCTTTTGGCGCTAACGACGTCACGTTAACAAATGCCAGCATCCAAACACATAAGCTACTAGCTACTGTGGAAACAAAATAACATTACTTACAATTTGAAAAATCAAACAAGAAGCTATTTTAAGAAAACAAATTCTGGCAGCTGTAGGGCATTTTTGTTGTACAACCTCTCACACATAATCCATGTCTATTTGTCTCCAGAAACAAGGGTCCTTCAAAGTGGTCCAACTGCCGTAAACGAGGAGCGGACGGCAGCCTGAGGCCCCACGTTGAGCCGGAACCCACAGACGAGAAAGAAAGAATACACGAGAACTCAGACGGCAGACCAAGCAGGTAGTTATCCAACTAGCTAAAGGGTGGCGACAGGTACTACTGTAACAGCAACTAAAATAAAAGTAGAAAATGTTTCTGCCTTTAATACATTGCAGGTTCATGTTAAGAATGTAAATACCCGATAACAACCTTTTAAGGAGTGAGTTATTTTTCCAAAACGGAAGCTAGCTAGTTTTAGTTAGCTTCCGTTACCTAGCAACCTAGCATAATACTCGTAGCAATGCTACTACCTGCTAGTGTTACTTGTTAGCCTCCTAATTGTAAATTTTGAAGCCATACTATAGCGTTTGTCATATAGTTTTTGTCTATCGGAAAATAGTCGGTTGGAATGTTCAGAATCACATATGTGTGACGCTACTCCTTGAAGGAAGTGCCACAGAACAATAGACAGAGGAAGACCAGATGGCTTTAATGCTAATGAGACCCTGACTGTCTCCCCCCTCCCCCCAGCTTCACCACCCCAGAAGGAGAGGGACCCATGTCTCGCTGTGCCGACTGGGGCTCCGAGGTGGACGAGCACGAGATGAGGTCCAGCGTACGGCGCGACATGCAACGGTTAGCATTGCACACAGTGCGCCTGAATGCACACGCAACCGCCTCTTTGTCAACTGGGGCTCCGGCATGGACACTCGACGACTCGGCCGACTTTAAGGTGGTGTTGTTTTCAGTTACAGGAGGAGGATTCTGACGGCTGAGTTCTCTCAGAGGGAACGGAAGGCCTCCACTGAAAGGTAGGGAAGAAGAATGGATGGGTGGGATTACCGGTGGACAGGCTTATTCTGTGCGTGGTCGCGTTGGCGCACGCTCATCGTTTTTTCCCGTGAGATCATCGTTTGTTTCTTTGTCGCCTCTCCCTCTTCCAGCTCGGACTCTCGTGAATCTCCTGTCCCTGCAGGAGAGATGGAAACGGACGAGTCGGTGCTACTGAGGAGACAGAAGCAGATAAGCTACGGCAAAAACACCCTGGCTTACGACCGCTACATCAAGGAAGTGCCCAGGTACGTCCTAACGGGACCCCCGGTCACTCTTCACAGGATCTACTCTTCCTCGAGGACTGCATACAAGACTGAAACACTGCATGCAGACTGAAACACTGCATGCAGACTGAAACACTGCATGCAGACTGAAACACTGCATGCAGACTGAAACACTGCACGCAGACTGAAACACTGCACGCAGACTGAAACACTGCAGGCAGACTGAAACACTGCAGGCAGACTGAAACACTGCAGGCAGACTGAAACACTGCAGGCAGACTGAAACACAGCACGCAGACTGAAACACAGCACGCAGACTGAAACACAGCACGCAGACTGAAACACAGCACGCAGACTGAAACACAGCACGCAGACTGAAACACAGCACGCAGACTGAAACACAGCACGCAGACTGAAACACAGCACACAGACTGAAACACCGCACACAGACTGAAACAGTACTCATGTAACACACACTGGTATTGATGTGGTCAGGAGTGATCTAAAAACATTTCTCCGTATAGGCCTGATCTAGTAAAACAAAAAACGGCTGATTTAGTAGCAACTCCAGAGAAGCAATTACAATGTATTGCATCATGTCCATTCAGAGATCATTCAGGAAGTGAGGAATCGAAGGCTGTATTTTTGAGTTTTATAATGGCTTGTGTGGGGTCACATACGCCTTTCATGTCACTAATACCGTCAATAAACTCTGAAATGCCTCCTTTTCTAAAATGCCCTGCCTCCCCCAGACATCTGCGCCAGCCTGGCACCCACCCCCGCACCCCAAACAAGTTTAAGAAGTACAGCCGCCGCTCCTGGGACCAGCAGATCAAGCTTTGGAAGGTCAAGCTGCATGTGTGGGACCCCCCAACGCTGGAGGGAAGCGACCTGCAGGCCATGTAAGATGCGCGCGCACACACACACACGGGTGTATGCGTGTCACATAAGACATGCATGTGTCTTGAATCATATGTACATTGACTCTCACTGAAGAAATGCCTCCCCCTGTGGGCCATGACACACAATCTCACACAGACACACACCATCTGCAGGCCAGAGAAGAGACATGTACTCGCACACAAAGCAACACACATGTTGTCTTCTGTATGCCCATGCTGTTGGGTCCTTGTGTTTTTCTAGAGAGGAATTAGACCTGGGAGACGTGATGGACATCCAGCTGGATGTAGACTTCCCTGGCAGCTCAGACTCCAGCACACCCTGTTCCAAAGTCAGCAAGGCCTCGGAGGTAAGCCTGTCCTGCTCCAGCCAGTCCGGTCTGCTAATCAGAACCATAGTCTTGCTCCTCCACACACTAGACTGATCCAGACCCGACCAGCAGATAAACTGGCACTGCCATGGTCTATTGGCTTCTGTGATTTTGTTCTGCTCTGACTCGGCATTACTGATCCCTCCCCCCTCAGGACTCGTGTTTAGGGACGCCCAGCAAGATGATGAAGACAGACCCAGAGCTGGACCTGGCCTAGCTACACTTGCCCCCCTTCCCCCCCCATGTCCTCCTCTCCTCTGGGTGCTGGCCCCCAGGTAACATGCAGCCTCACAGCCCTTCTAGAAAGTACTGTAAATAAACAGGATCATACGATCAAGCCCTTCTCTTGACTGGCTCAACTGTAAATAGTTCTGGAATGTTTCCTCGATGTTGAATTGATGCTTGAATCTCTTTTAGAACTGTTCATGCTCTGGATGTATAAATAAAAAAATTAAAAAAGAATGTACAAAAACATGGTAATTCTACTGTTAATTGTTTTGCTTAAGTTTGTTTTATCTTGTTTGGAAAATACAATATTGTTCTGTACATTTTCTTAATATTTTTGTATGTATTTTGTTAATGACGTTTCGATTTTATGAGCAGATCTTTTGAAATAAATAATTAAGCTGGAAAAGGTACCTTTGCTTGTGTATTGCATCTGGATGGTGTTTGTTATTTGTGAGAGATTTATGAAATGCTACATAGAAGTGTTGAGTAGATATTCTGTGGAGAGCAGATTGTGTGTGTGGGTTTTTTTTTTTATAGAAGACAGATATGCACTTGTTCTCATTATGTAAATTATCCTGTGAATTAACATGGCCTCATCTACCAGTGGTGCTAGATACGTCATATTAATGGATGATGGGTACTCTGTCCTATGTACTTAAGCGACTTGTGTGTGTGTGTTTGTCATTCTGCTCAGTCAGCACTAGATGGCAGTATTGCACCATGATGAAGCAAAATATATCTGATAGACCAAAGATCTACACCATCTCCTTTCCAACAATATTGTTTTGTCACAGCAAACCCTTCAGGTTCGATAAGACAGGTAGCAGATAAAGGTTGAGCAGACAGTCAGCGGGTAGACAGGTGGGCGGACAGGCAGCAAGTAAGGAGACAGGTAGCAGACAGACAACAGGTAGCAAGTAACAGACAGACGGGTAACAGACAGACAGGTGGCAGGGAAAGAGAGGATACCTAGGTGTGTTTAGTGATTTCAGTCAGGCCGCAGCTTCCTCTGGAGGTCACCAACAGACGAGCTCATTTCTATGGACTTTTTAGATGTTTCCTCAAGTGTGACACAGTACTGACCTTCTGTTTGGTTTGCTGTCAAGGTTAGGACACGAGGATGTGGGTGGACTATCTCTTTCAGCATAACATGTAGAAGGTGGGTGGAGGAAAGGAGAATGTGTACCGATGTGAGTGAGTCATCCTAGATTTATACATTTAAACGGGGAATTCTCAGTATCCATCTTAATCGTAGTTGATGAAAACAATGTCATTGTCTGTTAGGCCACTTCTTTGTCTAACCTCTACTGCTATTGTGTTATGGACCTGCAAGATCTCGAATGATGCTGACAGTGTGTGTGTGTGTGTGTCCAACACTGTGTTCTGGAACACTCATAACTACTCTGTCTGAAGACAGTTTTGGTTTCATGTGAGACTGCAGAAGATTAGGTTAACATTGATTTGGCACCAAGAACAACAAAATAACTGGATGGCATTTCTATCAAGCCTGACCATCGTCACTTACTGAGATTTATTTGTAGATGAACTGTAGAATTATTGAACATGTCTATTATATACTAGTACGCATCTATATACACACTGGATATATATAATGATGTATGTATATTCTTATTCTATTGAATAATATAGTACAACGGGGACATGTACAGATTATGATTGGATTGTACTGTATATATTATGGAAGTGTTTATCTAAATGTCATTAAAAGTGCCGTATTCTGCATATATTACACAGTCCACGGTATAAAACTGCCCACAGTTGCAGATCTCAATTTAGATGGGCCGGAGCAACAGAGAGCTAAACTCCATGTGAGGATGAATCCAGGTTTGTAAGAACTCAGCTGCTAACTGCTACACTCTCAGACCTGACGCTTTCATCAGATCAAATACAGATCACTGTTTAAATGTACTTTAGGTTTATACACTGCTCCAGTGGTTTCAATGTAAAGATGAAGACAAGTCAACCACATCAGCCTTCCCTGAGCTCCGCCCTAGTGAAGGTGGGATGTGCAGTCGTCATGGCTCCCACCCCACTGGGCCTGTCTGATGGATGGCATCACCTGCTTTTCAGAAACACAGGTGGGAGAGACACCTTAATGAACAATTCTCTCATTCGTTTCAACTTCCTTTCTCTCAGTCAGTCTTCCCTCCTCTCTCTCTGCCTCTCTCTTGCACGACCTCCCTCTTTCTTTATTCCTGTGTTTTGTCTCTATTTCCCTCCTCTGTGTCGTTCACAGAGACACGCGCGCACACAAAAACACACGACCACCAAACAGCAGCGTAGCTCCGGCAAACCACCTACAGAGCCTCTCACCCTGGGATGCAGGTCTCTGACAGGAGAAACACACCCTGTCACACTTCTGTCACAATGATCTGTCAGCCTGGCACAGTAAAGGGACCTCTACACACACACAGTCACACACGTAAACAGCTCTTGGAGGGTGTGTGTGGGGTGTCGGGGGCGGAGGAGGGGGGTCTACAAATGGGTCTAATGTCACTTCCTGTGGCGTGGTCTTAATTAGCGGAGGGCTTGGCCAGGGTCACAGCAGGAGAGCACCGTCAGGGCCTGATATTGGCTGTTCTTCTCGATAGTGCAGAAGAGAGAGAATGAGAAGTGACAGTGTTCACTACGACCCTTGGGCCCGTCGATGGAGGGAGGGAAAGATAAAGAGAGACAAAGAGACAGAGAAAGATAAAGAGAGAGAGTTTGTGTGTGTGTAGCCTGACTGCTATGTGCCCTCCATGCCCCCTAAGTCTGGTGATGGGCCATGGCACACTGGCAGAGCTCAGCTTGGGCTCTTTTCCATGTTGTGCGTGTGTGTGTATATGTGCGTGTTTTATTCTGTATTGTGCTGCTAAAAGCTTTACGTATACTAATGTCTGCTGCAGGTCATTCCGCCCTTGTAGACGTGACATCAGTTCAACTCAGAATTCACCCTCACAAACAAACAAGCACACACACACTTACAACCACGATCCGATGTGTTTGTTTTCAGACAACGGAGTGTGGCGTGTTCATTATTTAACGACTCTGATCATCTGAGTTGAATCATTCATGTCGCCTTCTCTCCCTGCTGACACAGATGGGGGGGAGTAAAGGTGGTGTTCCACCACAGCTGGGGTGTTTCATCCCACTTCTTTGTTGTCTCTTTCCTCCTCTTCTCTTTTCTTCTCCTCTCCTCTTCTCCTTGGCTATTTTCTAAACATCATTATCATGTCAACACGAAGGGGCCAAACATCACCATCATAGCCGCCGTCTCCACTTTACAAGTGAAGACCCTCCCTTCCCCTCCCCTCTCTTCCTCTCTACGCTTCTCTCCCCTGAGCTGCAAGAACGCTGCCGTACGCTTTCCTCACGTGTTTCAGACTAGTCTTGTGGTTGAGACAACAGAGAGACCAACCTGTCTCCAGCAGCGCCAGGAGCGCAGAGCAGCCTAAGGACACGGCCAATAAGTGTGATTACGAGAAGGAGTTCAGAAAGTCTCAACACCGAAACAAGTGTTTGCCTTTTGTCAGGTTTCAGAGAGGTTTTGGTGCCTCGCTCTGGAATTCTCATTAGAGCATGAAGCACTGGGGTTACCCCCCCCCATCCCACAACCACCACTACCACCACCCCCTCGCAGGGTGTTCTGTCACTCGCCGTGAGACAGGGTCATCCTGAGAGAAGAAGTCTCAAAGAGAAATCATCTGAGGGTGGTGACATTGAGCACAGAAGAACAGACTGTGGGGGGTGGAGAGGGATGGAGGGAGGGAGGGAGATCTAGAGAATGATAATAGATAGAGAGAGAGAGGGAAGGATGGAGGGAGGGAGAGAGAGAGAGAAAGGGTGAGATGGAAAGATGTGGAGACTGAGAAGAGAGAGGGAGAGAGACAGACAAAGAGGGAGAGAGGGAAAGAATATGGTGACCGAGAGGAGATACAGAGAGAAAAAGAGAGGGGGAGAGAGAGGGTTAGGGGGTAAAGAGAAAGAGTGATCCACATCAGGGACACTCCCAGTGTGTCTTCTTTAATCTGGGGAGTCTAATTAAGTTCTGTGTGTTTTTTGTCCAGATGACCATTCTTTATCCTCCACAGCAACAGTTGAGAGACCGTGGGAGGAAAGAACACACAGAGAGAGAGAGAGAGAGTGTGTGTGTTTGTCTATGTGAGCGTGTGTGTGTGTGTGGACACTTAATTAGCTGGTTTCCTGTTCCTGTAGCTGCCAGCGTAGCCCCGCACCCCTCTGCCAGTGTAAGCTCAGGATTTGCTGGCTCTAATTGAAGTTTGTCAAACACACACCTTCCCTACCTCTCCTACCTGGGATCTGTCTGATCCCAGAGATGTGTGTGTGTTTGTGCATTGTTCACCAGTGTTAGAATTAGACATTAGTCACACTCTGCAGAGTGCTGTTGTGCTGTGTGTGTGTGTGTGTGTTGTGTGTGTGAGTGAATCAAGACCTTTGTGTGATTGAAGGGTTGGGACACTTGACGCGTGAATAAGCCCTTCTTGTCACTTCTGCTAAAAAGTTGAACTAGTCCAACTAAAGTCATGTTGTAGAGGAGTCAGGGGCTGTCAGCTGTGTGTGTGTGAGCGTCTGCGTGTGTCAGGGTGTGTGTCACTGTGTGTGTGTCACACAGCGTGTGTGTGTGTCGTGTCGTTGCAGGGTTAAGCTTGTCAGGAGATGATGAGATGGGCTTGTTTCTGTGAGACCCAGGTGAACAGGGGCCAGGCGACAGATGGGGGAGGAGGGGTATGAGAGGGTTGAGGAGGGTGAAGGAAAGGTGGAGGGTGAGATGTGATGAGGATGAGAGCCACAAGACCTTCATTTTTTGGTTTTGTTTGGTAATCCACTGAAGCCCTTCTAAAGTTCTAATCCACTCCTGAAGTGTGACATTGTTGTGTGGTGGTGTGGGCATTTTGTATGCGTATCTGTCTGTCTGCATGTGTTTGTGTGTATGGGAGTCAGGTGGCTAAACGGTTAGGGAATCGGGCTAGTAATCTGAAGGTTGCCAGTTCGATTCCCGGCCGTGCAAAATGACATTGTGTCCTTGGGCAAGGCACTTCACCCTACTTGCCTCGGGGGAATGTCCCCGTACTTACTGTAAGTCGCTCTGGATAAGAGCGTCTGCTAAATGACTAAATGTAAATGTAATCTATGCGTGCGTACGTGTATCTGTGTGTGTGTATCTGTGTGTGTATATTTGCACGTGTGTCTATTTGCATGTCTGTGTGTCTTCCTGTGTGTATCTGTGTGTCTGTGTGCGTGTGTCCGTGTGTCTCTCAGTGTGTGGATCTGTGTGTGTGTGTGTGTGTGTCTGTGCTGTGTGCATGTATCTGTGTGTGTGTCACAGGTACCATTAAAGATGTATGTGTGCAGCCTCAGTGCAGCACTGTAACAGGTGGTGGCAGACCCTGTGCTGCAGTACAGAGACAGGATGTGACAGAGGAGAAGGTGAAGACACCGCTCAGGACGACCAACGGGGCTTGTGTGTGACAGGAGAGGGTGACAACTCTGTGGGTGTGCGTGTGTGTGTGTGTGTGTCAGGGGGAGACAGGAGTGTGTGTGTGTGACAGGGAGAGATGTGTGTTTGTGTGTAAGAAGGGATGAAGAGGGAGAGATAGAGAAGGAGAGAAAGATAGATAGAGACAGAGATCTAACCCAGTAGACCCCCTCCATGGATCTGTCATTTTCTCCACCTCAGGCTAGACTCTAAATTACTGGTATGACACGGCAGAAATTGATCTGGTGCATAAACACACTGCTGTTAAAAAACAGCTCAGACTCAAAAATGCTTTAATTAATTTCACTTATTCACGAGAAACACCCATTGATTCAATTTAAATCCAGAGATTTCCAAAAATAAACGTTACAATCTTGAAAATCTTTGTTATTCACACCTTTTTGTTTGTCAGTGCAAAACCGCACCCAGGCCAAAGCCTAGAGAAATAGCTCACAGATTTACAAATCAAAACAAAATTGAGCTTGGAAATGTCGCAGAGTACCTGGATATCTAGCCGTAATTGAGAAATAAACAATAGAGAAAAACCTTGGGAGAAGCACTTCAGTGGATGTTGTCCTCCAACAAAAAAGGCTTTTGGTTCAGCCAAAGGATTAAAAAGAAATACAGTAAAACCTGGAGATGGAGAATCTATGGCCAGGGGTCAGTTGGAGCAAAGACCCGCCGGAACACCGAAGATTCTGGGTCACTGTCACAGAGGGAGCGAGACCACCTTGTGCACACACACACACACACACTCAAACACACAAACACACACGCAAACTCACAAACACACGCAAACTCACTCACCTCCTCCCGTTCCTCCTCCAGTGAGACTAACCTTTATCTCCTCTCCTCAGGCCATTCAGGCAGTGTGCTGCACGGTCTCAGTTGGTTGTGGCAGACAACAACATGCTGCTGTGGAGGAGACACACTAAATACTCTTTCTGGGCTGAGGAAACAAAACACAGAGACAGGAAAATATGGCAAAGCAATCATATGCAGCTGTTTGGGAACAATGATTTACATTCGTTTTTTTTAAGGAAATGTGTTACTGTACTGGCAAAATCCTATGGATGCTCTGTTGTTCAGATCTGATGAGTTATCACGGACATGTTCTTACTCTAGTGTGTAGCTAATGGAGGTGCTACTATTAATTTAGGACAAAGATAGGGAGTCCATATTTATGGTCTGTTTATAGCCCATGAATTGTGAGCCTTTATTTAAAGACAAACTACCAGTGATGTATCTCTGATGTTTAAGATGCTGTTGTGCACCGGTTGTGTCATTAGAACACGGTCACAACCACATTGTGATAAACACACAGTAATCATGGTTAGTGCATGAGCGCACGTGTGTAGAGCAAGCCAGGTTGGAACTAATGATTGGTTGGTCACATGTTGTCAAGTAATGGGGTGTTGTGGCCTGGCATGGTGTATAAGGTGGGCTGGTCACAAGCGAGCCATGTGTGTCACCTTGCAAAAACATCCATGTCCTTTCTGTAGAGAGTTCCTCTGGAGAACGGACAAGGGAGAAAGTGGAGAGTGGGAGGGAAAAGAGAAGAGGAGGAGGAGGAGAGCTGGCGTGATCTGGTGATAGACGCTCTTGTCTAAACGAGAGTGGCTGGGTCGGCCATGACACCTGTCAGTTTCTTCTCCTCCTCCTCGCTTCTGCTCTTCATCCCAGGGAGCAGCCTGTCTCTCAGAGTCACAGTGCCCGTCATTCTTCCGTCTCACGCCTTCCTTCAAACTCTTCCTTTCCTGGAGGTCAGAAGACATATCTGTCTGATGGCTTGGTGTCACAATCCATTGTTTTAAACCTCTAAGATATGTTGTGTGTGCGTGTGTGTGTGTATTTGTTTGTGCCTTCATGTGAGCTATGGGTAAAACGATGTGCACGAGGTGTCTGTATGTGTTTGTTAGTGAAATATGTCATCTCACATGTGCACACATCTGTGTGTGTGTGTAAACAATAAAGAACAACTAAAATACATAAAATAAATTTCCAGCAGCAGTGGCTGTGTGCCACTGTAACGGGGGTGTAACAGACGTGGTCTTGCTCCGTCAGAAGGCTTTATGGACCATTTGTTCGTCCCTGCCTGGTCTCGAACACGCCACCACTGACTGCCAAACGCAACCACTACCAGCTGCGCCAAAAAAAAAGCTAGCTATTCGTTGACGCGGGTGGCCTGTTACATACCTGAGGAGTGAGTATCACCGATTCACACCGGTTACACCAGTTAACAGTTGATCATCTTTACTTGCAAGTAGCCAAAGGCTGAGCTACCTGAGATAGCTAGTGGGAGTAGCTCTAGTGGCTAACTAGTTACAGTATGCACAGTGTGTCTGTTGTAGATACTTAAGCTAGCAAGTATAGCAGCTCTGTGTTACATTACTTACAGGTCCAGCTACGTCAGTAACAGCAATGTTAGCTGGCTAGCAGGTCCAGTGGCTGGACTGGTGGCTGTGTTAGCTGGCTAGCAGGGCAGGTATGCAGGTAGGTTCTGTCAGTGATGGATGAGCTGCAGATGTTCTCTGGATCATCTAATTATCTTGTGAACATTGGAGAAATTTCCAAACAGAGGTCAGAGAGGACACACACGCAGACTCTTCTATAAGAGCCTTATAGAAGAGTCACAGCTCTCCTACTCTGGGCTCTGTCTGTGCTTCATCACGATGACGATGAGGAGACAGAAGTCTAAATGCCAGCAGAGTCAGTTTGATTACAGACCGGCGGAGGGAGAATATTACTGTTGGACTGACACCACGGTCTCTCTCTCTCTCTCTCTCTCTCTCTCTCTCTCTCTCTCTCTCTCTCTCTCTCTCTCTCTCTCTCTCTCTCTCTCTCTCTCTCTCTCTCTCTCTCTCTCTCTCTCTCTCTCGCTCACTGAGTGCCTGGCAGACTATTATTACTGCCCAGAGTGGTCCTTTCCAAAGTAAAGTATTTCTGCTGTGAATAACCCTGTCTAAAGTGGATGAAGAACTTCCCCTTGGTGCTTGAATTGCACCTTACAGGTAGTCCAACAGCGTATTTCTGATGGAGTTCAAACCTAACTTAGATACATTCAGGCATGTCCCCCCACAATATCAAGCTAATGTGATCTAATTGAACCGTAAAGGATTCTACAGTAGAGCACTAAGAATATTTCTGCATGATTTTCATGGGATGAAAAAGCTATAAATTGTTTAATGGGGATAAAGGCTTTTGGACCCCAACCACATTTAATACAATATTTGATAATGACTTTAAGGGAAGGCATGAAGAGGGCCAGCAATTATTTATCATCACCACAGTAGACCTGAAGACCTGGCCTGACTAAGGAAGGAGAGGAGAGGTGAGTTTGGGGGAGGATAGCAGAGGAGTGGGATGCGACGAGACAAGATGAGATGAAAGGAGACCTGCCTGACTGACTGACTGCAGTCGACACTGGACTAGCTGACACAGGCCGACCCCGCCCCCCCTCCACCCCCTTCCACCCCTTCCACCCCCCCACCCCCCACCGACTCTGATCGATCCCCCCCGAGAGGGAATGTGCTGTGTTCACACACTAATCCACAGCCAAACACCACCTGCAATTAATAGAATGTCAGAATCAACATTTATTTGGCTGAAGGCGACTCCACCGAACAAACAAGTGAACACGTAGCAGGCTCTACCAGTTCTGCCCTTTGCAGTAATCTATTTCCCTCTCTGTATACTAAGTAGGTGTGTTAGAATGTGTGCGTGTGTGTGTTTTGGGGTGGTGGGTGCGTAAAAATGCGGGAGCCATCTCAGGTGTTTTGTCAATTTTCATCCATTGCCAGGTTTCTGAACAGAGACAGCAGATGCCCATTGTGTGAAGACTGTGAGCTAGCAATACTGCATCCTGATCCCCAACATCTCATTAAACTGAGCAGTGGTCTTGGTGGACTTCCAGCTCTCAGCACATTAGCACGCTCTCCTGATGTAATAATATCATTAGTGGGAAACGGGCTGCGTTCGCAAGACTGTAATTATGTAACACCTTTGAAGGAGTCGCAGTGGGAGCCACTTGAGCGTACTGGAGTCATCGAGATAAAATATACTCCCTTGTGGTTAACCCTGAGTCTCTCCCTGAGAGCACAGGAGAACAAAAAGCTGTGCCGCGTGCTGGAAACTCCGGGGGGCCTAACAGGCAGCTACCCAAACCAGGCTGCTTGTTTGGGTAGCTCTTGGGTAGCTCAGCCCTAACAGGCTGCTATCAGAGGCCTAACAGGCTGCTATCAGAGGCCTAACAGGCTGCTATCTGACCCATAACAGGCTGCTATCAGAGGCCTAACAGGCTGCTATCTGACCCATAACAGGCTGCTATCAGAGGCCTAACAGGCTGCTATCTGACCCATAACAGGCTGCTATCAGAGGCCTAACAGGCTGCCATCGGATCCCTAACAGGAAATAGTAATACAAGTTCTCTGAAAAAGGGTGGTGTGTATTCTGTGTCTAAAACCTAATTCAATTATGGCCATGTCGTCTTCACAATACAATTGTTACTGTTTACCAACTGGCACTTTGCTAGCATACACTGGACCTTAGCTCCCGGACTCCCTGACAGACAGAGCTACAAGACGCTAGTCACACGTCACACAACAGTAACGCTTCCCACAAAACTCATTTTCATTATGTTAATCACTGCACTACTTCACATGAGCCATTCAACACGATAAAACCAAATGGAGGAAAAGTTACTTTGAATTAAAATCCATTATGGATTCTTTCTGATTGCCAACCACTTGACAGATGATAACCACATGTTCTACTTTTGCCAGATGATGAATAAGCTGGATGAAATATTAAGCTCCAGTCCTACTCTCTCTGTGCAGTGACTAGAAGTTAAGAGCAGTCACATGAATGTGTTCTACATAATGCAGACTGCAGGGCTGGTAAGATTCTGTACAAGCTGCTAACATGGAGGCATCTCCTGAAAAGGGAGGGAGCTTGGGAGCTAATGAGAACCCTAACAGGCTGTCATTAAGTATGTAGGAGCCTAACAGGCTGTCAGTAGGTATAAGGGAGCCTAACAGGCTGTCAGTAATTATGGGGACCCTAACAAGCTGTCAGTAGATATGAAGGAGCCTAACAGGCTGTCAGTAGTTATGGGGACCTTAACAGGCTGTCAGTAGGTATAAGGGAGCCTAACAGGCTGTCAGTAATTATGGGGACCCTAACAGGCTGTCAGTAGTTATGAAGGAGCCTAACAGGCTGTCAGTAGTTATGGGGACCTTAACAGGCTGTCAGTAGGTATAAGGGAGCCTAACAGGCTGTCAGTAATTATGGGGACCCTAACAGGCTGTCAGTAGTTATGAAGGAGCCTAACAGGCTGTCAGTAGTTATGGGGACCCTAACAGGCTGTCAGTAGTTATGAAGGAGCCTAACAGGCTGTCAGTAGTTATGGGGACCCTAACAGGCTGTCAGTAGTTATGAAGGAGTCTAACAGGCTGTCAGTAGTTATAGGGACCCTAACAGGCTGTCAGTAATTATGGGGACCCTAACAAGCTGTCAGTAGATATGAAGGAGCCTAACAGGCTGTCAGTAGTTATGGGGACCTTAACAGGCTGTCAGTAGGTATAAGGGAGCCTAACAGGCTGTCAGTAATTATGGGGACCCTAATAGGCTGTCAGTAGTTATGAAGGAGCCTAACAGGCTGTCAGTAGTTATGGGGCCCCTAACAGGCTGTCAGTAGTTATGAAGGAGCCTAACAGGCTGTCAGTAGTTATAGGGACCCTAACAGGCTGTCAGTAATTATGGGGACCCTAACAAGCTGTCAGTAGATATGAAGGAGCCTAACAGGCTGTCAGTAGTTATGGGGACCTTAACAGGCTGTCATTATGTATAAGGGAGCCTAACAGGCTGTCAGTAATTATGGGGACCCTAACAGGCTGTCAGTAGTTATGAAGGAGCCTAACAGGCTGTCAGTAGTTATGGGGACCCTAACAGGCTGTCAGTAGTTATGAAGGAGCCTAACAGGCTGTCAGTAGTTATGGGGACCCTAACAGGCTGTCAGTAGTTATGAAGGAGCCTAACAGGCTGTCAGTAGTTATAGGGACCCTAACAGGCTGTCAGTAGTTATGGGGACCCTAACAGGCTGTCAGTAGGTATGTAGGAGCCTAACAGGCTGTCAGTAGGTATCATGTGTCAATAGTGAGGATAACAGAACCACCTTGTACAAACAGGCCGCACCATCTCTTCTTGTTGCTATGGTATTTTTTGCAAGCGTGTGTTGCTATGAGGGAAGGTGCTAGCATGTGTTGCTAATAGTCTTGCATGTTTGAATGTTAATAGACAGGGGTCTAATCACCCTAATTTATCTTCATCTTGTCAGCAAGTTCCCTGCTAGCACTGAAAGGAGTGTTGTTTGCACGCAGATGTGTGATTTTGAGTGTGTTTGTGTGTGTGAAAGCAGAGGGCATACTGCATGTCTTTGTAGAAGACTTTTAGGTCTGCATCCAGGCCCTTTGTGATTCAACTCCAGTGAGTCATCAGCCTTATAGGCCCAGAGATGAAGCTGCACCACAGGGTCTGTCTTGACTCATCACACACACACACACGTACGCACACATGTACGCACTCATGCAAGCACACACACACACACACGCATGCACCACTGACAGAGAACAGCATTGTTCTCTGTTCTATAACCTAAGCTTGTTGAGATGTATTCATCAAAGTGGTTATTTCTCTCTCCACCCCCTCTGTGTGTGTGCATGTGTTTATGTGTGTGTGTGTGAATATGTGTGTGTGAGTAGGATATGTGTGCTTCCTTGTTTGAGTGGGAGGAATTAATGTCAATTATGTTGTGTCAGATCCAATTGAAACCTCTTTTGCTCCGTGCCAACCTCTGAATGGTCTTTGGAGATATCTGAGTTCTGAGCTTCCCATTGGTCCGATGTAGGAATCCATGACCCCTGACCTCTGCTGCTATGGTGGGGGCGGGGCAGGGGAGTTGAACTCCAACTCCCAGCGGCCCACTGTGAAGTGATGTGGGATAGAGGACTGGAGGGGAGAGTGAGAACGAGAGATAAGCTCGGGAGAAGAGGGCAGAGAAGAGCAGGGAGACGAGTGCTGAAAAGAGCAGAGAATTGCAGAAAAGAACGCAGAGAGAGAAAGAGAGAGAAAGAGAGAGAGACAGAGGACTAGAAAACGGGCTCCGAGGTTGATTGTGGCTGGGAGGGAACAAGAAATACTGGAGACATAAAGAAAAAAAGAGATTGGGCAAGAAAGAGAAGAAATAAAAGATAGAGAGTTTGAAAAAGAGACAAAGAGACAGAGAGTCAGAGCAGGTGGAGTGAGAGAGTGAGAGAGAGATGGCCATAAGCAAGTCTTATTGGATGGCTTGTTCAGACGAGGAGAACACACAGAATGAGAGAGAGCAGTTCACCTAGAAGGAGCAAAGCCTTTCAGAAGCCTCCACCCTCTGCTTTCTGAGTTGCCCAATTTGTCTCTTCGTCTCCCTCTCCCACCCCTCTCTGTCTCTCTCTTTTTCACTCTTTTTCAGTCTTAACCAGGGTGCGAATTACGTTTTTTGGGGGGGGGGTTTGACCCCCATAATTAAGACTTGGACCCCCCAAAAGAGGTCAAAACAACAGGTCGGGGGGGGGTCGATACATATATATCGTTATTATACTTATATATCGTTCTTACCTGTAATCGTAAATGTTACTTTATGCCCTGGAGATGAAGTTGACCCCCCGATTGTCGTAGTATAATTCGCACTCTGGTCTCTCCCTCTCTCTTTCACTCTTTTCAAGCTTTATCCCATCTCTCTCCCAGTATAATGCCTTTATCCCTCTCCCTCCCTTCTCCTTCCACGCCCCTCCCTCCATCCATCCCTCCCTCGGGAGAGAAAGCATGTATGTCGGAGACAACTGCTGCTGGTTGGTGACGATGATGCGTCCAGAGAGGTGGGCGGGCCCCCCAGGGGCGGACTTCAGTTTGACAACCTGACAGACAGGCCTCATGAATGGGCCGTACCAGACCGGGAGAGGGGCGGTGGGGGTGGGGGGGTCTCAGCCAAGCCTCCAGAGACAGAGCATAATGGCTCGCTCTGCACTGGCCGGCCAGCCTCTCTGGGGGTGGCAAACTAGCAGAGAGAGATTGGATAAATAGTATCAAAAGATCATTCTGATTTGAACACACCATCAGCGACGTTCATCGGGGTTCACAGAATGTTACGGGTCTTTTAGTGACATCGTACAGGAGGAGGTGCTTGGAGCAGCCTGCGAACATTCCTACGTGACATGTCTGGATGCAGGAAGAATGAAAGACAAGTTACTGAACAGCTTTTCTCTCTCATTACAGGGCACTCTCTCTCATGCTGTTCTGCCACTTGTCTCTCCTCTCCCCCTCTTCTCCTCTCCCTCTCTGCCTTGGTATCTCTGTCAGTGATAGGCTCAGACCTGCAGCAGGAGAGGGTCTAAATGGAGCTGGAGGACAGAACTGCTGATGTCCTCTCTGAGATAACACACACTACCGGGTTACACAGGGAGATGCCATCAGAGCTGGGCTGGACACACACACACACACACAGCTTGTGGTCTCCGCTCTGGGATGTCTGCCAGGATAGACCGTATCTCCTCCCTTCGATCAGTCCCTCCTCTGCCTGTCGAGGTCACAGTTGTTTACCCTGCTACTCAGCCCATACTCAAACACCGGCACATCTTAAATGACAAAAATATGTAAAAAGGTACTCTTGATTTCGTGTACAAGGCAAAAATAGGACAATGGAATGGCCCTTAAGATGCAAAGTGCACATAAGTGCAGCTAAATCAAGTGCACCTTAATTATGCGTTTCTCCACATTATCCACCCTGAAAGTTTGCTGTGTGTGTGTGAGTTACAATGCCCATCAAAAGGTGTGTGTGTGTGTGTACTTGACTCATTAATAGCAACACCAGGCCTGGGTCTTGGCCTGGTCCTTTGGAAAGCTAATGTAGAGCACTGAGACTGACGTGTCTTGTGAAATCTGGTTCTCCAGGTCCACTCGGGGTCTAGAACATTAACAGTTTCCCCCTGAATAGTCAAGTAGAACCTTGGGCTGAGTCAGCACTTCCAGAGTTCTCCTACCTCAGCTGTCCAGACGCCACTTGCTGTTTTAGCTGCTCAATCTGCAACTTCATCCATTTTGTTATTTTTTATTTATTTTACCCCCTACATATTTATTAATATTTCTGAACAAACTCAGCACGGTTTGAAACCAAACCAGGACGGCACCTCTCCATGAATTTAAAGGAGACGCAGAAGAAACTTCTAATGAAGGATGTAATATACAATTGTTTATGTATAGTTTGTAGGTCTTATGTTCTGCTCTACACATAGCATTCACAGAATATCTTTGTGAAAATGGCCCCAAACAAAAACTCAAATATCACACTTGGAATCACCATGGAAAGAAAGTGGTAAATTTGTGTTTAAAACATCAAATATTCGTTTTGCAATGCAGATATCAGCATACCCACTGGCTGTTGGAAAAGAAAAATGTCTTTCTGAAATGTTAAACATGACTCCAGCTCAGAGTTCCTGTCTCCACGTGAAGCTGTGATGGAGGAAAAGCCTGAGGACGTACACGAGCAAATTAATGGTCCTGCCTCGGAAAACGCAAACACTCTGCAGATTCCCCCGCACTACCTAGCAGAACATGAAAACGTTCTCTTTGCTGTCTTCCCCTCTCTAAGTTCGAAATCCTCTCCCTCTCCTTTCAGAGGTGTGCTAAATATCATCTCAACAGCCATGGCCAGAGAACCACTGCTCTAGAGTAATGAGAGATGGAATGATTGGCTGACGGATGGACAGACAGTGACAGACAGACAGACAGACAGACACACAGACAGAATCACCATTGTATTCAGTGAATCAGCAGTGTATTAGTATTCGAGCCTGCTGAAGAAGCGCTTCAGCTCAGTGCTTCTATCGTCTCAGGGTATTAAAGGTCTCCCCTGGGACAGATAAAAAGCTCTTATTCAATATCTTTATGTAATAACACCATTGATTTATTTCTGAAGGTATTTAAAAATCTATTTCCTTCTTTCAGAACAGCTTATTAGGAGTCAGGTGGCTGAGCGGTGAGGGAGTCGGGCTAGTAATCTGAAGGTTGCCAGTTCGATTCCCGGCCGTGCCAAATGACGTTGTGTCCTTGGGCAAGGCACTTCACCCTACTTGCCTCGGGGGGAATGTCCCTGTACTTACTGTAAGTCGCTCTGGATAAGAGCGTCTGCTAAATGTAAATGTTATTAAGGAAGACAGACTCTCGTTCGCTCTGTCTTTCGTCCCGCTCTTTCTCTCTCTTACCTGCTCTCCTCTCTCTCTTGTCTCTCTTTTTCTGTCCGTCTCCCTAGTCATTGTTCGACAGTTTTAATTTTCTCCGCCCTGCTAATTTCTCATGTGGAACCTCATTCTGTAAAGCTGAAGGACCGTCTAAGAACTCACGTGTGCTAATTATCAACCAGGTTCCCCCTGTGTGATTGGCCGTGTGTGTGTGTCAGTTCTGGGAAGCACTCCCGGTGTAGGTGTGTTTGGTGCTAAGAGAGGAGGCTTTGAAGTCGAAAAGTTTTGTTTTCACTGTGGGTTCACTGTACTGATTCCTGTCACTTCTCTGTAGAAATACATCTGGGAGGGTGGAGAGAAGGACAGAGAGAAGGAAGGAAATGAAGAGGGAGGAGACAGAGAGCGAAAGAGAGTCTGAGCGTGTGCGTGAGCGTGTGACAGAGAGAAAGAAAGGCGAGGGAGAGTGAAAATTTTATAGAAAGAGAAGAAAAAGAGCGAGAGACAGTCAAAAGGGGATATAAATAGTGTTAGAGAAGGACGGGGTTAGGTATTGGGGATGAGGAGGGATATTTCCACCAAGAGTACAGGATTACCTTGTGGATGTAGTCCACCTACACACACACACACACACACACACATACCACACAGGTCTGGGATCCACCCCCTCACACACTCCCACACTCCTCCAGCCCCTGCAGCCTACACCGGAACTCTCTCTCCTCCTACTCTACTCTCAGCACACTGCACCTAAATATCCTCCCTTCATCTTCACACTTTTATCTCCAATCTGTGTCTCTCTCCCTGGTGATACCCTGCACCTACTGCATCACAATAAAGGCAATTTTCTCTCAACATACATGTGTTGCTTGAATGCCTTGACGATGTAATGTGTGTATGGCTCGTGTTTTTATGTGATGAGGTTGGACACTCACAGCATCCAATCCCTCAGTACCCACTCAGTACATATGACCGTGTGAAAACGTTAACCCCATGTTGTTGTTCAGGAACCATCTGGTATGTGTGCGTAAACAAATGTGTCGCTTACGTAAACACAAATACATTCTCACGCTCTATCTCTGATTCTCTTTGTTGACATGGCTTTTTTGATGTTTTCTGTAATCATGCTTTCGTTAGATGTAGCTATTCTCAGTTAAATGGAATTTATTTAAAGGTGGCCTCCAACCCCAGCCCCAGCACCAGCCCAAGCCGATAACCCAGGCCCAACTCTAGGCCCAGCCCCGGTCTCAGCCGAGTGTGAACCACCAGCTGTATTGCATGTTTCCTAATGAGCTGCTGGATTGATGGCGGTTCTGAGGAGTGATTATTGATCGTGTCATTTTTACCTCTGAGGCTGCGCAATAAAACACACGCTTGTCTCTGTCCATGCTAGGGGAGGAACAGAGAGAGGATAACAGAGAGGGGGAGAGGGTCGAGAGGGGTTTGAGCAAGAGATAGGGAGAGAGAAAGGGAAACAGAAAGAGGGAGACTGAGAGGTAGAGAGCGAGGGGATGTCAGATAGAGTAGGGCCAATGGAAGAGAGAATGAAGGGGTGAGAAATCGTATCCATCTCTTTGAAAACCATTCAGTCGCTCTGAGAGAAACTCTAAATCACAACTGTTCTCAGCCCATCTTGGCCTCTACCCAACCTGGCCTCAGCTCAGCCTTTACCCAGCCTCAACCCAGCCCAGTCTCTACCAATCCTGACCCAGCCCAGCCTCTACCAAGACTGGCCCTGCCCAGCCTCTACCAAGCCAGGGCCAGCCTCTACCAAGCCCGGCCCAGCCCGGCCTCCACCCATCCCAGCCCGGCCTCTACCCAGCCCAGCCCAGCCAGCCTCTACCTAGCCCGGCCCAGCCAAGCTGTAAATCACTTGCTCTGTGTTGTGGTGCTGAGTTTATGTAGAACTGTGTGTTTATGGGGTGTAATATCTAATTTTGGATGGGATTTTGTTTGGGATGAATAATTGATCCTTGAGCTCTCTTTGGCGTCATGTCAGCAGCCGGCTGATTATGTTTATTTGATGTGCTTAGATGTATCCAAAATGTAAAACCCACATTCATGTTGTTGCATCTGAACTGGGAGACAAATTTGCACATCAGCACACTCTCACAGAGCTGGGCGGGGCCTGAGAAATCAAATCCAAATATATTTATATAGCCCTTTTTACAAGCAATGTCAGAGGGCTTCACATATGCCCATAGAACTGCCCCTCAACCAACCTAAACCCTCAAGGAAAACAAGGAAAAACTCCCAGAAAAAAACTCACTTGAGGAGAAAAAATTGAAGAAACCTTGGGAGGAGCAATTCAGTGAGATATCCCCTCCTCCAGAGACGGTTGATTAAAGAGAGGTGCAGAACACAGGCTTAGTAACATAGTCCGCAGGGAAGTGTCTGCTCAGTAGGCCTAACAGGTCATGATACACTCTCTCTTTAGTGGTTTTGTTGTTTGTTGTCGTGTTTTCTTGGTGTTTTTTGTTCATGTTGCCGACCAGGCTCATATCCTGTGGCAGGAAAAGGACAGACGCCAAGCTCTTCCTGGAACGCTACCAATTAAATGACTGGGTTTTGCGGGGTGCTCCCTGATTGGCTCCAAAGCTGCTTTAGCAGCAGCATTTGACTCCTGACAGCTTTATTGTCCAGCTGAGCAGCTGGAAAGATGGGGGTTGAGGGGGGGGGGGGGGGTGAGGGAGGGGCACAGGATTAGGCCTATCTCTGTTGCAGGGCTCACAGTGTGGAGGACGAGACACTGAAACACAGTGAGAAGAGGGGGAGAGAGACAGGAAGAGAGGATGGTGGTAAAGAGGGGAGTAGGGAGTAGGGTAAGGGGTAAGAGGTAGCTGGAAGAAAAGAGAGATAGAGAAACAAGCTGGCACTCACACAAGAGGCACGTGCTTCTCTCCACACCCATGCCAGGGGGATTGTGGGTAAGCCAGTCTTAAATAAGCACTAAACACCCACTAGAGAGAGAAAAAGATAGAGAAAGACAGAGCGGGAGACACAGAGACAGACAGAGAGCAAGAAAAATAAAAACTACACAGAATAGTGAAAAAGAGAGGGAAAGAAAGAAAGAGAAAGATGAAAAGAAAGAGCAAAGAGAAAGAAGCGTTGAAAGAGATAGAAAGTGGTAACCACATTCATACAAGAACACATGCACACACAGTTGTGTTATGTAAGTGTGTAAGCAATGGAGTTTAGTATTCTTGGTTCCCCAACGTTTCTTGTGACCACTTACAAAAGAGGTGAAATCAGTTGTTTACCACATAACACACTCGCAGTTCTGAAAGGTCCATTATGTAGCGGGGTAATTTTCTGAGAAGTCTGAAGGATTTTTTGTAGAAAAGGAACATTGTGTGTGATAGAGAGCAAGGGAGTACAGGGAGAACAAAGAGAGAGAAAAACCAAATACCTGGTCTAGCGTATAATTGATTTGAGAGAAAGTACCAGTTGGCTTGATGTGAGGCAGCATGCTAGGCTCTGATGTGACCGGTTATGATGTTCAGCCACAGATAAAGTCTTGATCACCAGCAGCGATGATGTTTAGAAGACGCTCCCTGAGAAATGAAGTTATTACGGCAGCATGCCGTGGAGAAAGACTAAAAAGCTGCTCAAACCCTACTTTTCGGTTTTGTTACCTGGAAAACCATCTCACACATTACTGAACTGCTTCACAAACATCCGGATTTCAGGCTTCTGGTTAGGTTAGTAAATACTTATTCAGTTATTTCAAACCAGAAACAAACTGTTATTTTGTTGGCTCAGTGAAAACTTTGAGCTAAGCAGTCTACAGACGGTTCTAGAAGCTAACTGCAGGAAAAGGGGAGTTGCGTCCTGCGACTAAAAAGATGTCTGTGACTATAGCAGTGTACCTGTAGATGTCTGCATCTGCCTGTTTGTAGCAGTCTGTGTCTGTATAGCTGTCTATAACTATCTGTATCTGTGTCTGTATCTGCCTGTAAGTGTCTATATCTAGCTATGTTTATATCTGTGTCTGTATACAGATACAGATATATCTGTATCTATCTGTCTGTATCTATCTGTATCTAATGTATGTATCTGTGTCTGCATGTATCTGTGTCTGTATGTATAGTGTATCTGTATGTATCTGTGTCTGTATGTGGGTTCCTGACTCACTATGCTGGTGCAGAAGGGATGTAACACAGCTATGCTCGCTCAACATCAGGACCTCAGTTAGTCTGGGACACCCTTGTGGCTCAGCAGCTAAAGTGCGTATCACATGGGCTGACGCCTTACCACATGGGCTGAGGCCTTACCACATGGGCTGAGGCCGTACCACATGGGCTGAGGCCGTACCACATGGGCTGAGGCCGTACCACATGGGCTGAGGCCTTACCACATGGGCTGAGGCCGTACCACATGGGCTGAGGCCTTACCACATGGGCTGAGGCCGTACCACATGGGCTGAGGCCGTACCACATGGGCTGAGGCTGTACCACATGGGCTGACGCCTTACCACATGGGCTGAGGCCGTACCACATGGGCTGAGGCCGTACCACATGGGCTGAGGCCTTACCGCAGTGGGCTGAGTTGAAATTTGCCGCATGTCTTCCCCTCTGTCTACCTCCCCCGCCTTTCATGTCTACATTTAACTGTATATCCAATAAAGCATGAAAATGCTTTGGGGAGTCAGATGGCTGAGTGGTGAGGGAATTGGGCTAGTAATCAGAAGGTTGCTAGTTCGATTCCCGGCTATGCCAACCAAATGATGTTGTGTCCTTGGGCAAGGCATTTCACCCTACTTGCCTCGGGGGGAATGTCCCTGTACTTACTGTAAGTCGCTCTGGATAAGAGCGTCTGCTAAATGACTAAATGTAATGTAAATGTAAATGCCCCAAAAAGTATATAAATTAAGAACCTTAATTAGTCTCGCTAACAGCAGGTCTCATGGGTGCACCCCCGACCCCCATGACCTCCTGTCACCATGGTCCCTACTGGACTGACCACACCACAACCAGTCAAACAAGGACCATCAATTTTTCATGATGTGCTTATCTCAGCCATATTGATTCTGACAGCAGCCGGCAAACTAACCTCCTTCATAAAAGAACTGCAGCTGGATGTCCACTCACTGGCACAATTACATGCACATGAACAGCGCACACACACATGCTAATGCTCACCCAAACGCAAGCATGCTCATGCACACACACTAGCATGTGCATGTCAGCACCACACATGCTCCCCACATATAGCACATGCCCCACACATACACAACTGTTTGACAAGTTCAAGATAGAGGTTAACAGCTGTATGGATGCATTCATGTGTGTGTGTGTGTGTGTGTGTGTGCGAGGGCTGCCCACCAGTGAGCCAGGCGTGACTGCTGAATGATTAATCACACACCAGTGGAGGCCCCTCCCCCTCCACAGGACAGTACGTCGGCATCATGGACCTCCACACAGCTTCACTCTGACTGTCAGAGAGAGAGAGAGATAGAGAGCGATAGAGAGAGAAAGAGAGAGAGAGAGAGAGAGAGGGGAGAGGGGGAGAGGGAAAGAGAGAGAGAGAGGGAGGGGGAGAAAGGGAGAGAGAGGGGGAGAGATGGGGGAGAGGGAGAGAGATAGAGAGCGATAATGAGAGAGAGAGAGAGAGAGAGAGAGAGAGAGAGCGATAGGGAGAGAGAGAGAGAGAGAGAGAGAGAGAGAGAGAGAGAGAGAGAGAGAGAGAGAGAGAGAGAGAGAGAGAGAGAGAGAGAGAGAGAGAGAGAGAGAGAGAGAGAGAGAGAGAGAGAGAGAGAGAGAGAGAGAGGAAAAGGCAGGGGAGAAAGAGAAAAAGCTATGCATGACAGCGCTCAAACACCCACACCTACTCTGTGGTGTGCTGAGTGTGTGTAAGTGTGTGTGTGTGCCAGGTGTCTGTCAGTCTGAGATTGGGTCCAACCACAGGTGTACAGGTCTCTGACGCGTCTAATCAGAAGCTCACGTATACAACACATACACACACACATGCACACACACACAATGTAATCATCTGAAAAGCCTTTGCTTTAAATTCAATTATTTATCTTACCAGAACATTTGCTCTCCTATAGGTCATAGAATAGCCATACACTGCATTGAGCCTATATTATAACTACCGTATAGAACTAACATGATAATAATGACTTGGTTCTGAACTGCCTGCTTCACTTCTGGACAGAAGGACAGCACAATGACAGACCCCATCCTGTTCTTGGAGATGACTGGGCAGAACATGCATGTTGCTGATCCGTATAGGCCTGTTATCTGCAGTGTGCCCGAACTGTTGAAATCCAGGCAGACCTTCTCTCTCTCTCTCTCTCTCTCACTCTCTCTCTCTTTCTCTCTCTCTTGGGTTGTTGGTTTACGCTCTCTCTTGTACTTTTTTTCACCACAAGGAGGCGACAGGAGTTACATTTTTCCCAAACGAATCTTATAAAAAATATTTGGGTATCACTACTCCGCACTGATGCAGCGATTTGGTTTCGATCGCAGTCTTAATTCAACAACAATAGTTAATAGAGTCTAACACCGTGTCAGTTTACCGGACATCACTTTTGACACGCTCCGATGCCACTTTTAGTGCGGGGCTGGAGCTGAAAAACAGCGCGATTTACTGAGGACTCTCCCGGTGCCGGTGTCACATTTTTGGGTGCACGCTTAATGAGGGAGCGCGCAAGAGGGTTCTAAAACAGAACCCCAGCTCTGAACTCGAGCTCCTCTTTCCTGACCATCGTTTTTACCCGTAGTCTGCAAAGGCACTTCAGTCTCTCCATCATCCGTACCGACAGATGCAGCGCGTTCCCCCGCGCAATATGACAGACTCAACTCGTGAGGGGTGACACTACGCTGGAGAGGTCCAGGAACCGGGGAGCGCGGACTGCCCTTCCATGCTGACGACGTCCAGGAGAACAGGGGATGGCGGTTGCTTCAGTCTCTCCAAAGTAGCGCTTGTTTCACAATCCGGACGGACGCGCGAGGAAGAGCGGAAGGAGTAGCCTAACTTAACCTCGTAGTTCCAGCTCCAGGCGGACATCCCGGCGTCTCATGCAGACATCACTACAGTTATCATTCCTTAAGACTTAAGACCCAGGTAGCGGTTCTGCTGGTTCTAACCTGCTACCTTAAAACTGTTGTAAATCATACAGCTCATTGCGCTGGAAAGACCGCTAACAACGTACATAGCCGATTCTAAAACTGCATCTACCGAGGGGAAATATTACATTGTCAAGCTTTGATTCATCCGCGGTGGTCAAACGGAATATCTATCAGGTAAGCAACGTGTATAAATAATTAATTGTCTGTAAATCAATGTGGATAAGTGATCATTACGCACGGATTGGAAGCTCTTGTAATTAAAGAAGTGAAGATACGACTCCCAAACTTGTAAAGTGATAAATAACGTTCCATCCGCTTTTGTTCGGCCTATGTATTGTTTTAATAAAAAATGGAGGCTGTTATTTAGCTAGATTTCTAGTTTATGAGCCAGTGGGGTAATTGATGGCTCAAGTCAAAGTTGTTCCCAAAAGAGAACGGGCGCGTGGAGCCGTTTTAGTTGCGGGCTCCAGGCAGGTGCGGGAGGACCGGGCTGCTGTGGCGGCTGCCGGGCGGGTTTAATTATTGTGGTCGTTTAACGATAGGACGCACATCAATCGTGTCACTGGGAGATACGGTGCACCGTGAAGCGGCCTGTCTGGACACATTGATTTATACTATAAAGTAACTCCATAGATCAGCGCGAGGACCGGGGATCGACTGCAGCCAGACTCTAACTGTCACATTCAGCCCCGCTGTCCATCCGTTTACCTGGGGAGAGGGGAAGAGGGGGAGAGGAGTGGAGAAAAGAAGACAAGATGGAGAGAGAGAGAAAATGGGGTGAGAAGAGAGGAGACAAGGTGAGCGGTAAATAGAATAGAACAGAGCAAAGCAGAGTGGAAGAAGACACGGAGAAGAGAGGAAGGAGGGGAGGAAAGGAAAGAGATGGCAAGAGGGAAGGAAAGAAGAATAGTGTGCCCGGGAGAGGGGAAAATCAAGAGAGGAGCTTCGATTGAGAGAGGAGAGCAAAGAAGAACAGGAGAAGGAGACAAGTGGAGACAGAGGAGGAGGGCAGAGGAAATAGAATGAGGGGAGAGGAGTTACAATATCAGATGACGGGAAGGGAGGAGAGAAGAAGTGTGGCGTGAAAGAGGAGAGGAGGGGAAGAGAGGAGAGGAAGAGGGGAGTGGAGAGGAGAAAGGCAGGGGAAGACAGGAGGGTAGGACAAGGGTGGAGAGGAAAGAGGGAAAGTGGAGTTGCGGAGGAAAGGAGAGGAGGAGACGAATAGAAGAGAGGAGAGGAGTAAAAAACGGATAGAGGCACATTGACGGCTGCAATCTATAAAGTGTGTGTCTCCCACTGTGAGCGTCTCCAATAATGTTCTCTGTTCAAGCTGGACAACCTGACAACAACACTGAGGTTGAGAAATCCCCCCCCCCCCCCCTTCACCCCCCTAGATACAATAACCAGACTCTCACCTCTAGGTGTATTGGTGCTACCGATAGTAATCAATGGGCCGTCTGTATCTTCATTCTGAATCGTGGTTGGAGTGACCAGACACAGAGTCCATACTGCAGCTGTCTGTCCGTCTGTCCCCCTACCTGTCCTGTCCGTCTGTCTGGATCGAAACTGCGTTTGCGTCACGCTGTGGTGCCCAGCGAATGCTGCAGTGTAGCGATCTGCCCCCCCCCCCCCCCCCCCTCTCTCTCTCGAGCAGGGATGACTCTCCCAGGTGTTGCCGTGGGGATGGCCCCTGCGGCGTGTTCCTGGGTCGGAGGTGGCGGGGCTGGGCGGATGACTGCCCCCCCCCTCATCCTGTGTGATGTCCGTTACCCCTCCCACAGACCAGAGCTGAAACACCACGCGGTTAACCACCGAGACTAGACCGACCAGGCCGGTATCCATGCCTGTGCATGTAGCCGTATCGCGTGTGTGTCCGGGCATCTCTGTCCATGTGTGTGTATGTGTGTGAGAGAGAAACAGAGACACCGAGAGAGAGAGGATGGTGAGATAGGAGGTTATCCAGGGTTAAACTAGCCTGTTCACCGTGTCTATGCTAATAACGGCATTGCTACTCTGTCCTTTGAGCCGGGTGGATGTATCATCATCAATGAGAAAAAACCCATTGGCTCTGATGGAGCCAGGCCCAGAATCCCACGGCCTGGGGGCACGATGAGCAACTTCCTCTGTTGATTCAGAGAGAGAGAGGTTATCTGTACGAGCCAATTTATGCTGCTCTTGTAACTGCTTTGAGGGTGTTCGGACGCTTTAGTTCCATTTAACTACAAAGAGTTTGTTCTGGAGAGCCAAGACGCAAAGCAATACTGACAACTAAACCACTACAACTCACAAGCACGCGTGCACATTCACCCTCTCTCTTTCACACACACACACACACAAATACACACACACACACACACACACACACGCACGCATGCACACCCACAGAAGCACAGTCCCACTCTGTCTCTCACACACAGAAATTTGATCTCGAATACCCATTCATATGTAGTTTGAACATAGGATAGGTAGAAATGCATTACTGACCAATCCTCATCGTCTCTCATCCAGACTGCCCAATCGCCATCAGCATCTTATCCAAACTGACCTAACACCATCAGCTACAATCTGGCCAGGCAATCACCTCCGTCCACCCTAGAGCATCCTGTGTGTGTGGGTTACTATGTGTGTGTGTGTGTTAGTGTGTGTGTGTGTGTGTGTGTGAGTGGGACTCAAGTGTTACATTAACCTGCGTGTCCTCTGGGGATTTTTCAGGTACCTTACTTATATTGAAAGCTCCGGATACCTTAAGGCAAGAGTGTGTGTATGTGTGGTGTGTGTGGGGGGGGAGAGAGAGGGAGAGAAAGAGAGAAAACGGGTAGGTGTGTGTGTCTAAATGAAAACAGATGGAGACTCCTATCCCCCAGTGGTGGCGGACTCGTCTATGCTGTGACCATTTATCACCCAACCTGCTCGTCAGGACCACTGGACTGTTTAAACATCAGAGGAGAGGACGGAGAGAAGGAGAGAGAGGAGAGGAGGACAGGACAGAGAGATGGAGAGAGAGGAGAGGAGGAGAGGACAGAGAGATGGAGAGAGAGGAGAGGAGGAGAGGACGGAGAGATGGAGAGTGGAGAGTGGAGAGGAGGAGAGGACAGAGAGATGGAGAGAGAGGAGAGGAGGAGAGGACAGAGAGATGGAGAGTGGAGAGGAGGAGAGGACAGAGAGATGGAGAGAGTGGAGAGGAGGAGAGGACAGAGAGATGGAGAGAGAGGAGAGGAGGAGAGGACAGAGAGATGGAGAGAGTGGAGAGGAGGAGAGGACAGAGAGATGGAGAGAGAGGAGAGGAGGAGAGAGAGGAGAGGACAGACAGAGAGGAGAGGACGGAGAGATGGAGAGAGGAGAGGAGGAGAGGATGGAGAGATGGAGAGATGGAGAGAGAAGAGGATGGAGAGATGGAGAGAGAGGAGAGGAAGGAAGAGAGGAGGAGAGGACAGAGAGAGAGGAGAGGACGGAGAGATGGAGAGAGGAGAGGAGAAGAGGAGAGGAGGAGAGGACAGAGAGATAGAGAGAGGAGAGGAGGAGAGGACAGAGAGATGGAGAGAGGAGAGGATATGAGAGGGGAGAGAGGACAGGAAAGGGGAGGAGAAAAGGAGAAAGTAATGGGGAGGGGGTAGAGAATGTGAGGAAAGGAGACAAGGGGAGGGACTGTTAGTTTAACTTGCTATATAAGCCTTGACAGCTGGTCTGTGTGGTGTCAGTGGACAGGCACAGTTACAGTCACAAACACAACTACAGACACAGAAACAACTACAGACACAGCTACAGACACAGTTACAGACAAGGCTACAGACACCGCTACAGACACAGCTACATACAGACACCGCTACAGACATAGCTACAGACACAGAGCAGCAGAAGTAGGAGAGGGGAGGGTGAGTGTGTATTGCTGGCACATATCGTTTATGTAAACATAAATCTGAAGGTACCCATCTCTAGGTGTGTGTGTGTGAGGGCAGGGGGGGAGGGAGAGAGAGAGAGAGAGAGAGAGGAGAGAGAGAGAGAGAGAGAGAGAGAGAGAGAGAGAGAGAGAGAGAGAGAGGGAAAAAGAGAGCAGCAGTGTAGAACACGGTAATAGCCCTCCAACTTCCCAGCTCCTCGACAGATTGATTCTGTGGTGTTTATAATGAAGTTCTACATGTTCAGATCCTGTTAGCAGCCTGCTTAGAAGATGGCAGATTACAGAATAACTAGCGGGCCACAGCCAGCGAAGTTAGTTAGCATTTAAATGGTCTGGCTCAGCGCTGGGCTGCCAACGACAGGGGTTTCTCAGAGGAAGATAAACATTTGAAGGGCGGACAGAATGTTATTTATTTGTTGTTTATTTTTGCACCTGGGATTCAAGAGAGGGAGGTGGTGACGGGGGGGGGGGGGAGGGGGATGGGGGGCGGAGGGAGTGGCCGAGTTAGACTGGCATTGTTGTAGCCTGACAGTTGAAAGGAAAATAGCGTCGGTCGTGATGTGGTAGAGACTTGTGGTTATGGTTTGATCGTGTCTTGTGGTTACCATCCAGGGTTGTGGTTGGGGAAGGGATAAAGGTTGATAGATGGTTGAGGTTGTGGTCTGGTCGTGCGCTAAGTGGAACAGCTTTATTTTTGGCCCCACGGAGCGAGAGAGAGATTGAGAGCATATGAGAAGTTTGGACCAACATCGAAGTAAAGAGGCGACATAAAAAGGTTAGTATTAATTTTTACATTTGGCTCTCCTCTTTTACAGTTTTTCAAAAGAGCAACTTCGATTTTTGTCCCATTTCCAAAACAAACTTCTCATATGTCTCTCTCTCTCTCTTGCTCCGTGGGGCCGAAAATAAAGCTGTTCCATTTAGTGCTCCCCCTAGAGGCCTGGAGAACTTCCGTTGTGAAAACTGGATGCAGCGTTTTTGGTTTGCGTGCTTTCGTTTTGCAACGCGTTTATGTATTTGCAGAGCGTTTATGTATTTGGTTGTGTTGTGTGTATTTGCAGCGCGTTTGCTGAATGCTGCGCATGTGTTGTCAAATTAATGAAGATGTTTTCTTAATTTGCTTGTGTTTTGTCTATTTGCATGTTTTTTCTTAATTTGCAGCGTGTTCGCACATGTCGGCCACCGTATGTCTGTGTTACTAGAACAGCGTATCTATGCGTTGTTGCTAACGTGTGCTGACGTTGTGACGTTAGATTTAGCACTGAGGTCCCTTGGTGCACACAAGGAAACTTTTTGCCACAAAAACTTAATAAAAAATAAAAAAATGGGAAAATTAATAATAATAATAATAAATAATATATTTGAGATGAGAACAATGTTTGTGCTCGCCAAAGGCAAGCACACCCAATTATGTGACGAGTTAGAAGCCAGGCTGTATGATATTTAATCTATGGTTGAATCTTCCTCGCTCTCATCCTGCTATGCATGTCAGCTTTAATTACCTCGTGTTGACATTTGGAACAAAAAGGGGAATATTACATATGAAATCTTGGTGGCTGACACGTCTTTTTTTTTCTCTCCTTCCAAATCTGCTTATCGGTTTAATTATAATATGCCTCATATCGTGCCACACGTGTCAATACGAGGGGAGGCAGCATGGGTGTGTGTGTGGGGGTTGTTTGGTGGGGTGGGGAGGTGGTTTGGGGTGGGAGGAAGTGAGATTCATGCTAGAGACCAGGATCTGCAACCTTTCATGCTGACAAGAAGATGGATGGAGAGGATGGGGGCTACTCTCTCTTTGTACTGTCTCATTTCTCCCTCCCTGCCCTCCCTCCCTCCCTCCCTCCCTCCCTCCCTCCCTCCCTCCCTCCCTCCCTCCCTCCCTCCCTCCCTCCCTCCCTCCCTCCCTCCCTCCCTCCCTCCCCTCCGTCTTTCTTGCTCTTTCCTCTCTCTTTCCCTTTCTCTCACTGCCATCACTTTTTACTTTGTGACTCTCTCTCTCTCTCTCTCTCTCTCTCTCTCTTCATCTTTCTCACACTCTCTCTCTCTTTCTCTCTCCCTCGGTCTGAGTTAACAGCTCTGTGTCAGACTGTGTCTGGGGCCAAATGGCCAAACCTCGTTACCCACTATAAATACCCTGGCAGGGGCAGCTAGGGGTCTAGGGGAGTGTTGGGGGGGGGGGGGGGAGGGAGAGCTTTCTAGGGAGGAGAAGAAGGGTCAAGGGGAAGGACTGAAGGAGGGAGACATGAAGAGGAGGAGGGGTGACGAGGAAGGGGAGAGGTTCTGGTCATCAGTGGGCCAGACTGCACCATCTCCATGTCTGTTCACACATTCCCGGACCAGCTTGGGTCTTCCACAGTGAGACGGACTTGAACCCCCCGCCGTCGTGGAACTGCCACTCAGCTGCTGGTTAACCGCTAAACCGACCGCCCAAAAGCTCAGTCCGTCACCGGCGGCACTTCCCAGCCACACTGACACGCTGTCCTATCCACCACACAGCTGCTGAGGCTGCCAAATGGGTCATTACATAAAACCAACTCCGTCACAAACGAGAGGCAGGTTCCTGTGCTCATATCCATTATAGATAAGTATGATGTATTAACAAGACATATGCTGCCTCCATATGGCCCTGAACTGCTGCTGGCAGCAGGTCGATGCTCTGTAGAACAGCCTGACAGGCTTGCCCACAACTACACTGTAGAACAGTCTAGCAGTCAGCCATTCAGCTTCACTATACAGTAGGCTACAGCAGGCTGACAGTCAACATGGCTTCT
Organism: Osmerus eperlanus; assembly: GCF_963692335.1. Taxonomy (NCBI): domain Eukaryota; kingdom Metazoa; phylum Chordata; class Actinopteri; order Osmeriformes; family Osmeridae; genus Osmerus; species Osmerus eperlanus. The sequence continues at coordinate 3,812,260 of NC_085030.1, read as the reverse complement.
TGGTTCTATTGGATGGCCTAAGAGGGCAGCTAATGTGTATGAATGGCCCTACGACAAGCGTAAAAAACCACGCCACAGTAAATTCACAAAGCAACACACACACACACACACACACCAATCACTTGGTTGCCGTAAGAGCTTGAAAGCAAGCGAGCGAGAAAGTTCCTAGTCACTAGGTGCCGTGAAGGTTTCTTGGTTATCAGGATGCGGCCAGCCGTGATCCGCTCATGGTGTGGGTTGACGCTTCACTCCTCTCCCTTTCACCCACCAGAGAGATCTTCTCTCCAGTCTTCCTCTCGTTCTCTCACTCTCTCGCTCTCTGGGGCGGCTCCTCTCCCTGGGCGTTTGTTACTCATCCTCCTCAAGCCTCTCCATCTGTCTCAGCTTGGCTCACACTGCATCTCCTTGGCTGACTGGCCACTGTGTGTGTGTGTGTGTGTGTGTGTGTGTGTGTGTGGTGGAGGGCCGCAAAGGACCTATGGAGCATGCAGTGTCTCCTTTATGGTTCCCTGGCCTATAATCTACTCTATACAGGGAGGCAGGAACCCTACTATCAGCTCTCGCTCTGTCTCTCCATCCCTCCCTGCTTCTAACCCTCTGTCACTCTGCCCCTCTCTCTCCCTTCTTTTTTTCCTCATTCTCTTCTCTCTCTCTTACACCTCCTACTCTCCCTTTCTGTCTGCCTGCCTCTGAGTCGTCTACTTTATTATATAGAGCAACTGAGGGGATTTCCAGGAAGCTATTCTAGTCTATTTTATTCTGTTATATGCTATTCTATTCTACACTACTCAGTTCTATTCTATTCTATTATATAGTGCTGTCTGAATTTGTTATTAGGTGTGAACTAATCTAGCTGGTTGCGTTATGTAACCTGTAGCTGGATTACAGTCATCTGTTTAATGTGCATTTGATGTATCCTCCCCCGTCTCAGCTACAAAGGCTTAACCAATGAACAGGGCAGGATGCAGGCGTGTGACAACTAAAGTCTGACAGGTGACATACATTAATGAAATGTGGATGTGATCAAAGTGTATTCATAATTAAAATAGATTATACAGTTTCTCTCTCTCTCTCTCTCTCTCCTCTCTCTCTCTCTCTCTCTCTCTCTCTCTCTCTCTCTCTCTCTCTCTCTCTCTCTCTCTCTCTCTCTCTCTCTCTCTCTCTCTCTCTCTCTCTGTCTCTCTCTCTAATTCTCTATTATCTCTCACACACACACTATAGGTAGTGTTTCTGGAGCTAGTGTTGTTCAGGGATGTTCTTGTGTAGCTAGTGGTATTCTAGTCTAGTGTAGCTAGTGGTGTTGTAGTCTCAGACATCCCAACCTGCAGAGACTCATTTCCGGGAGGTGGCTTTTCCCCCCCCGGACGCATGATGTACCCCCTCAACCAGCACGTACTGTCTGTACCCCCCCCCCCCACCCCCACCCCCCGAGACGCAATCAGGACGCCCGGAATGCACCAATCTCAACCATAAATGACCACTGGACATTCTCTCGCTCGCTCTAAATACAAAATCCCCGGTTTCCGGGAGATTTTATAGCATTTGTGGGCGTCAGGGAGCCTCTATTGAAATGCGGGAGACTCCCGGACCTTCCGGGAGACTTGGGATGTCTGTAGTCTAGCTAGTGATGGTGTAGTCTAGTGTAGCTAGTGGTGTTGTAGTCTAGTGTAGCTAGTGGTGTTGTAGTCTAGTGTAGCTATTGTTGGTGTAGTCTAGTGTAGCTTGTGGTGTTGTAGTCTAGCTTTTGGTGTTGTAGTCTAGTGTAGTTAGTGGTGTTGTTGTCTAGTGTAGCTATAGGTGGTGTAGTCTAGTGTAGCTAGTGGTGTTGTAGTCTAGCTAGTGGTGTTGTAGTCTAGTGTAGTTAGTGGTGTTGTTGTCTAGTGTCGCTAGTGGTGTTGTAGTCTAGCTAGTGGTGGTGTACTCTAGTATAGCTACTGGTTTTTGTAGTATAGTGTAGATAGTGGTGTTGTCGTCGAGTGTAGCTAGTGGTGTTGTAGTCTGCTGGCTAAGCACAGCTTAGCCAGCAGTGATGGCTAGGATGATGTTAGTAGAAGTGGCTTAATGGTGCCACGCTTGATTCCAGTTCTACTGTCACCTGGATATGCATGTCCTGGAACACACTCCACGCACGCGGATGTGCACACACACACACACACACACACACACACACACACACACACACACACACACACACACACACACAGAGGCACAGGCAGGTAGGTACCAGCAATTTTAGATATTTAACAAATCATATAATCATCTTCACCAGTCATATAATTTTCTGTAAGAAAATGCCATGTGATCAGGTCAACCAATCCCCTGCAGTGAAAGTTCTTGAAACAAGTTACTCTGTAGACTTTATATACATAGACCAATAAGAGTGTGTTTTTCGGCTGACAGGATCTCTGGCAACCAATGAGAGTGCATATTTGGCAGACTGAAAAACAGGGAGGCTGGTTGCCCTGGTGTTAGGGAGGTAATTGCCACCAGAGCCATATAATCATTCCTGCTAACTAATCAATTGATTGATGTGCTGCAGAATGCTTAATAGTGGCCATTGATTCTCCCTGTGTGTATGTGTGTGTCTGTGTGTGAGTCATAGAGACAGTCGGTAAGCTAGGGGGCTTGTGATCTCTGTGTTTGTGTGCGCCTCTGTGTGTGTGTGTGTGTGTGTGTGGACCAGGGGTTTATGCTGGGGTCTCTGTGGCAAACTGCTCTAAAGAACAATCCATTTCCCTCAGTCTGAATCACACAAAGCTTCTGGTAATGTATCGTGATTCAGCTCTGCTGGAGGCTCCATACAATGAGGGATAGAGATAGTGGCTGTCTGGACTGTAAAGCACCATGGCTCACTCACGCGCCACATACCTTGAGGAAAAGGTACTATTCTGTGAGAGGACTCCCTGGGAAAAGGTATTTTTCAACCCCTGATATCAGGAAGAACCATTTTCTCAAACAGGGGTTTGGAAGGTTTTAAAAAACATTGCCTCAGAAGATTCAAGCAACCCAAAACCTCTTCAAAAGGTTCCTCGTG